>NC_041387.1:198807051-198954985 GCF_002162155.2 Triticum dicoccoides | reverse complement strand
GATCCTCGGGGCTGGGGCCTTATCGCGCGCTTTGGGACCTGCGAGAATTGGTTAGGAGGGATACTTCCGATTTTGGTCACGAGGGAAACCGAGTCAAGTCTTGTGTTCATGTCGCGATGCCCGTGGGGCACGGACTGGGAGGGGTGCTCCCGTAGTGGACTTGCATAGGAAAGCCTCATACGACTGGGGCGGAAAACACTCGCGAGGGAGCCCGCGTAGCCCCCTCGTGAGACTTGTGTGAGAGAGAATGAGCCAAGTAGGCGAAAAAAGGCAGAGAATCACAAGTCCAGGACGACAACAATGCTGAAAGCAACTCCAATAAAACTCCAAATTGGGACAAACGAGACAACTGCAGAAAGCAAATGGAAAAGCCGCGTCCGGCACCTAATCTAGTCTTCGACGCCTTCTCACCAGCGCGGAGATAAGTGCTGCAACTGGGCGTGGGCGGAACCACTGAGGCCCGAGGGCGGCTCTCCGGAGACTCAGGGGCGTGTTCAACCCCAACTCATTATTACGTGAGAGTGTCATGGGCGGCGAGCTTCACAGGCATTGGCCTTCTTCATAGGCTCCGGGCCTTTCTCGGGGCGATGAGCTTCACAGGCATTGGCCTTCTTCATAGGAACCGAGCCTTTCTTGGTTCGTCTAGCTTCACAGGTGCCGGGCCTTCTTTTCAGGCGCTGGTCCTTTCTTCAGGGGTAGAACTTCTGGAGGTGCTGGATGTTCCACGCGTTCGGGATGGGCACCCCCTCTTGGGTTTCCAAGCGTGCGATGCCAGGCCTCGAGGGTCCTAGGGCGGATGCTGCGGCAATGGTACCGCCGCAGTGCTTGCTGATATCTCGCAGCCCGAAGCGCAGCCTCCCGACGGCGTTCCTTCCCAAGCACGAGGTCCACCCCCCCGTGGCGTCCTGCTGTTCTTCATCGAAAGCCAGGACCCGCACGGAGCGATGCCTGGCCTCGTGAGGAAGGACCGCCTCAGCACCATAGATGATGAAGAATGGGGTTTCGCCGGTCGACTTGGTGGCGGTGGTGCGGATGGACCACGACATAGAATGAAGCTCATCGTACCAGCCCCTGCCGCAGGCCTCCAGCTTCTTTTTGAAGGTCCGAGTTTTGAGGCCCTTCAAGACTTCTGCGTTGGCGCGTTCAGCTTGGCTGTTGCTCCGAGGGTGTGCCACCGAAGCGTAGAATATCTGCGTTCCAAGGTTAGCACAATATGTTTTGTAGAGTTTGCTGGTGAACTGCGAACCGTTGTCGGTGATAATGCGATTAGGTACCCCAAACCGGCTCAGGAGGCCTTTGATGAACTTGACTGCTGAGCCAGCCGAGATGGTGCGGACGGCTTCCACTTCTGCCCAGTTGGTGCTTGTCAATGGCGACGTAGAGGTAGCGGTAGCCCCCTAGCGCCCGAGGAAATGGGCCAAGGATATCCAGTCCCCAAATAGCGAACAACCACGAGAGGGTAATGGTCTGAAGGCCCTGAGCTGCCTGAAGAATCTGCTTGGTGTGAAATTGACAGGCTTCACAAGGTTTCAGCAGCTCGACTGCGTCGTTGAGTGCTATTGGCCAATAGAACCCGCTGCGAAACGCCTTGCCGACGAGTGTGCGCCAAGATGTGTGATGCCCACAGTCTCCACCATGAATGTCTGCCAGTAGCTCCTTCCCTTGCTCCCTGGAGATCCAACGTAGAGTAACATCATTCGGCCGCTTCCGGTAGAGCTCTCCGTCTTGGATGCAGTTGGCCGTGGCCTGCCGCGCAACACGTTCCGTGTCCTCCTCCTTCTCTGGCAGAATCCCCTGTATCAGGTAGTCCTCGAATTCCACGGTCCAGCATCCCTCCTGAGGCTCCAGCGCTAGAAGCAGGCACGCTCCTGAGGTCGGGCCACAGGCCGGGGCTCCCGAGGCAAGTGGTTGAGGGAGCTCCTCCCGAGGCTGCGCTGTGCTCGATAGTGACGGTGCCGCCGAAGGTTTGAAGAGGCGTTCCTCAAAGACGCCAGGCTCCTGAGGCAGCCGCCTGGACGCCCTCCTGGCGATATCATCAGCCTCTTGATTGGTGCCAGGAGGAACATGCTGCAACTCCAGCCCCCAAAACTGTTTCTCCATCCTGCGGACCTCCGCAAGATATGATTCCATGTGTTCGTCCTTCGGCTCGTACACCTTGTTGGAGAAATTGACGAGGAGTTGTAAATCACCCTTGATGATGAGGCGCTTTACCCCCAAGGCGGCCGTAGCTTTCAAGCCCGCTATGAGGCCCTCGTACTCTACTATGTTGTTGGAGACCTTCTCTCCAGGCTGGAAGCAGAGTTGCATGGCATAGTAAAGCTTGTCCTGAATGGGAGATATGAGCACCGCGCCAGCCCCCGCGCTGTGCCGTGAGAACGCCCCATCGAAGTACATGATCCAGCCGTCCGGCGCTTCACTTCCTGGGGAAAGCAACCGATCCTCGCCTACTTTGAGCCCTGGTGCCTCCGCCCATTCTGCCACGAAATCTGCAAGTGCGGCTCCCTTGATGACTTTGGTCATGCTGAATTCCAGCTGAAACGCTTGCAACTCGATGTTCCATTTAGCGAATCTTCCAGCCGGGTTTGGGGCTCCTGAGTACCCTTTCCAAGGGGTATGCTGAGATGACGTTGATGGGATGGCCTTGAAAGTAGTGCCGCAGCTTGCGCGAAGCCACTAGCAGCGCAAGGAGTAGTTTTTGGGGCATGGGGTACCGTGCTCTTGCGTCCCGTAACACCGTGCTGACGAAGTATACAGGATGCTCGACGAGGTTGAGGGTGCTGGCGCTGCCTGCGCCTTCCGGAGGTCGAGGCGCCTCCTGAGATGACGGAACCCCCAGCGATTGGTCGCCTGGCGAGGCCTCCTCTGCTCCGGGTGCGTCCTCCTACTGAAGCTGATCCCCATCTACTGCGGTCGTGGTCTTCGCGAGGCCTTCTTGGCTTTGCTCCGCCTCAGCCGGGGCCGCGGCTGGCGTGACCTTGGCCCGGTGCTCCTTACTAACTGCCACCAGGGCTGCGCTGGCGGAGTAGGGTGTGGCCACAAGGTAGAGCACCAAGGGCTCCCGAGGGTGCGGAGCTACCATCACTGGAGGGCTGGTGAGGTACTTCTTGAGATCTTGGAATGCCTTGTCGGCCTCTTCAGTCCATTCGAACGGGCCCTTCTTCTTCATCAGCTTGAAGAATGGCAGTGCCTGCTCTACAAGCTTGGAGATGAACCGTCCCAATGCGGTTACTCGCCCGGTGAGCTTCTACATATCTCTGAGGGTCTTTGGTGGACTCATGTCTTCAACTGCCTTGACCTTCTCCGGGTTAGCCTCGATGCCCCTGTGGGATACGAGGAACTCCAAATACGCACTTCTCCGGGTTGAGCCGCATATCCACTTCCCAGAGGCTCGCAAAGGTTTCTTCCAGGTCCTGTATCAGGGTTTTCGTCTCCCGAGACTTTACCACAATGTCATCGACGTAGGCCTCGGCGGTCCTCCCGAGCTGCCGGCTCAAGGCGATGTGCATCAGTCGTTGAAAGGTCGCGCCTGCGTTGCGCAACCCGAATGGCATACATGTATAGCAGTATACTCCACACGGGGTTAGAAAGGCTGTTTTCTCCACATCTTCTACCGCCATCTTGATCTGGTGGTAGCCCGAGAAGGCATCCAGGAAGCACAATAGGTCACACTCGGCGGTAGAATCGACGATCTGGTCGATGCGAGGGAGCAGGAATGGATCCTGTGGGCAGGCCTTGTTGAGGTTGGTGAAGTCGACACACATACGTTCCTTTCCTCCCTTTTTTGGCACAACGACTGGGTTGGACTGCCATTCAGGGTAGCGAACCTCGCGAACGACGCGTGCAGGCTCTAACTTGCGGGCATCTTGGACGATGAAAGCCTGCTTTTCAGAGGATTGTCGCCTTGCCATTTGCTTCACGGGGCGCACGTTGGGGCACACGTTGAGATGATGTTCAATCACATCCCTTGGGACCCTTGCCAGCTGATTAGGTTCCCACGCAAACACCTTCTTTTTTGCCTGCAGGAACTTCACCAAGGTCCCCTCCTACTCAGGTTCGAGGTTGGAGCCTATGGTGAAGGTGGCGCCAGAGGGTCCATCCTCGTCGACCGGTACCTGCTTGGTCTCCGCCTTGTCTTGGGTGAACAACTGCTTCTTCTTGGCCGGTGCAGCCCCGTTGGGCTCAATGGTATCTGCGCTGGTGGGCTGTGCCACCGCGGCCGTCCTGAAAGCGAGCTTGAGCGCCTGCAGTGCGTCCCTTGTGTCTCCGAACACGGTAAGGATGCCGCTGCTCCCGGGCATCTTCATGAGATTGTACGCCGGGTGAGTCGCTGCCATGAACTGATCCAAGGCTGGGTAGCCGAGGATGGCGTTGTACGGGAGGCCGATGGGGGTGATGTCAAAGTCGACCAGCTTCGTGCGGAAGTTGTCGTGAGTGTCGAAGGTTACCGGGAGGCGGATCTGCCCCAGAGAGCCGGTGGAACTGCCCCCAACGCCCGAGAAGGGCTTGCTCGGCCGAAGCCGCTCTAGTGGCACGTGGAGGAGGCTGAAGGCCTCCACCGAGAGCATGTTGAGGCCGGTACCACCCTCGATGAGGGTCCTGGTGACAGCCACCTGGCAGATGGTGGGGGTACATAGCATCGGGAGCGCGACCGAGCAGGCGGTGTTGGAGGGGTGATCATCCGAGATGAAGGTCAAATCAGCCTTGGGTGCCACCCAGCCTGGGGGGCTTCTCGGCGCTTGAGGACGGCGCCGATCTGGCGATTGAACAGCTTGACGTGGCAACTCGAAGGTGGCGCCTGCGATCCACAAAGAATGGTTGCGACGACTGGGTGTGCCGGCGCAGCATGATGGGCGAGGAAGAGGTCGCGCAACTCCTCCCAGGAGGCCACAGAAGCCACTGGTAAGTGGAGCAGCCACATGCGAGGAATGCCGGTGAGTGCCAGGGGCAGCCAGTTTGCCATGACCTTGTCGTCGCCCCCGGCCTTGAGGACGGCTTCTTCATATTCCCACAGAAAGGCCAGCGGGTCGGCCGTGCCGTCGTAGCGCGGTGGCATGTCCAGCTTGAACTTGTTCGGCCACCGCACCTGTCGCAAGGCGGGGGCCAGGGCTCGGAGTCCCCTAGTTTCCGCGCCGCTGTCGACAGCCGGAGTAGATAGTGCGTCGGCCGCCATGAGGGCAGAGCGCGGTGCTGATGGGGAGCGGGTCGATGGAAGGGAGAGCTCCGGCACACCCCTACCTGGCGCGCCAAATGTCGGATGTTGGGTTCCAGCAGACCCTTAAGTTTCGAACTCTGGGTGTGCACGAAGATCTCTCCCCTACCAACCTACGTCCGGTCGTCTCGTGGGATCTAGGCTAAAAACGACGAACAACACAAGGGACACAAGATTTATACTTGTTCGGGCCACCGTTGTGGTGTAATACCCTACTCTAGTGTGTGGTGTGGTGGATTGCGTCAGGGGCTGATGATGAACAGTACAAGGGAAGAATAGCCTTGCGAGGGTGTTCTTGAGCTGGTGCGATGAACTGCTTGGGTGAGTTCGATCGCCTCTCTCTCTCTAATGAGCTCTCCTTCTGTCCGTCCCTCTGTGGTGGCTAGCCCTACTTATAGAGGCCCTGGTCCTCTTCCCAAATATTGAGTGGGAAGGGTGCCAACAACGGCCATTTCGAAGGGGAACATCTAGTACAAGTTATCCTGACTAAAGTTGGTCTTCGGCTGCCAAAGGCACTAGTGATGAGGCCATCTTGGGCTCCACAGTGACCTCCATCCCGCTGCTCTGCTGGTCATGATCTCGTTCCACTGAAATGGAAACCTTTGCCTAATGCCATGGTACTCCACGCCTGTGCTCGCCCCCTTTGCACCAAAGAGGAAACAAGGACACTGCACTGGCCGGCGCCCGCCTGGTATCGATCGTCGTGGGTTGCGTCATAAGGACCTCACGAGGTACTCTGCCTTGATCTCTCCGCCTCCTCGTGAGCCTTCCTGGCGAGGCCGTTCCTGATGTAGCCTTGCGCCGTCCGCCCCGCGAGGCTTGGCCCCTCGCGAGGGTCTTGAGTCTTGTGCTGATGAACATGGGCCGTACTAGGCCACCACTTGAGCCACTCTGCAGGCCGCAGGAAGGCAAGTCTGGGGACCCCCGTTCCCAGAACACCGACAATGGTCTACGGAAGAATTGGAGCATTTTAAGGGTGGTAGTACCCTATGAGGACCATTGACCCTTGGAAAAGAAAATGATATTCCACGAAGTGGACTACGGACGAAATAAGTATGAGTTTTATCTTGATAAGTGGGATACCCCAAGAGTATGGAGAGATGTAGTACTACTGGATATGAAGGATGTATGATGTTGCAGTATAGGGCAATTGTAACTCCATGATGAGTATGAGTAATCACGTTTTAGTTAGGTACCAAGAGAAGGAAGTGAGATAGTATAATTGGATGGATTTAAGAATGCTAGAAAATTGGCTGTTCGAATAATGATCAGTTGCCCCAAGGATGAGTTCAAGGTGTACAAGTGATGAGATGGGCCATAACCCACAGGCTCAAGGACCTGCCAAGAAGCAAGGACACTCTTGCTGAAGGAAAAACCCTGGAAGAAGATACGACTTTATCAATAGACGATTTTATAGGAGTAACGCAAAACCTGAGAGTTGTGAAGGACCGATAGATGTTTGTTTTGCCTGTAGAATCAATGGATTTATCTGAACTTGGTTCGTCGACAAGAGAAATTCTGCAATGCTTGTGACGATGACCAAGTGTTAGAATGTGAGATTCGCTAAACGATATATAAGGTAATGATTTGGGTGCGGGATGGATTGATCACCATACCGACTTACTCTTATTATTCGCCTTGCTGTACGGGATGGGAAATCTAAGTGACTTACCCATAGTAGAGAGACGATCATGAAAACCTTGTTGAACCTTAGAATGGTATGACAATTATTCCCCTTGTACAAGGCAGCTATTGCCAATTGTAGGATATACGGTGAGAATGAAGCCTAGACCCTTTTCCTGCAAGAGAAACCATAAATTGTTGACCACCATGAGATAACGATAGTTGTTTAGTATTGGCGCCAGACCCGTCAGCTAAGAAGACCCAGTCATGGAATAAAATTACCAAGATGAAATGGATACATAAATTGAGGAAAAGGTTATGCCACCACCGGAAGAGCCCAGAGAAGGAATTACCCTGAAGATCTAAGAATATCGACAATATGGATGGGGTATATGAGTTTTGAAGGAACCGTAGCAATGCTTCTAAGGGTGGTAGCACCCCAGACCCCCTGTGACGATCGATGGATTTTGGGAAGACCGCGACCCTAAGCTATTTCTTTCTAGCCTCTCCGAATCTCGAGGATGAGATTCATTTTAAGGGTGGTAGGTTTGTAACATCCCAAAATTATAAATTTTGGAATGTTATATTAAATAGATAGTTTTGATTGCTTGTGTGATGTGCTGTGTGAAATTGAGTGAAACTTGAAAATTTTGAAAGTTAAATGAGAGGGAATAAAAGGAATTTCCAAAACTTTCATCTTGCTTTTATGAACTCCATGAATTCAAATTCTTTTCAAATACAAAAGCCTAGAGAGAAGATGACATGACTTCTTCCATTTAAAAATGAAAAGGGTTTTTGAACAGATTTGAATTTCATTTGGAAATATTTTACATTCAAAAACATTATGCCACTCAATGATTTTCATGAGAGAAGATAAAATGTCTTCTTCAAAACATATGAAATATTAGTTGGGAGTTTAAAAGAATCCAATTTAGAGTCCCTTTGAAAATATTTTCAATTGGGAGTTATTTGGGTTTTATTTAAATTATTTTTCTCCCAAATTAAAATATATGGAAATTAGGGTAAAATGATTCCCTATGGTAGAAAATTGGAGAGAAATAAATTTGAAATCATTTTGGTATTTTTAAAATGATTTTTATTAGATTTTATAGCAATAGTAGCACTCTTTGCTTTATTTAGATTATGAGGATTTTATTTGATTGTAGAAAAATATTCACTTTGTAGAAAATCTTTTTCTGAAAATGTTGATATATAATATGCTTATGGAAAAATATATATTATTTTTCTTATTATGTTTATCTTCTTCGTTTTGATCTAGAAAACAAAGCTGGACATGCGACCCATCACTAACTGCTGCCCACGTGCGCATCATAGTAGCAGCGGGCGCCCCATCATTTTTTTCTCCTATATGGGCCAGGCCCAACCGGCCATATTCCTCCCTCACATTTTCTTTCTTCATAGTTTTTTTCCTCTTTTCAATTGCTCCAAAGAAAAAGAAAGAAAACTGCAGCGCACAGTGTACGCGCGCCGGCTGAAGGCCTTTAGGCCCGTACGTGGCACATTTTCTCTCTTTTCTATACTTCGTCTACATTTAGTCCCACATTGCTTAGCCTTTGACCCCTAAGCCTATTTTCCACCTATAAATATAGATCCTTAGAGCCTCCAAAAATCATCCACCGCGGGTTAAATCAATATTTTGGCTTTACTAGATGAAAAATATATTTCTCCTCTCCGGCGGAATTTCTGGAAGTCCCTTCCTCTCTCCGAAGTCGTCTTTTCTCTATCTAAAGGTATCTTTCTTCGTATTTTTTTATAGATACTCCCGTAGTTTATTATTTCTAGACTAGTATGATAGAATAATTAGATTTATAAATTAGTCCCTGTATTTACATTTTAGGACTAGAATTCTTTTATCCATAGCCCTTTTTCTTCCGTAAAACATCTTGGCCCTGATTTTTCAAATAGCCATAACTTTTTACTCGTTCATCCAAATTAGATGAAACCAGCGCCTACATTATCGTCTAGATTCTACCTATCTAATGAACCTATCCCAATAACTTTTTGAAATTTTCAAATTTCAAAATTTGTTCAGATTCATACTCAAATTTCTTTTGATCATATTTTTTTATTCGTACCTTCGTTTTCGACGAAACCAACGCCTAAGTCTTCGTAACGATCCCCTGTATCCAGTAAACCAACTCAAACATGATTTTGAGAATTTAAAATTTGAGTTTAGTTCAGATTAGTATTCGATCTTGTTTCGTCTATTTCTTGAGTTTAGTAACCCCGTTTTAGTTGATTATTTTTTTAAATCGAAGCTCTTGACCTAAACTTTCTGATAATGCCAAATTCACTTAATTTTAGTACTGTTAAATTTTTTTTTCTGGTGCAAGAGTTTTTTTGCTTGGTTTTGAAATTTTCTCGAATTGTTTTCTTCGTTCTTTCCGATCTTTTGAGTCATTGCTTATGTTTGGTTACTATTGCTTGCTTACGATAGATTGAACGGAGTGTGATGAATATAACTATCAGGAGTTGAGTGCGAAGGTTCTTCATCAACAGTACACGAAATTTCACACTTTGATCATATCCCTTTCGTACCCAGTTTTTATTCATTAGTTTCACCCTCAAACATTGCATGGTTAGGAATTGATAACATGTGGGTATTAGGAAGTAGATGATGAGGTAGAATCTATTACCATGTTTATTATCAAACCTTTGGGAGTAACTTCTACGTTATGTTTATACTGCTATGCTATGCCCGTAGACGTGGTTTGGTGTGAGTGATTTATGATAGATGTGAGAGTTATTATTAATGGTTAACTTAAGGTGGCTAATTTAATACACATCTGGGGGAATGGTAGGGGCACCCTAGAGCACCCAGCGGTTTGCCCGGGCACCTCGAGAACCCAGTGCTTTCCCAAGGGGTTCCCGGAGGACCCGTGTGATCACCCTATGGAATGCCACCCAGGCTCAAAGGGATCATAAGATTGTTAATGCTAGAAACTTCCGTGTGCAGCCACAAGCCATTATGGGCTCTGGCATAGTTGAGTATGTTGTCTGAGCTCTTGAAGAGGTAGACTAGCAGATGTAGGGGGTGTAGGTGGTACTGTCTACCCAGAGTAAAGAGTTAATGCTTCTGAAAGACTGTGTCTCGGTCATCCATTTTTCAAACACCTTGTAGTGCGAGAAATCCAACGGAGGCGATCGAGTCTTGTGGGAAAAGTGCACAAACCTCTACAGAGTGTACAAACTAATCATGGTTAGCCGTGTCCCCGGTTATGGACATCTTGAGTATCTGGTTCTTGGATTATCATGTTGATCTCATCATGTTACTTAAATAATTTGTTGGGTTGATGATTATTAATATGGGACTGAGTTGGAGGAACCTTCTCAATGTTTTCAACAAACTTTTTAGTTAAATAAAATATATTTCTTTATTGTAGGGAAAAATTGGCTTTATGCAAAATTAAACCTTGATCTTCCACCCGCCAAATATGCATGTAGTGATAGCTATTATTCATTATTATCCTATGGTGTGAATTTGCTAGTACATTCAATGTACTGACCTACATGGCTGCAACATCTCATGTTGCAGGATTTCTCACGATGAGTAAGTTCTATGTTAAGGTTACAATTTCTACACTCAACCTTGCCATTGGTGTTGATGGGAATCCACAACCTTGTTGTTACTTCCGCTATATGGATTGACATAATAGTATTTACGTTACTTTATACATGTGATTTACCTCTGTTATAAATCCTTGAGTACTGTGTGTGTCAGCATACCGATCCAGGGATGCCACTTAAGCACAGAGACTTGACCGTCTGAGGTCGGGTCACTACAGAGCGCCGCTAGACATCCTCTCTCTATGTGTCATCGTGGGTGTGCTTGTTGTGTTGTGGGAATTAAAGGTTGAAGAGACTAAGGTTATAATGGCCGCAGGAATTAAAGGGGAAGCCGGACGGCCTGGAAAATCGATCGACATGCCCTGATGGCAGTTCTAATTCACAGCGCGTAACTCCATCATGTAGCACGTAACTGCATCGCGTGGCAATGCGCGTGGCGCAACCGCATGCATATGGGGCCTCAACGTGATCGTGCGGAGGCCCAACTGCTGGCAGAGCACACGCGGAGGGACGCGAGCAGAGCGCTCTGCGGTCACCTCATCGGCGAGCAACCATATATACGCATATAGCAGTTGAACACGGAAGGAAAAGTTGTCCACAACCCGATTGCGTCGCGGCGCCTAACTACGAGCACAACACGCTGCAGCGCCTAATGGCAAGCAGAGCTTGCCGAGGGACACGAGCAGAGGCCGGTTCCGTGTGTGTTGTCGGCAAACACTTGTTGCTATAACCTCAAATTTAACCAACAAAATGATAATGCATGTTATAAAAATTATATAATTGGAAACTATGTTCAAATACTAATCCGACGATATAATCTTTGGCGGCATGCATTCGTATTTTATTAATTAAATCCTACTTGTAAACCAGGACAGGCCTATAGTAGTTAATTAAATCGCAAAAGTTTTTTATTAAACATATGTGTACGTGTCCTTTTGTCCTTTTCTCGCACGTCTTGTCAACCCGCTGCCGCAGACGGTTCGAGTGCAAGCTTGAGCAGCACGCGGGGGCATTCTTTTGGCCAAAGGGTGCTGAGCCCGTTCAATCGCAAGCACACAGGTTCCTGCTCAAGCTTCCCACTTGACTCGGTGAAATCCCCCAAAATCCCAATGCTTATCAACCTACTATATAAACCCTCATGGCCGGTGATGTAGGGTAGAACCCTAGACGCCCGATATTTCACGTTTTGAAGGAATCATGCCAAGAACGCGAAGAACACGAGGGGAAAAGAAGGGGAAACACAAGAGAAAACACTCAACCAACAAGAAGATAGTCAAACATATGCTATATCCTCCAAACACAAAATGGTACAAGATCTGAATCCAACAAGGGATGATACATAGGGTAACCGTTTCTTCTCTGTGAGAAGGTGTTGAAGATGGTCTTCTCCGAGAAGAGGTCTTGAATCCAAGTGGATCTTCTCCGAAGAGGTGTCGGTCCCTCGCGATGGAGTAGATCCGGATGGATGAGAAAAGCTCTACCTCAAAGTATGAGCTATCACAATGCTAACCATAGAAAGAGGGTGGAAGAGTAGTTTATATAGTATAGGGGGCAAAGTGGGGTACATGGGCTCGGCCATATACTGTGCACAGACAGGTGACGCCGGATGTCCGGGCGTCGGGCCAGATGTCTGGGCGCTTGTGAGGTGCCGGATGTCAGGGTTGTCGGGACGGATGTCCGGGCTGGCCTGGCACCGTCTTGGATCTCATCGGTCGGGACTGGTCCGGATGTCCGGCGCTGGCCGGACGTCTGGGGCAACATGAAGGGCCGGTTTCTGCTGTTTTGGCCGGATGTCCAGGCTGGAAGGGGTCCAACTTCTGTTATGGGGCGTCGGATTTTCGTGGGTTGAGCCGGATGTCCGGCAACTTGCTGTGCACCGAATGTTTGGGTCCTAGCCGGATGTCCGGGGCCTGTAGCTTCAGCCGGGCTACGGCTATAGTAGATGCTCCAGGGGCCGGATGTCCGGGTCCTGGAAACCATCCTCGGCTTCTTCCGTTGGTTCTCTTCATCCGTGGACTTGGGAGCTGACCATCTTCACGTGCATCCTCGGGAGGGTCCTCTTGGTACGTAATCATGCACAACATTCTGGACTTAGGTAGTATCCATGTCTCGAGAGGATCGAATGAGATATCACTAATGAAAGAAGTCACCTCGATGTCGAGAGCTCTAGCTCGTGCTCGTGTCATGGGTCCTCTTGGCACTTGGTGAGACGATGGTAGGTCCAAGGGGATGACTGTAGGATGCTCCGCATCATCTCCCCTCCCTTGGGAAAGATCCAACCTTGGATCGAAATCCTCATCACCATGGTACGGGGAGAGATCATTGAAGTTGAAGATGTCTCTCATGGAGTACTTGTCGCGTGGCATGTCGATCTTGTAGGCATTGTTGTTGTAGCATTCAAGCATCTTGAAGGGTCCATCAGCTCATGGTAGAAGTTTGGACTTGTGTTCGTTGGGGAAGCGCTCCTTGCGAAGGTGTAGCCACAAGAGATCTCCAATGCTAAATATCATGGGTTGCTTGTTGATGTTGAGCTTGGTCAAGAGTCATTGTGCTTGGCACTCGATGATGAGCCTTGTATCTTCATGCATCTTCTTGAGGTAGCTTGCTCATGCCCTCGCGTCCATCTTGGTACGTTCTTGTAGTGGAAGAGGTAGAATGTCCAATGGGGACAACGGGTTGAAACCATAGACGACCTGGAAATGGGACTTGCCGGTAGTTGAATGAATTGCACGGTTGTAGGCATACTTGGCGATGGGTAGGCACTCCTCCCACTCCTTGATGTTCGTCTTGGTCAACACACAAAGTAGAGTGGATAGTGTATGGTTCGTCACCTACGTTTGGCCGTCGGTTTATGGATGGTATGCCAAACAGAACAAGAGCTTGATTCTGAGCTTGCTGCATAGAGTCTTCCAAAAGTAACTCAAGAACTTGACGTCGCGGTCCGAGACGATCGTCTTGGGCACTCCATGTAAGCGCAAGATTTCACTACAAAAGATATCCACAATATGTGAAGCGTCATCTATCTTGTTGCATGGGATAAAATGAGCCATTTTAGAGAATTGGTCCACAACAACAAACACGGAATCCTTTCCATTTTGAGTTCTAGGAAAACCAAGTACAAAGTCCATACTAATGTCTTCCCAAGGTTTATAAGGAATACGAAGAGGCATGTAAAGACCATGGGATGGAGCTTTTGACTTAGCTTCGCAACATGTAGAGCATCGCTTGGTGAAGCATGAGACGTCGTGGAACATCTTGGGCCAAGAGTAGTTCTTGGAGAGTGTGGAGAATGTCTTGTTGCGTCCAAAGTGTCCCATGAGTCCGCCTCCATGAGCCTCTTGCAAAAGGAGCAAACGAAGAGAAGACTTAGGAATGCACAGTTTGTTAGCTCTCATAAGATAATCATCCTGTATGTAATATCGTTCACAAGATGTACGCATCAAACACTTAGCATAAGGAATAGAAAAGGTAGGATCATTTGCATACAAGTCTTTTATGTGCTCAAATCCAAAGACATTCAATTCAAGTTTAGTGACAATCGTGCATATGCTGGAAAGGGAATCCGCCACTACATTTTCCTTACCCTTGATGTACTTGATGACATAAGGAAAAGACTATAAATTCACTCCATTTGGCATGACGCTTGTTCAACTTAGTTTGTCCTTTTAAGTACTTTATCGTTTCATGATCGGTATGAATGATAAATTCATGAGGGCGAAGATAATGTTCCCATTCACGCAAAACTCTGTGACGCTCGGATAATTAAGCTATAGTAAACCCCTGCTAATGGTGCCACGTCATCACATCACTGTTGCTAATCCTCGCTTGATCCAAATCACTGTTCTTATTCAAACTCATAATTTAAAGTCAAAATTCAAATTTGCCAAACATGTGAACTAAAATTTTCGACTTGTTGCAAATAATTGTTTGTTAATATTTGTGGTGGACTAACTTTTTATAAAGTGGCTTAGTACCCTAAAATAAAATAAAACAGAGGCACTAAATTGAAAAAAGTAAAGGCTATACTAAAGGAAAGAAAAGGCCCACCCCCACTATTTTTTCCCCTGGGCCTAGCCCACCCGAGCCAAACGGCCCACTCCTCCTTCCCGGTGGCCCCCTTCTCGTGTTCGACCGACCCGCGCCCGCGGTCACCGTCGAACCCACTCGCCCCCCACACTGCCACATCGTCGGTGAGGGGATAAGGCCGCCCCTCTTCATTGGAATCCTAGCTACCTCCGCAGATCTGCTCGCTCGCCCCCCTTGCTCCTCTCGTGCACCCACCACCCATGCTCTCCGTTCTCCCCAGATCCACAACATCCACCGCCATCGTCGCCATGGACAATGCCTCCTGCACGGCCAGCGTGCTTCCCACCACCTAGGAGCTCGCCAGGACGACCCCCGTCGTCCGCCTCGTCATCGCCAACCACGAACGCGAGCCAGGATGGCCCCGCGATACTGCCTCGACTCTTCTTCCTCTGCTTCGGCCACCGTGAGCTCGCCAACGACTCCGGTCCCCTCGAGTCATCCTCGGGCCGTCTCTGCAATGGCAGTGAGCTTTTGCCTTGCTACCTCTTGAGCATGCATTGTTTTCCCTTGAAGAGGAAAGGGTGATGCAGCAAAGTAGTGTAAGTATTTCCCTCAGTTTTTGAGAACCAAGGTATCAATCCAGTAGGAGGCTACACTCAAATCCCTCGTACCTACACAAACAAATAAGAACCTTGCAACCAACGCGATAAAGGGGTTGTCAATCCCTTCACGACCACTTGCAAAAGTGAGATGTGATAGAGATAATAAGATAAATATTTTTGGTATTTTTATGATATAGATTGGAAAGTAAATATTGCAAAATAAAATAGATCAGAAACTTATATGATGGAAAATAGACCCGGGGGCCATAGGTTTCACTAGTGGCTTCTCTCAAGATAGCATAAGTATTACGGTGGGTGACCAAATTACTGTCGAGCAATTGATAGAAAAGTGCATAGTTATGAGAATATCTAGGCATCATCATGTATATAGGTATCTCGTCCACGACAAGTAGATCGAAACGATTCTGCATCTACTACTATTACTCCACACATCGACCGCTATCCAGCATGCATGTAGAGTATTAAGTTCATAAGAACAGAGTAACACATTACGCAAGATGACATGATGTAGAGGGATAAACTCAAGCAATATGATATAAAACCCATCTTTTTATCCTCGATGGCAAGAATACAATACGTGCCTTGCTGCCCCTGCTGTCACTGGGAAAGGACACCGCAAGAGTGAACCCAAAGCTAAACACTTCTCCCATTGCAAGAAAGATCAATCTAGTAGGCCAACCCAAACTGATAGTTCGAAGAGACATGCAAAGATAACAAATCATACATAAAAGAATTCAGAGGAGAATCAAATATTGTTCAAAGATAATCTTTATCATAAACCCACAATTCATCGGATCTCGACAAACACACCACAAAAAGAATTACATCGAATGGATCTCCAATAAGATCGAGGAGAACTTTGTATTAATATCCAAAGAGAGAGAATAAGGCATCTAGCTAATAACTATGGACCCGAAGGTCTGAGGTAAACTACTCACACTTCATCGGAGAGGCTATGGTGTTGATGTAGAAGCCCTCCGTGATCGATTCCCTCTCCGGCAGAGCACCAGAAAAGGCGCCAAGATGGGATCTCACGGGTACAAAAGGTTGCGGCGGTGGAAATAGGGTTTCGTGGTGCTCCTGTATATTTTCAGGGTATATGAGTATATATAGGCAAAAGAAGTCGGTCAGGGGAGCCACGAGGGGCCCACGAGGGTGGCGGGCATGCATCCCTACCTCGTGGCCGCCTCGTTGCTTCCTTGGCGTCCACTCCAAGTCTCCTGGATTGCGTTTGTTCCAAAAACGACTCTCCCAAAGGTTTCATTCCGTTTGGACTCCATTTGATATTCCTTTTTTGCAAAACAGTGAAATAGGCGAAAAACCAGCAATTTGGGCTGGTCCTCCGTTTAATAGGTTAGTCCCAAAAATAATATAAAAGTGCATAGTTAGCCCATTAGACATTCAAAATAGATAATATAATAGCATGGTACAATCAAAATTATAGATACGTTGGAGACGTATCAAGCATCCCCAAGCTTTATTCCTGCTCGTCCTTGAGTAGGTAAATGATAAAAACATAATTTTTGATGTGGAATGCGACCTAACATAATTCTCAATGTCATTTTCTTTAGTGTGGTATGAATGTTAAGATCCAAAAGATTCAAGATAAAATCTTAATATTGACATAAAAATAGTAATACTTCAAGCATGCTAACCAAGCAGTTTATGTCTTATCAAAATAACATAGCCAAAGAAACCTTATCCCTACAAAATATAGTTTGGCCATGCTTCATTTTTGGCACACAAAATGCTCCCATCATGTACAACCCCGGTTTCGGCCAAGCAATTGGTTCATACTTTTTAACGCACTTCAGCCTTTTCAACCCTCACGCAATACATGAGCGTAAGCCATGGACATAGCACTATGGGTGGAGTAGAGTATGATGATAGGGATTATGTGAGAAAACAAAAAAAGGAGAAAGTCTCACATTGACGCGGCTAATCAACGGGCCATGGAGATGTCCATCAATTGATGTTAATACGAGGAGTAGGGATTGCCATGCAACGGATGCACTAGAGCTATAAATGTATGAAATCTCATAAAAAAGAAACTAAGTGGGTGTGCATCCAACTTTCCTACTCATGAAGACCTCGGGCATTTTGACGAAGCCCATCATTGGAATATACGAGCCAATTCTATAATGAAAAATTCCCACTAGTATATGAAAGTGACAATATAGGAGACTCTCTATCATGAAGATCATGGTGCTATTTTGAAGCACAAGTGTGGAAAAAGGATAGTAACATTGTCCCTTCTCTATTTTTCTCTCATTTTCTTCTTGGGCCTCCTTTTTATATTTGGGCTTCTTTGGCCTCTTTTATTTTTTTTATTTGGGCTTCTTTGGCCTCTTTTATTTTTAATAAAGTCTGGAGACTCATCCCGACTTGTGGGGGAATCATTGCTTCCATCATCCTTTCCTCACATGGGACAATGCTCTAATAATGAAGATCATCACACTTCTATTTATTTACAGCTCAAGAATTACAACTCAATACTTAGGACAAAATCCGACTCTATGTGAATGCCTCCGGTGGTGTACCGGGATATCCAATGAATCAAGAGCGACAAATATGATGTCAACTACATGATCATGCAAAGCAATATGACAATGATGGAGCGTGTCATAATAAACGGAACGGTGGAAAGTTGCATGGCAATATATCTCGGAATGGCTATGGAAATGCCATCATAGGTAGGTATGGTGGCTGTTTTGAGGAAGATATAAGGAGGTTTATGTGTGATAGAGCATATGGTATCATGGGGTTTGGATGCACTGGCGAAGTTTGCACCAACACTCAAGGTGAGAAAGTGCAATGCACGGTACCGTAGAGGCTAGCAAATTGCCGAAGGGTAAGAGTGCATATAATCCATGGACTCACATTAGTCATAAAGAACTCATATACTTATTGCAAAAGTTTATTAGCCCTCGAAGCAAAGTACTACTACGCATGCTCCTAGCGGAAGGGTTGGTAGGAGTTAACCATCGCGCGATCCCGACCTCCACTTATAAGGAAGGCAATCAAAGAACACCCCATGCTTCAAATTTGTCACACAACGTTCACCATACATGCATGCTACGGGACTTGCCAACTTTAACACAAGTATTTCTCAATTTCATAATTACCCAACTAGCATGACTCTAACATTACCACCTTTATATCTCAAAACAATTATCAAGTATCAAATGTATCATAGTGTTTAATGCACTCTATATGAAAGTTTTATTATACCTATCTTGGATGCTCATCATATTAGAATTAATTTTATAACCAAAGCAAATACCATGCTGTTCTAAAGGACTCTCAAAATAATATAAGTGAAGCATGAGAGATCAATAACTTATACAAAATAAAACCACCACCATGCTCTAAAAAGATATAAGTGAAGCGCTAGAGCAAAATTATCTAGCTCAAAATATATAACTGAAGCACATAGAGTATTCTTGTAAATTACGATTCATGTGTGTCTCTCCCAAAAGGTGTGTACAGCAAGGATGATTGTGTTAAACTAAAATCAAAGACTCAAATCATACAAGAGGCTCCAAGAAAAACACATATCATGTGGTGAATAAAAATATAGCATCAAATAAAGTTACCGATGGACGAAGATGAAAGAGGGGATGCCTTTTGGGGCCTCCCCGGCAACGGCGCCAGAAATCTTTCTTGCTACCTCTTGAGCATGCGTTGGTTTTCCCTTGAAGATGAAAGGCTGATGCAACAAACTAGCTTAAGTATTTCCCTCAGTTTTTGAGAACCAAGGTATCAATCCAATACGAGGCTACACTAAAATCCCTTGTACCTGCACAAACAAATAATAACCTTGTAACCAACGCGATAAAGGTGTTGTCAATCCCTTCACGGCCACTTGCAAAAGTGAGATCTGATAGAGCTAATAAGATAAATATTTTTTGTATTTTTATGATATAGATTGGAAAGTAAAGATTACAAAATAAAATAGATCAGAAACTTATATGATGGAAAATAGACCCGGGGGCCATAGGTTTCACTAGTGGCTTCTATCAAGATAGCATAAGTATTACGGTGGGTGAACAAATTACTGTCGAGCAATTGATAGAAAAGTGCATAGTTATGAGAATATCTAGGCATGATCATGTATATAGGAATCACGTCCGTGACAAGTAGATTGAAACAATTCTGCATCTACTACTATTACTCC
Source organism: Triticum dicoccoides (assembly GCF_002162155.2). NCBI lineage: Eukaryota > Viridiplantae > Streptophyta > Magnoliopsida > Poales > Poaceae > Triticum > Triticum dicoccoides. Next base: position 198,935,739 of record NC_041387.1, on the reverse strand, counting down.
ACACATCGACCGCTATCCAGCATGCATCTAAAATATTAAGATCATAAGAACAGAGTGACACATTAGGTAAGATGACATGATGTAGAGGGATAAACTCAAGCAATATGATATAAACCCCATCTTTTTATCCTCGATGGCAACAATACAATACGGGCCTTGCTGCCCCTACTGTCACTGGGAAAGGACACCGCAAGATTGAACCCAAAGCTAAGCACTTCTCCCATTGCAAGAAAGATCAATCTAGTACGCCAAACCAAACTGATAATTCGAAGGGACTTGCAAAGATAACAAATCATACATAAAAGAATTCAGACGAGATTCAAATATTGTTCATATATAATCTTTGTCATAAACCCACAATTCATCGAATCTCGACAAACACACCGCAAAAAGAATTACACTGAATAGATCTCCAAGAAGATCGAGGAGAACTTTGTATTGAGATCCAAAGAGAGAGAAGAAGCCATCTAGCTAATAACTATGGACCCGAAGGTCTGAGGTAAACTACTCACACTTCATCGGAGAGGCTATGGTGTTGATGTACAAGCCCTCCGTGATCGATTCCCCCTCCGGTGGAGCGCTGGAAAAGACCCCAATATGGGATCTCATGGGTATAGAAGGTTGCGGCGGTGGAAATAGGGTTTCATGGTGCTGCTGGATGTTTTCAGGGTATATGAGTATATATAGGCGAAAGAAGTCGGTCAGGGGAGCCACGAGGGGCCCACGAGGGTGGGGGCGCGCCTACCCCCCTGGGCGCGCCTCCATGCCTCGTGGCCGCCTCGTTGCTTCCTTGGCGCCCACTCCAAGTCTCCTGGATTGCGTTTGTTCCAAAAACGACTCTCCTGAAGGTTTCATTCCGTTTGGACTCGGTTTGATATTTACTTTTTGCGAAACACTAAAATAGGCAAAAAAACAACAATTTGGGTTGGGCCTCCGGTTAATAGGTTAGTCCCAAAAATAATATAAAAGTGCATAGAAAGCCCATTAAACATCCAAAACAGATAATATAGTAGCACGGAACAATAAAAAATTATAGATACGTTGGAGACGTATCACACCTCTCCACCCCCCCTCGCGGTTCACTCGTGAGCTTCCCCTAGCTAATTCCCCCACCGTGTGCGAGTCTCACCGTCGTTGCCGTGCTCCCCATCGCGTCCACAACCACTAGAGGTCGTGCCCGAGCACCAGACAGTGCTCAGCAGCGTCGTAGGGATCCGTAGAGCCCACCGGCGCTGCTCGCCATACCCCGTAACATCGTCGCCGCCTCGCATCCCGCCCACGTCGACCTCCCTGCATTGCAGCACGCGCCTCGCTGTTCCTCGCGCCGTCACTGGCGTCCTGCTCCCCGCCGCCCGCAGCCATGCCCGCCCTTGGCCTCTGCCTCCGCAGCTCGCCTTGCGCAACCTCGCTCGCCTGCTGTTGTGCTTGGGCCCCGCCCCACTCGCTACCAATGTCGCCTCCCGCTGCTTGCTGCCTCGTCCGCACCTACGCTGCCGGCCACGCCGACGCCCGCCGATGCCCGCAGCTCCTAGCGCTACTACTGCCGCCCCGTCTCTTCTCCCTACACCGCCGGCGGCCTCGTCATGGTTGCGCCCGCCCCTCCTACCGTTTTCGTGGCCCGTGGTCGGCGCCCCTGGTGGCCTCGGGCGCGGGTGCCCTTACCCACGTGCCCGGTAAACCGCCCACTCAGTGGCCGGTTGTGCCACCACTAGCGGGGCCCATGCCCTTGTGTTGTTTAAAAAAAGGTTTTAAATATATATATAATTAACTAATTAACTTAATTAATTAGGTTTAACTAAACTAATTACTAGTTAGTCTGATTAGTCATCTAATTAGCGGGTGTGTGTATGACAGGGGGGCCCCACCCCTATTGTCCAAGCAACATTGACTAGTCAACTGAGACCCCCTGGCCCACCTGTCACCCTCTGGTACATTTCTGTATACGCAGAGCTGGGTAGACCTAGCATTTAGTCTTTGTTTTTTAATTAACAATAATTCCAAAAAATGTTTTAATCTTTGAAAATTCGTAGAAAATATACCGTAGCTCGGATCAAAAAACTTTGTACATGAAAGTTGCTCAGAATTTCGAGAAGAATATGAAAAAGCGGTCCGTTCGTCCGCACACGTCCCTGTCATAGCAAACATCAAACCATTCCCCTCCGGTTCATCTGTTTGACAGACGTCCAGAATCGGGAAAACATTCCTGGATGTTTCCCCCTTCGCCGGTTTCGTGTAGCCCTGCGTTAGAACACCCCTAGCTCTGCCTGTTGACTTGTCTTGCATATGTTTGCTCTGTATTTACTGTTTCTTCCCCCTCTTCTTCTCTGGTAGGCACCGAGACCGCAGCTGATGTCCCCGTGATCGACTACGTCACAGACGACACTCCTTCCCTTTCAGCGGAGCTTCTAGGCAAGCCCCCCCTTTGATCATCTCAACATCGCCCATTCTATTCTCTCGTGCTTGCATTAGATTTTGCTACTATATTTGATTTCTCTTGTTTTGATTCATAGACTGCTTTTGTACCTGCTTATTGTTACCTACCTGCTTATCTTAAAGTTCTTAGTATAGGTTGGTTAGTGATCCATCAGTGACCCCCACCTTGTCCTTGTTGCCCCTGCTTCATCATCAATGACTCGATTAACGTGATCGATGACCAGAGCCCGACACCTCACATCACATCACGCCCATTTTGTTGCTCGACTCTGCAGAGTTACCATCGAGTGTCGAGGGTGATACCTCACACATCACTCCCGATGAGATCTTTGTAGTGTAGCTACTCGGTCGTAGTCATCGAGAGTGATTCCTCCTTGACCACTCCTGATATAACTCTGTCATGCAACCCCTCAAGTGTGAACCTCGAGGGTGGTTCCTCTTACGTTCACCTTGATGATTACATCGAGTGGAATCCATCGAGGGTGATTCCTAGGGTTTTCCCCTTGATGTTTGGACACACGGTTACTTTGACTTTACTTGAGACCTTGGTGAAAGTCGTGTGGGCCCGGAGACTACCTGCAAGATAATTACGTGGCACGGACGGGCATTTTGGGCCCTTGCCGTAAGTCCACGAGATGGGGTGACGGGGTCACATCGATCGTGAGTCTCTGCTCGCCTCCGCAAGCTAATAATACACTATGGTTTGGGTATTTGTTCTGAGTTGGCCTTTGGCCTTTACGCACTAACCACCACGCGAGAATAGTTATGGGCCTCGATGTCGCTGTATCAGTTGAAGCGTTGTCAAACGTCCATTTCAGCATTGTGGCCGGGCCGGATCGCGCCATCCAGGCAGAGGTGGTGCTAGTCTCCCCTTGTGCACAACCACCCGGAGTGCTCCGGGCGATGGGCCCAAACTCCGGAGTGCTTAGGATGTAGACCGGCGAGGACCTCTCTGCTGAGAGTAGGTAGGGCTACAACGTGTTGATCTTTCGAGGCCGGGATTGACCCAGAAAAGTGTGTCCAGCCATAGTAATCAAGCGTGTTGGAAAACGTGGTGCACCCCTGCAGGGAAGATTATCTATTAATAGCCGCGTCCACGGTAACGGACATTCAGACTTATATCCTGATCTTATACAACTACAAGTGGATACTTGAGATATGTGGCTCCGGGATTGCTTTCTCGCAGGGAGTCGAGGAAGGATATCTGGCATTAATGCTACAACATGTTTGTTAAATATAAACCACTATTCTTTACTCTTCTACATGCTACAAGATGCTTGGAGCTGCTTGAAGATGCTAGTCTTCGACAGGCTAGGCCTTCCCTTATATTCTGTCTTTCTGTAGTTCAGTCCACAGATACAACCCTTCCATTTGATACCAATGCATAATTAGTATTGTTCTAATGCTTGCGAGTACTTTGGATGAGTACTCATGGTTGCTTTGCTACTCCTTTTCCCCCTTCTTTCTTCTTTCTGGTTGATGCAACCAGATGGTGGATCCCAGGAGTCAGATGCTACCCCCGACAGCTTCTACTACTACCTTGATGGTGCTAGCTGCTACATGGAGACCGCTAACGACCAGGAGTAGTTAGGAGGTCCCAGGCAGGAGGCCTTGCCTCTTCGATCGTTGTTGCTTTTATGTTTGCCTTCTTAAGGCATTCTTGTTTAACCTTATGTCTGTACTCAGATATTGTTACTTCCGCTGACTCTTGTGTATCAAGCTTGTATTCGAGCCCTCGAGGCCCCTGGATTGTAATGTAAAGCTTGTATTATTTAAATTTGTGTTTAGAGTTGTGTTGTGATATCTTCCCATGAGTTCGTAATCTTGATAGTACACATCTGCGTGTATGATTAGTGTACGATTGAATCGGGGGCATCACAAACTCGCACTAAAGCATATAACTCTTTATCATAGATGGGATAATTGAGTTGTGCTCCAGAAAGGTTTTCACTAAAATATGCAATGGGGTGCTTCTCTTGCGTTAACACACCTCCTAGGCCATGACCACTAGCATCACAATGAATCTCAAAAGGTTTGTAAAAGTTGGGTAATCTAAGCACGTGATCATGAGTAAGCAAATTCTTGAGCTCATTAAATGCGGTATCTTGGGATGGTCCCCAAACAAATGGCACATTTTTATTAATCAAAGAATGTAAAGGTGAAGCAATGGTGCTAATACCCTTCACAAAGGAATGATGGAAACCTGCTAAACCAAGAAAACTACGCACTTGTTGCAAGTTGGTTTGTTGGGGCCAAGTTTTAATAGCATTGATCTTAGATTCATCTACATGAACACCCTTAGAAGACACAACAAAACCCAAGAAAAAAGCTTATGAACACCAAAAATTCATTTGTCCACATTAGCATAATGGTGCTCCTTCCTAAGGGTTTGCAACACGGTTCTAAGATGGGTGACAAGCTCTTTGAGGGCTTTGCTAGAGACAAGAATATCATCAAAATAAACCACAACAAATACACCAATATAGGGACGAAGAACAAAGTGCAAGACTCGCATGAAAGTACCGGGTGCTTCAAATAAGCCCATTGGCATAACTAATCATTCATATAAGCCAAATTTGGTCTTAAATGCAGTTTTCCATTCATCACCTTCTTGGATGCGTATTTGATAGTAGCCACTCTTAAGATCAATCTTAGAGAAAATGGTGGCTCCGCTAAGCTCATCAAGCATATCATCTATGCGTGGAATAGGATAACAATATCTAACAGTGATAGCATTGATGGGACGGCAATCGGAAACCATGTGATAAGTATCGTCTTTCTTTGGAACAAGTATGACTGGAACGGCACAAGGGCTCAAGCTTTCACGTGCTTGACCGTTGTCGATGAGTAGTTGGACTTGCCGTTGGATCTCCTTAGTTTCCTCGGGGTTGACGCGGTAGGGACCCTTGTTAGGAAGAGGTGCTCCTGGGATGAGGTCGATTCGGTGCTCAATTCCTCGTAGTGGAGGTAAACCCGGAGGTAGCTCATCGGGGAAAACATCTTGGAATTCCTGCAAAAGAGAAGACAACACTACACATAGAGCGTGAGAGGTGTTAGTTTTTGGTGCCTCGTCCTTGCACACAAGGACATAGTGCATAACACATGATGGGTTCTCACACACTTCTCTCATCTCACTTTTGGTGGCAAATAGGACTAAGTTTTTCTTGTCGCTCATCGTGGAGGCACTCAATTTTGGCTTGTAGCGCTCACTCTCTTTTGGGTGGATCACTCTCTCACTCTTTATCCATGATGTGTGGCTTGCTTATCGGTGATCACTTGACTTGGAGACGTAGGTCGTAGCGCATATTCCTTTCCTTTCATCTTGAAGCTATAATGATTGGTACGCTCATTGTGGATGACGCCGCAGTCAAATTGCCATGGTCGACCAAGAAGGAGGTGGAAAACGGACATCGGTACGACATCACACTCCAAAGTGCCTTCATATGCTCCAATTTTGAAGGAGACTTTGACTGTATGCTTAACTTGTATAGTGCCAGAATCGCTTAGCCATTGGACCTTGTAGGGGTGCTGGTGTTTCATCTTGACCAATTGGAGCTTGGAGCATAATTCTTCACTTGCCAAGTTGTGACAACTACCTCCATCAATGATTACCTTGACGGACCTTCCATTGATGCCGGCCTTGGTGTGGAAGATGTGGAATATTTGGTCTTCGTCTTGTTGATGTTGAAGAGTCAAGACTTTGGAGACAACGAGAGCCGGGCTTGAATCCTCATCACAAAAGACCTGATCATCTTCATCCTTGTTCATGCGTTGGTGCATGGCCACTTGCTTAAGGTCTTCCATCTCCTCTTCACTCATGGAGTCATACATTGCGTTGTCATTGAGGATCATGGTGCACTTGTTGGTACACTCAAAGGACTTGTGGCCTCAGCCGCCGTAAGCGAAACACTTGATGGAGCTTGTCTTGACGGTCTCATCGTTTGGAGTAGATGATGAAGCACATGGATTGAAGTTGCTTGTAGTAGGAGGAGGACAACTTGAGGTTGTCAAAGTTTTCTTGTAACTCGACTTGGTGCTGTTGCTTGTTGATGGCTTGGTTGAGGTAGAAGTTGTTGGAGTCGTTGAACCTTGGGTGTTGGAGAAGACGTAGGTCTTAGACGAGTACTTGGTGTACTTGAAGTAATCTCGCACTTGATGTTCCTCTTTGGTAGCTTGATGCACGAGCTCAATGAGGTTGGAGTAGGGTTGGAAGCCGAAAATCTTCTTGATGGGATGATTGAGGCCATTCAAGAATCGGGCCATAGTTTGCTCATCATCTTCCGTTACATTGGCTCTTATCATGGCTATCTCCATTTCCATGTAGTTTCTTCAATACTCTTTGTTCCTTGCTTGAGGAGTTGGAGGTTCATGAAGAGACCACAGTTGTAGTAGGTGGGCACAAAGCATGCGCGCATGACATCTTTCATTTGAGCCAAAGTGGTGATTGGTGGTTCACCTCTTGCTTCTCGGCGCTCAAGGACTTGTTCCCACCATATGAGCACATAGTCTTGGAACTCAAGTCACACCATAGCGATCTTCTTCTCTTCCTCATAGTTGTGCAAATGAAACATTTTGTCGACCTTCAATGCCCATGATAGGTACTCTGCGGTATCATTGCTTCCATTGAACTTGGGCATGGTGAACTTGAGCTTGCTGTAGCGTTTCTCTTCATTGTGTTGGGGTCGAGGGTGATTATGATGCCCTTGACATGGAGGATTATCAACCTCATTTTAGTTTCATCTCTGTTACAGCCATCATGATTTATTTTGTGCTTATTTGGATTAAATCTCGTAGTAACTTGCTCATATATTCAACTGGTGCAACATCACCTACAGCCACTCCCGTTTCATGGACGGCCTGGTCGATGCCTCCAAGGAGCCCTTCATCTACTGCTATGAGTGCCCTATGCCATTTTGGGGCTCGCCGGCGGACATGGTGCATCACATCACGGACGCGTGTAGTTGTCACTACTGGCCCTTGGCGGAGAACATCAAGTACGAGACGTGCTACCCGTTCACCATACCGGAGTCGCTGGAGGATCACCGCCGCCTGCTAGTCTCGGAGGAGGATGACATCGTCTTCCTCTTGATCGTGGGCACCGGCGAGGCCTGCACAGGCCGCCGCCCCGTCTCTGTAGTGTGCGTCAGGGGCGACACTGCTGACGCTGACACTGACACGAGGCCGATGTACGGGTGCGTGTTCAGTGTTACTACCCCTCTGGGGCACGTGAGCAGCGACACCGGCTACATCGAACGAACTTGGACTCTGCGGAGCTGGGACCTTCCCGCCGATGTGGACTTGGAAAAACCATGGTCTTATTTACCCGCCAACGCGGTGCACGGGGACTCCAAGGAGGTTCACCTGGACATAGAGATTATCAAGTTAAATGTTGATCATTAGTCTTCGCTCAATGTAATCCGCTGTTTAAGCATGTGTAGACTTCCATGCATGATCTTGCTCTATTGGAGTATCGTGCATGAATAAAAGTGTATCGTTTATGGTTTAGTCTAGAATCTTCCATGTATGAACTTTTACTACAGTACTGGTGAGAGACCTACTATGAACCATTTCTTACATCTCCTCTGCCCCTTCCAAGTCATCCTGATTTAATCCCTCCATCTAGGTGTATAAGGGCATGGTCAATACTTAATAGTATAGCCAACGGTTGACTACAAGAAAGTGCCATGTCATCTGTAGCCAACATGTATAACAATCGATATTCAAAAACTAATTCTTAAAGATCATTTCTTGCAAAGCACAATAAGTGTTATTTCTTTACAAGTTTTGGATGCAGGTTGAATAGTTGAACTATTTTGTTTGCAAAAGATACCTTTTTATCTATTTCACCAGGATGTTTGTGAGCTCTAGAGATGAAATAATATCTGAAGAAACCTATCGATACCCGTTACACATGAGATTACCCCCACATCCTTTGTCAAAATAAACAACTCCCCGATCAATACATTTCACTCTTCCGTGCAACGCACGGGCACCTTACTACTATAGATTAGTACGACCAAAAATTGCACTAACATTATATATAGTATGATAAATGCTAATGCATGTCACCTAAAATTATATCATTCAAAACTATGTTCAAATACGAATCCAACATATAGTTTTTGTTGACATGCACTAACATTTTGTTAGTTAATTCTTCAGTCAAATTCGATGCGGGACTAATAAACCACGACTGTCGGTGTACTAGAATAGGCGTACCCTAGTACCCCGAACTTGTGCACGGGCAGTTGCAGCACCCCGCGGCAAGCCTTGCCGGGCGACCGCCAAGGTACTCCGTGGTTCCCTTGGAGCCATTCAAGAACAAAGTGTTTAAGCTCAGGAGACAAGGCCCTGGCAAGAGGAGCTTGCCGGGAAGGCCAACCAAGGCATTTCAAGGAACTTGCCGCGACGCGCCGCGCGTCCCGGCAAGGCCCGGTGAGCGACAAGCTTCCAGACCCGACAAGGCAACGGCCGCGGCAAGGCGCTTGCCGCGGCAGGCGGCCACTCTGTGCCCACCCTCCAGCGCATCCACCAACGTGTCGCTCTGGGGGCCTTTCCAGGCGCGCGTGGCGGGAGGCTGTGTAGCCAGCGGTGCGCAGTGGCATGCGAAGCTGACAAGATCGCCATCGTGGCGAGCGGTGGTGCCCCTGACGGTCCTTTTGTGCACTGTTTGGGCTACACAGACGGGCATTTAATGCCCTTGTCCCCTGCCGTCAGGGTTAGGTAGGAAACACTGTACAAGTAACTGTACCAACCACCTCTCTTTTTACACTTCTACCTTTCTCTGCATTGCCACCTGTCGGTGACCCCTTTAGCATATAAAAGGAGGCCCATGCGCAACGTAGAGGGGGTTCGGATCATTCGGAAGCCAGAGAAACACTTAGCTCACTCTCGAGCAAGAACATAATAGAACCAGACAAGCAGCAGTAGGAGTATTATCTCTCCGGAGAGCTCCGAAGCTGGGTAAACTGCTCGTGTGCTTCGCATCGATCCGCTCTTTGTGCGACCTCCGCCCCCCGCCGAACCGAAAGGGGCTCGGTCCGCCGGCCCCATAGGTGTTCGTGGATCAGTTTCCCCGACATCTTTGGTGCGCCAGGTAGGGGGCGTTGAGATTCCGTGAACCTGATCCGGCGTTCACACGAGCTAGATTTTCATTTTCTTCATCAACATGCCACCGAAGAAGAAGGCTTCGGAGGCAGCTGTTCCGTCCACGTCGATCCCACCGCCACCGGAGCAAACGGGTGGTGGGGTAGACGTCGGCGAAAGGACGGACGTCGACGAGGAAGCTCACGACGCTGCCAGGTCCAAAGGCAAGGCAGCGCAGACCTCACGTCCGTGCTTGTTCCGCACCCACCTCAGGAGGCGCAGGACCGACAACGTCATGGTACTCGCAGTACCATACGTTTGTTGTGCCAAGATCAAGCTGGTGGATCCCGGGGCGCTCAAGACCAGCATGCACGCCAGCATACCAGCACGAGCGAGACACGGTCGCCCGGACGGGATAATGCTCCTTCTAACATAGTTAGAAGTCCGAGCACATCCCGCTCCTCGCGCCGTCCGCCACTGCCACCCACCACTCCGGCAGAAGCTTTGGCGCGAGCTCAACTGCTCCTGGATTACCCTCCGACATCGGACAAGATCGACGAATGGAGGGCCACCATTCAGAGTCTCATCGGCTACGCCAACGGCGACACTCCGTGGCAGCCGAGCGCGTCGCTGCCGCGGCAGGGTTGCCAGGCGCGAGCCGGTGGCGACGAAACTGGTGGAGGTGCAACCACCATGCAATCACCACCCCGAAGGCCAAGATCGCCGACTCGCCGGATCCACCTCGACAGCGACTCCACCGCATCGTCGGATCCACGAACTCGTCGCGATCAGCGCCAAGTTCTTCGCGATCGACAACAAGAAGACGCTCGTACTTGCATCGAGCGCCAAAGAGAAGCGCGACGTCAATCCGACAAGCGCGCTGGGCCCTCTGTCGACATGCATGCGCTAGGGGAACCAGGCGACTTGCCTTATGCGGTAGGTTGCCCTGCGTTCACTCGTGAGCTGCGGCAAGTCCAGTGGCCCAGCACGAAGAACTTCAAGCCAGACGTACCGGAGAAGTACGACGGCAAGACGCATCCGTCGGAGTTCCTCAGCATCTACACCATTGCGGTGCAGGCTGCCGGGGGACGGGACGACAAGATCCTTGCCAACTACTTCCCGCTGGTGCTCAAGCCCAACGTCAGATCCTGGCTCATGCACTTGCCGGAAAACTCCATATCCTCTTGGGCCGATCTATGCCATCAGTTTGTCGGCGCCTTCACAGGCGGCCACAAGCCTCATGGACAAGAGAGTGACCTTCATCTGCTCGCCCAAAAGGAAGGAGAACCCCTGGGCAAGTACATCCAAAGATTCAGCAGTGTATAGCACAACATCCTAGACGTCCACCCTACCGCGGTGATCAGCGTGTTCCATCAGAACGTGCGAAACCGCAGGATGCGGGAGGAAATGGCGATGTGCAAGATCAGAGACGTCAGTGAGCTATATGCCCTGGCCGACAAGTGTGCACGTGCTGAGGAAGGGAGGAGACTCCCCGGAGAGAACATAGGAGCAGGAGGATCTGACAGTGAGGATGCTGCCCCGGCAAAGAAAAACCGGCGGCGGAATAACAGGAAAAAGAAAGGCAAAGAGGTGCTAGCCGTTGAGCAGTCCGGCAAAGAAGCCAAAGCTGGTAACTCCGGCAAGGAGGTTGCCGCAGCTGTGGCAGTTGCCGACAAGAAGGACGGCACCAGAAAGCAGTATTGCAAGATCCACCGCACCAAGGGCCACGATCTCCAGAGCTGCAAGAAAGTCGAGCAGCTTGTTGAGCAACAGAAAGCTGAATACGAGCGGCGCGACAAGGAGAAGGCCCAGGAAGGTGCTGGAGGATCCGGCAAGAAATGTCCCGGCCGAGGAGGATGCCGCGGCAAGGCCAAGCAGCGGCAAGGAGACAGACCTCCTCGCGGCCGCGACAAGGATGAAGATGACGATGACGATGAAGACATGGATGATGATGAGACTGATGAGCAGGAGTTCCAGAAAGCCACAGAGGTCCTATGCGTTGACGGTGGTGCTTCTCTGCATACTTCACACCGCCAACTCAAGCAGTGGGTGCGGGAAGTTAATGCAGCAGAACCACCCGTCGAGTCACGCAAGCCTCTGAAATGGTCCAGCACGCCTATCATCTTTGATATTGAGGACCACCCTGATCGCATAACTGCGGTCGGGTGCTTGCCGATGTTGGTTTCACCAACTATCCGCAACCTCAAAGTCACCAAGATGCTAGTTGATGGCGGGGCCGGCTTGAACCTGATCTCTTCCACGGTGCTCCAGAAACTCCAGATCCCTGACAGCGAGCTCGAAGAGACCGGTACATTTCAAGGAATCAACCCGGGAAGGAGTAAGCCAAAGGGAAAGATCACGTTGCCGGTAACATTTGGCAGCGAGTTGAACTTCAGGACTGAGAGGGTCACTTTTGACGTTGCTGACTTCCCATTGCCTTACAATGGGATACTCGGCCGTCCAGCACTCGCCAAATTCATGGCAGCCTCTCACTATGCCTACAACATACTGAAGATGCCAGGCCCGATAAGTGTCATCTCTGTCCCCGACGACAAGAAGGATGCCCTTATTTGCGCCGACAAGATCTACCAGGAAGTAGCAGCCGCAGCAGATCGCCAATCACTTGCCGCTGAAGCTCCCGGGGCGAAGAAGAAGACCAAGTCCGGCAAGAGTTCTGATGCCCACTCCAGCAAGCGCACCTCTTCGGAGTGCTGCACTACCGTCGAGGACGCACCATCGAGCTCCATCGGCAAGTGTAAGAAGGCAATGGCAGATCCACCTGAGACCAAAAAGGTGTCCGCCAAGGAGGACGGCACTGGTGGTACCTTCACCATCAGTGCCACTCTTGACCCCAAATAGGAAAGCCCGCTCGTTGCTTTCCTGCGGGCGAATGTCGACGTGTTTGCATGGCAACCGTCTGACATCCCCGGTGTTCCCAGGAAAGTAATTGAGCACCACCTTGCTGTATGTCCTCATGCGTGGCCCATCAAGCAAAAAGTCAGGAAACAGGCAGTGGAGCACCAAGAATTCATCGCAGAAGAAATCAAGAAGTTGGAAGCAGCAGGCCTTGTCAGAGGAGTGCTCCATCCTACGTGGTTGGCCAATCCTGTAGTTGTGTGCAAGTCTAACGGAAAATGGAGGCTTTGTATCAACTTCACTGATGTCAATAAAGCTTGTCCCAAAGACCCATTTCCCTTGCCGCGCATCGATCAGATTGTTGACTCCACGGCCGGATGTGATTTGCTTTCATTTCTTGATGCATACTTAGGATACCATCAGATCTTCATGGAAGAAGAGGATGAGGAGAAGACCGCATTCATCACCCCGTGTGGCACGTACTGTTTTGTACGGATGCCTTTCGGTTTGAAGAATGCTGGTTCAACATTTGCAAGGGTAGTCCACCATGCTTTTGAGCCACAGATGCACAGAAATGTGGAAGCCTACATGGATGACATAGTGGTCAAGAGCAAGGACAAGGCGACCCTGATTCAAGATTTAGACGAGACATTTGCAAATTTGCGCAAGATCAACCTCAAGCTCAACCCCGAGAAATGCGTGTTTGGAGTCCCTTCCGGGAAGCTTCTCGGGTTCTTTGTGTCTCAACGCGGAATTGAGGCCAACCCCGACAAGATCAAGGCCATTGAGCAGATTGAAGCACCGAAGCGCGTCAAGGATGTACGAAGGCTTGCCGGTTGCGTGGCTGCTCTCAGCAGGTTTATCTCTAGATCTGCTGAGCGCCCCCTGCCGTTTTTCAAAATATTGAAAAAGGAAGGTCCAATGAAATGGACTCCGGAGGCGGAGGCTGCGCTGCAGGACTTGAAGAGATACCTGTCCTCCACTCCAACACTTGTCGCACCTAGGCCACAAGAGAAGTTGCTGCTATATATAGCGGCAACCAATCAATTGGTTAGTGCTGCGTTAGTAGCGGAGAGGGAGGCAGACGATGAGCCAGCAACCATGGCAGATGCATCCAGCGACAAGTAGGGGGCTTCACCGACAAGCTCTGGTCCGGCAAGCTCTGGTCCCGACAAGGATGGATCTGCGCAGGAGCATGAGAAGATGCAGAAGAGAATGTTGCAGCGCCCAGTTTACTTTGTCAGTTCCCTTCTGCAGGGGGCTAGGTCAAGGTACTCCGGTGTGCAGAAATTGCTTTTTGGCCTCCTCATGGCCTCGAGAAAGTTGTGCCATTACTTCCAAGCACATGAGATCACAGTCGTCACTCGTTTTCCGCTGAAGAGGATACTGCAAAATCCAGAAGCAACAGGCAGGATTGTCGAGTGGGCGCTGGAACTGTCAAGCTTTGGCCTCAAGTTTGAAAGTACTTCAACTATCCAAAGCAGAGCATTGGCAGAATTCATAGCAGAGTGGACACCAACGCCAGATGAAGAAATTCCAGAGACGAGCATCCCCGTCAAGGAAGCGAGCAAAGAGTGGCTGATGTACTTTGATGGTGCCTTCTCGCTGCAAGGCGCCGGTGCGGGCGTGCTGCTTATCGCACCCACCGGAGAGCACCTCAAGTACATAGTCCAGATGTACTTTCCCAAGGAGCAAGCAACCAACAATACTGCAGAGTATGAAGACTGCTTGCCGGTCTCAGGATCGCAGCCGACCTTGGGATCAAGAAGCTCATTGTCAGGGGTGACTCACAGCTTGTCGTCCGCCAAGTGAACAAGAACTATCAGAGTCTGTTGATGGAAGCATATGTTGATGAAGTGAGAAAGCTGGAAGGGCACTTTGACGGCCTACAGATGGAGCATGTTCCGAGAGCTCAGAATGACATTGCTGATGGCCTCTTGAAGTGCGCCGCACTAAAGTTGCCTGTGGAACCAGGGATCTTTGTGCTCAAGCTGACTCAACCGTCCGTAACGCCATCAACTGGACAGAACAAGAAGAGGAAGTTGATTTTTGGTGACTATTTTTCGGCAGAGCTCCCTGAAGCCGCCGCCAAGAAAGTCCCCAAGATCAACGCCAAGGGTGCTGAGGAGCAGTCTGCTCCGGCAAGCCTTATGCTTTGTTCCGTTGTAGCAGACACTCCCGACAAGCTTTGCTCCGGCAAGCTTGTCGGGGAACATCAAGCTCCGGCTGAGCCGCAGGTTCTCGCCGTGGAAGCGGATGTTCCCGCAGCAGCAAATGTTCCTTTAGTCCTTGTTGTCGAGCCACAAGCTCCAGCATGGGCACAGCAGATTGTCCATTTCCTTCAGACAGGAGAACTTCCCGAAGAGCAAGAAGAAGCGGAAAAAGTAGCCCGGCAGTCAAGTATGTACCAGTTTGTTGACAGCACACTGTACAGAAGAAGACTCAACAGTGTGAAATTGAAGTGTATTTGCCGGGAAGACGGACAAAAGCTGTTGGCAGAGATACATGGAGGCATATGTGGTCACCACATTGGCGCAAGAGCACTTGCCGGCAAAGCATTCCGGCAAGGTTTCTTTTGGCTGACAGCCCTCCAGGATGCAACTGCACAAGTAACCAAGTGTGAAGCGTGCCAGTTCCATTCCAAGCAGATACACCAGCCAGCTCAAGCTCTCCAGACGATCCCTTTATCCTGGCCATTTTCGGTCTGGGGGCTCGACATCCTCTGCCCCTTCCCCCGAGCTGTCGGGGGCTTTGAGTACTTGTACGTTGCAATTGACAAGTTCACAAAGTGGCCGGAAGTGGAACCAGTGAGGAAGGTGACAGCGCAGTCAGCAGTCAAGTTCTTCAGGTCAATTGTTTGTTGTTTCGGGATCCCTAACAGGATCATCACCGACAATGGTACACAATTCACGAGCCGCACCTTCATGCAGTATGTCCAAGATCTTGGCGCCAAGGTCTGCTTCGCTTCTGTTGCTCATCCGAGAAGCAACGGTCAAGCGGAGAAGGCAAATGCTGAAGTGTTGCGCGGGCTCAAGACCAGGACTTTCGACAGGCTGCGCAAGTGCGGAAGAAACTGGATCGAGGAGCTGCCGGTGGTTCTTTCCACGGAGCGGAGGCAGTTCTCCCCATGGAACTCGTATACGGGTCACCTCGAGTGCTCGCTTATGATGAGCTTGAGCAAGAGTAGCTGCGACAAGATGACGCGCTGCTCCTTGAGGAAGATCGTCTTCAGGCTGCTGTACGAGCTGCTCGATACCAGCAAGCTTTGCGCCGCTACCATAGCCGCAAAGTTAGATCCAGAAGCTTCGAGGAAGGCGACCTTGTTCTTCGGCGCGTTCAGTTCACCAAGAATTCCAACAAGTTGGCGCCGAGGTGGGAAGGCCCTTATCGGGTGAAACGAGTCACTAGGCCCGGCGCTGTCCGCCTTGAGATCGAAGATGGCATTCCGATGAGCAACTCCTGGAACATTGAGCATCTTCGTAAGTTTTACCCATAGGGCGCGGTTGCCGGAACCTATTCCGGCAACCACCTTTTGTACAAGTCTTGCCGATGTTGCATGTAATCCTTTGTACAAACCCGGGCGCAGATCCCGTGCATAAGTAAAGCTCATGTGCTTCGCACATCTTGTCAATTTCATGCATTATATTCTTTCTTGCATGCACTATCTGACACTTTGTGCAGCACCCACCCCCGGTAAGCAATAACGAGCCATAAGGCTCCATATCATTATTTTCTCTTCTTTCTTTTTCTCAAAGGAAGGAAGATTCCCTCGCGCACAAGTTTGCCGGGGGGGAAGAGAAGATAATGATGTGGAACAAGCGTCGTTCAAGAAAGATTCGCCTTGACGGAAACCTTGCCGGGAAGCAAACGACAGAAAAGCTAAGTTGCCCAAGTTTGAGCAATCAGTTTTAAATTTTTAAGTTATCTTCCTTGAACGACCGTGCTTTGTATGGAAAACCTGTGCGCGGGGGAACCAACTCGTAGCTAGTTGCGCCCTTACTTTGTTTCGAGTCCGCTCAACAACTTAAGTGTGCTGCAACTAGTCGCGACAAGGTTTCTTGTCGGAAGCGGTACCGCCAGCAGGCTGCTGACGTCCCGCACTCAGCGCTCGCGGCTCGGGTGCCTGCGCCGACAAGTTCCCTAAAAGCATAGGGTAAAAACATACAAAGGAAGGAATCTAGTAAAGGAAATAATGTAGCAATTGATAACAGAAATAGAGTTATATTACAAAATAACTTGTCGCAGCTCTAACAGATTGATCTTATAATATGGCTAGCAGCGACAAGGAGAAAGAGAAAATGGGTGGCCTAGTCTACGCGATCGCCCTCAACCCTCTTGATCTCGCTCACCTTGTCCACAATGGGTGCGACAAGGGCCTTGAGCGCATCCAGATCGGCGTCAGGCGTCAAGGACCTGAGGACGTTGGTGAGGTTGACGCCTGGGTTGCGGAAGGCCACCTTCATGAGCACCTTCTGGAGAGCCCCCGCGCAAATCCTGCACGACTCGTCGGCCAGCTGCTTTGGGATCCTCTCCCGGAGTCGCTGGAGTAGCGTTGCCACGCCCTTGAAGAACAGGCTGAGCTTGGCGCTGGGTTGGAGATGCTCGTCGGAAGGATACCCAAAGTCCTCCATCCCCAACTGCGCCAGCTCCTCGTCGATGACTGCGGCGATATTCACCAGACCCTCGGTCCAATGCTCCACCGTCTCCCTAAATGAGTTCTAGGTAACAGCGATGCTCGCCAGCAACGCCTTGTCGGCCTTGATCTTCTCCGACAAGGTCACCTCTCGCTCCTTGGCGGCGTCCAGCGTCTGAGTCAGCGTAGCCAGCTTCAACTCGAGATCCGCGTTGGAGTCCTTGGCGGCGCTGAGCTCCTTGCTCCTTTCAGCAAGAAGACCCTGCAGCTCACCATGAGCAGCAGCATCCTTCTCGCGCTCGCGCTTGAGCACAGCAAGCTCCTCGCCACTCGTCTTGAGGTTGGCCTCCAACTGCGTCACCCTCGTCTCCAGCTCCTTCTTGGCGGCCTCTGCAGTTGCGGCAGCATCCCTTGCTTCCTTGAGAGCCCCGCCAAGTGTTTCCTTGCGCGTGACAAGCTCCTCCTCATAGCTGTCAAGGTTGGCCTTCCGCTGCACCAACTCGCCTTCTCGCGCGGACTACTTCTTGGCAGCAAGCCTTTGTTCCTCCTCAGCTTTGGCCTTCTCGAGAAGGAAGGCTGTACGCTCCTCGGCGATTCGCTCCCGCTCCTGTGCCAGGGACCGGAGGGCTTCTTGATTGAGGCCCCGGAGCTCCTCCGTGCGTTTCTCCATATCAACTCCCGCCCTCGCGACAAGCGCTTCCCGGGAAGCCAGCTTGGCTTGTCGTGCGCGGTAGAGTGACAGCAGCTTCCGCAGTAGCTGCTCCTCCTCAGGCTCGCCACTGCTGCTACTTGGCGCATCGACCAACGACAGCCCGGCGGAGGCGAGCAGCTCCTCATCGAAAGCTTCTCCTTCGACTGGCGCCCTGGAGCTCGACGCCCAGGGAAGCTTGATGAAGATACCGTCGCCGGCCTTCAAGTAGGCACCGGGCTGGGGCTCTTCGGAGCCTGGCTCCGCGGCAGCGGCGGAGGGATCGGCGGTCGGCACAGCGCCTGGCGCTCCTGCGGACTCAGGGCCGTCAGTGCGATCGCCCGACCCCTCGCCAGCTTCTGCGGCGGCAGCCTTGGCGGCCTCTTCGCCGGCGGACTCATCAGCACTGGCCCCTTCTTCGTTGGCGGCGGCGTCGTCGTTACTGCCATTCACGCCTTCCTCGCCGGCGTCCTCAGTCTCCATTGGCTCCGCAGCAGATGAATCTGAAGAACGAAGAAGGGAGAAAAGTCAAGCAAAAATCCAAGAAAGGATATTCAGAAAAAGAAGAACCCAAGGGAAGTTCTTAGGCAAAAGGGTTACCTGTGCTGGGATCTGCGGTTGCGGTCTCAACCACCGGAGGATCGCTGGTACCGTCCCTTGCCGGAGAGTTCTCCCTTGCCGGAGAGCGCTCCCTTGCCGGGGACTTCGGGGGCGGCTTCCGGGCCCTCCTGGTGAGGCTGTTCTACTCCTACACAAATCAACAAGCAAGATATCAGTAGAGAGAAGAGCACCCATGCGCACCCGACAGCAGGAAGTAAACTACAAACTTACGTTGGGGGCTGCGCTGGGGGCTGCTTTGGGGAGTGGCTGCAGGGTCCGTCAAGGTGGTCTCAGACACACCCCCTGCTGACACGGTGGGATCATCTCCGATGACAATCACCGGGGCCTTGGCTCTTTTCGCCACTCTCTGGGCCAGCGTCCTGAAAAGGAATGGATTCAGATCGAAGCAAGTCAGATACAAGACAAGATAGCAATAATTGAAGAACAACGAGGACACAAAGAAACTTACTCTTCTTCCTCCTTGTCGGAGCTGAGCGCAGAGAGATCGAAGTCCGGCTCCCCTCCGGTGCGGCGAGGCGGAGGAGTAGGATCCCTTGCCTGCTTGGCAGGGGCGGTGGCGGTGGACCGGGAAGATCCCGCTCCAGTTGCCGCAACAGCGTGAGGTGCTCCCGCGGCAACATTGCTTGCCGCGGTAGAGCGTGTCACACGGCTCGGCGGCTGTTGGTCCGTTTGCCGCCCCGCTACGTCCCCGGCCCTACGGAGCCGCCTCCTTGCCGGGGCCGGGGGCTCCACCTGCGGCAGGCTGTCTGAAGGCTCGGGCTCTTCCTCGCCGGCCTCGCTCGGCTCAGCCTCAGGGCCGGCATGATCTTCCTCGCCGGCAAACTCCTCGCGCTCGGTAAGGCTTGCCGCCTCTGCCTCCTCTACGGTGAACCCGAACGCGCCCGCGGCAGCTGCTGCCGCAGCCTCCTCCGTCCTGGTGGCGATGTGCTGCGGCTCCGCGTCGGTGGTGTCACGGGTGAGGCTCTTCTGCTCGTCGGCGCGGACCGGCACTTCTTCCAAGTTGTCGAAGAACGCCCGCACGACGTCATCCGCAGGCTCTTGCCAAGTTGGAACGATTCCATGGGAATCGCACAACGGCATCATGGCGCGGATTCGGTCAAGCGATGAATTATTGCACAATGGAACGACGCTCCTCGGCAAAACGAATGGGTGCTGGGGGTCGCGTTTGAACAGCTCCAGAAGCATTGCATCCAACTCCAGGACGGTGAAGTTGAAGTTGAGACCCGGATGCAGCCGCATTATATCCGCCGAGTTCTTGAACTCCCAGGCGGGTCTCCCCCTCTCCTGCAGGGGGGCGATGCGGCGGCGAAGGAAGTCTGCGCCAACTGCGCCTACAGTGAGCCCGGCAAGCCTGAGGCGAAGGATCCGGGTGACGGCGATCTTCAATCTGTCGTCTTCCGGGGCCACGTTGCTCCAATCGTTGCCGCGCATGATTGGGGCTTGGCGCAGGGCAGTGAATGGCTGCGGGTCCTCCTCGACGATCCAGCACCACTCCGCTCTCCACTCCTCCCATTTGCTGCGAAGCTCACCCTCCAGATATGCTTCGTTCTTGCCGACTCTCGAGATCCAGGCGATCCCCCCGGCAAGTGGCTCTCCTCTCTCGACCCGAGGCATGAAGAAGTGGCGGAAAAGGGCTACATTGGGGTGGACTCCGACAAAGTTTTTGCACAAATGTGCGAAAACTGCCATGGTTAGAACGGCGTTGGGGGTGAAATCAAGGAGGCGGAGCCCGTAGGTGTTGATTATGTCGCAGAAGAACTCCGAGAAGGGCGGGCAGAGCCCGCAATAGAAGAACATCGCGAAGAATGGGTACCCGTTTGGAGCCAGTTCCGAAGCGGTGGCCGGGAGTACCCTCGTGCGTGGATGCGCTCGCGTCTCCGTCGACCAAAAGAGGTAGTAGTACTCCCTCAGCTCTTGCGCACCGAGCTGAGGGGAGAAGATCGCCCGCTCCTTCCGCAGCGCCGCGAGCCGCTGCGCCTCGGCCGACTTCACGCCCTTCCCCTTGTCGGCTTTCGGAGCCATGGCGGAGGTGATGGGGGAGGTCGACGGCATTGGTGATGCTGGTGGAAATGGGGGCGGAGCGCTGCTCTCTCTCGGCTTGGAGAAGAAGGGGGGAGCGGCGGAGGTTTGCGAAGATGGAGTAGTAGCAACCAGCGGGGGGGGGGGAACGAACTGCCCCTGTTTCCCCTTCTTATAAAGAGGGAGGGGGCGGACATTTCGCCCTTCCGAATAAAGAATCCACCCACGATCTCTCCCACGACGCCGCATTCGACGCGTGCTGTTAGGGAGGGCGCGGTGGATACAGAGTCAGATTCGGTGTGGCCCAGGACGCGTGTGCCCGTGCCCTGTCTTGGGCCTGGCCCAACAGTGCTCGGCTCCGTGTATGGCCCAGGCCCGAGGGCTCCTATCGGTGTACTAGAATAGGGGTACCCTAGTACCCCGAACTTGTGCATGGGCAGTTGCAGCACCCCGCGGCAAGCCTTGCCGGGCGACCGCCAAGGTCCTCCGTGGTTCCCTTGGAGCCATTCAAGAACAAAGTATTTAAGCTCAGGAGACAAGGCCCCAGCAAGAGGAGCTTGCCGGGAAGGCCAACCAAGGCATTTCAAGGAACTTGCCGCGACGCGCCGCGCGTCCCGGCAAGGCCCGGTGAGCGACAAGCATCCGGACCCGACAAGGCAACAACCGCGGTAAGGCGCTTGCCGCGGCAGGCGGCCACTCTGTGCCCATGCTCCAGCGCATCCACCAACGTGTCGCTCTGGGGGCCTTTCCAGGCGCGCGTGGCGGGAGGCTGTGCAGCCAGCGGTGCGCGGTGGCATGCGAAGCTGACAAGATCGCCATCGTGGCGAGCGGTGGCGCCCCTGATGGTCCTTTTCTGCACTGTTTGGGCTACACAGACGGGCATTTAATGCCCTTGTCCCCTGCCGTCAGGGTTAGGTAGGAAACACTGTACAAGTAACTGTACCAACCACCTCTCTTTTTACACTTATACCCTTCTCTGTGTTGCCACCTGTCGGTGACCCCTTTAGCATATAAAAGGAGGCCCATGCGCAATGTAGAGGGGGTTCGGATCATTCGGAAGCCAGAGAAACACTTAGCTCGCTCTCGAGCAAGAACATAATAGAATCAGACAAGCAACAGTAGGAGTATTATCTCTCCGGAGCGCTCCGAAGCTGGGTAACTGCTCGTGTGCTTCGCCTCGATCCGCTCTTCATGCGACCTCCGCCCCACGCCGAACCGAAAGGGGCTCGGTCCACCGGCCGCATAGGTGTTCGTCGATCAGTTTCCCGACAACGATCTATGTAGTACAAGTGTAGAGGGCGACGCTGACGGGAGTCTCACCCCGCTCGTGGCGCAACAGTAATGCCGTCATATCACAAAACCCAACCACTGCCAGTAATAAGTGGCCTGGTAAAATAAACGGACAAGCAACCATCACATCCCTCCATGTTTTTTTGCATTTCATCTCTCTCCATTTACTTTCTCCGGTTCATCTCGCACACTCGATCCCTAGCTACTACTCCTAGTATCCCTAGCTACTACTCCTAGGGCCAGCTCTTTTGGCGGCTTAAAAAACAAGCCATCTCTTCCCCAGCTTTTCCCATAAGACTAGTCACAGTGGAGAATAACATTAAGGTGCCTCACTCATTTATTTGAGCTTCTAAACTACTACTAGTACTCCCTTCATTTTTATATACATGGCCACAAACTCAAATTACAGGTACCAAGATAAAAATCAATATGTGCTTTACGAGTCCATTTATTTTCTCGTTTACCGGGTAAATTAATAGGGTGCATGCACATTAGAAGAAATTGAGTGGCCGTGAGAGAGGAAGTAGATGAGTTTGTCATTATCATCCACTGCATGCATGCTAGTAATTAAGGCATGGGTTACTAGTACGAGGAAACATCATTAATATTTGTCTCGATTACTATTGGTGGCCTTGTATTTTTTATAGTGGCCTGGTTTATTCGTCACCATTGTAATTTGTGGTAAATTTTGACCAAAGATTTAACTGATAAAACGTTAGTGCATGTGACATCACAAACATTTCATTAGTTAAATTTATGATCAAAATTTGGCACAGATTACAATGGGGACCAATAAACCAGGACAGAGCTAGTAGTAATGGGATTACTACTAGCGTAGAAGCCTAAACGAACTGGCCCCTGGTACTCCTACTAGTAGTACTAGTACTCAAGTTGGAATTCCAATTGCACGGCACAACTTGTTAGGCAAAAAAATCGATACAGGGTGTAGGAAGCGGTTTGGGAATTTGCATGCTTTTTCGACCAGTGAGATACTCCGTACAAAGTACGACAGAGAAATAACCACAGAGAAGGAATCTAAAAGTAAACAATCAAACGAGAAATTTTGCATTTGTTTTGCATTGAGTCGTTTCACAAGCTTGACTAGTGTTGTTTTTCTACTTTTACAAAAACCGCATCGTAATGTTAAAACGTGCATTTGCCCATACATAAGTAATAATAGTACTCCCTCCGTCTAGGTGTATAAAGTCTTCCCTCCTTCTTGGTCACGGTGCACAACCAAAGATGATTTATTCACCTGGACGGAGGGAGTAGCACAGTCTGCAAGCATATATACAGAGAGACGTGTAGTGTGATTGTATATAGTACTAAAGTTTGTGTTGTATGCACCTACTTACAAAATGCGTACGGATACACAAGGTTTCCAGACTTTCCCTCTTACATACTTAATTAAGGACGCTAATAATTCCCGAACGTTCGGGATTTATCATTCACGTCCCAAAACTAATGAGAACACCTTACGAAACTAAATTATAATCCTACTAAAAGCCACAGCGCTCGCAGGAGCGCTTGCGGCGCGCCATGAGTGCCCTGGTGCGCGGTCGTTTCCCAGCGCGCCGACACAACGCCTCTTCCTCAGCGTCGCAATTCGTGAGGTGCTGATTGGCGGCTTGCCGGCAGGAGAGCACGACCTCACCGGTGTGGTGATCCTGCACTAGCAGGTACTCCTCCTCGGTGGAAGAATGCACCCGGTCTATGTACCGCCAAGCGTAAATGATGCGCTTGGGCCCGACTGCACTAGGGGCTTTGCCACGGGCGTCCTCCGCCACCCTCACGGCCCTTGCACGAGCCTTCTGCCAAAGAGCCAATGCCTGACTCTCTCGAACGCGACATAGACCTGCTAGGCAGCTTGCCCCGTGGCACGCTTCTCTTCCTCGGCCTTCTTCTCCGCCTCCATTTTGGCGTGCTCTATGATAATCCCCAAGTGCAAGGAATCATCATAGCACTTTCCAAAGATGGAAGTGATAAGTATGGAGTGTCAAACCCACAAGGAGCTAAAGGTAAGATCAATATTCTCTCAAGCCCTATTTGCCACTGATACGACTCTACGTGCACCGAACGTTTGCTTCCAACTAGCAACGAGAAATAAAACTACATTGTGGGTATGGAGAGGATAACTTTGTATGAAATCAGAGAGCTAAAACATAAAAGTAGGTGCTGTTATCATAAAGTTAGAATATAATACTAAATAATATAAATTGCGAGTTTGGAATAATGGTGGATCGGTGTGCGGAATTGTCCTAGGCAATTGTTAACAAGACCGGTAATCACTATTGCAGTTTCATATGAGGAAGAGGCATAAGCTAACATACTTTCTCTACTTGGATCATATGCACTTATTATTGGAACTCTAGCAAGCATCCGCAACTACTAAAGATCATTAAGGTAAAACCCAACCATAGCATTAAAGCATCAAGTCCTCTTTATTCCCATACGCAACAATCCCTCTTACTCGGGTTTGTGCTTCTGTTCACTCACCAACCCACTATAAGCGAATCATGAACGTATTGCAACACCCTACAGCGGGAACCCCTCACGCTTGCGCGACACGGAGGGCACCATAGGACAGCACCAAAGTAAAACATACAACTCATACCTATCTAGATCATCAATCAAGCCAAAGACAAAAGATATCTACTCAAAACATCATAGGATGGCAACACATCATTGGATCATAATATGTGGCATAAAGCACCATGTTCAAGTAGGGGATTACAGCAGGGTGCGGGAGAGTGGACCGCATAAAAGAGATGAGGATGGTGATGATTATGGTGATGTTGATGAAGACGATCACCGTGGCGATGATTCCCCTCCCGATGGCACTCCCGTGCCACCAAGCGAGAGGAGGAGAGGTTCTCCCCCTTGTGCTTCTTCCTCCATGGCCCCCACCTTCTGGTCTTTGGCCTTCATGGTGATGAAGACCCCTCCGCAATACTCCTCCATGGCCACTGGTGATGATGGCCCCCTCCAGCAGGGTGCAGGAGAGGGCCCCGATTGGTTTTTTCGTGGCTATAGAGGCTTGCAGCGGCGGAACTTCTGATCTAATCTCCGTTCTGGAAGTTTTAGGGTACGTACGTATATATGGGTGAAGGGGGTACGTCGGAGGAGCTACGGGGGCCCCACGAGGCAGGGGGTGCGCCCGGGGGGGCGGGGGTGTGGGCGCGCCCCCCACACTCGTGGGCATCCCATATCTCCCCTGACATGCACTCCAAGTTCCCTGGGTTGCTTTCCTTCCAAAATTAACTTCTCCAGTTGATTTCGTTCCGTTTTGACTCCGTGTGATACTCCTTTTCCTCGAAACACTAAAATAGGCATAAAACAGCAAATCTGGGCTGGGCCTCTAGTTAATAGGTTAGTCCCAAAAATAATATAAAAGTGGATAATAAGCCCAATATCGCCCAAAACAGTAGACAATATAGCATGGAGCAATCAAAAATTATAGATACGTTGGAGACGTATCAGGCATCCCCAAGCTTAATTCCTGCTCGTCCTCGAGTAGGTAAATGATAAAAGGTAATTTTTGATGCGGAATGCTAGTAAGTGCTAAATTTTGATCAATGATAATTCCAATCACTTTTTCTAGCATCAATATGTGTCATAATAGCAGCTTATCACATAAAACTTTTCATGATCAAGTAACAATCTGTTCACAATGTCAAGCATGGTTCAGAAACTTCATTGAGGACTAACAAACTATAATCTCAGTCATTGAAGCAATTGCAATTTATCGTAACATCAGAAAGAGTCAAGAATAGAGCTTTTCAGCAAGTCCACATACTCAACTATCATGTAGTCTTCTACAATTGCTAACACTCACGCAATACTTGTGGTTATGGAGTTTCAGCCGCACACTGAGAAAGATAGGGGCTTATTGTGTTGCCTCCCAACGTATTCACCTTTAGGTGATGTCAACAATAATAACCCATGCTAACTTACATCCAATTGGATATATATATCATGATCTTTCAAAAACAAGGAGCTTTCCAAAGGATAAAATGAAAAAGGGAATGGTGAGGATCACCTTGACTCAAGCATAAAGTAAAAACATAAAGTAAAAGATAGGCCCTTCGCAGAGGGAAGCAGAGGTTGTCATGCGCGTTTAGGGTTGATGCACAAAATCTTAATACAAAAGAACGTCACTTTATATGGCCCCTTGTATGTGGACCTTTATTATGCAGCCCATCTCTTTTATTACTTCCACAACAAGTTCGTACAAAGCTTATTTTCTCTGCACTAATAAGTCATGCATATTTAGAGAGCAATTTTTATTGCTTGCACCGATGACAACTTACTTGAAGGATCTTACTCAATCCATAGGTAGGTATGGTGGAATCTCATGGCAAAACTGGGTTTAAGGATATTTGGAAGCACAAGTAGTCTCTCTACTTGGTGCAAGGAATTTGGCTAGCATGGGGGAGAAAGGCAAGCTCAACATGTTTGGAAGGTCAATGACAATATACTTTAACTGAGATGTCAGAAAACATAAACCATTATGTTGTCTTCCTTGTCCAACGTCAACTCTTTTAGCATGTCATACTTAATGAGTGCTTCATAATCATAAAACATGTCCAAGATAATATATTTGTATGTGAACCTCTCTTTCCTTATTACTTCCTATTAATTGCAATGATGACCAAAATTACGGTTGCCAACTCTCTTCAACTTTTATGCCTCATACTTTCTATGTGTGAAGTCATCACTAACCATGTTATAAGCGTATGAAACATAAAAAAAATTCAGATTTATGACATTCAATTCATTCCCCCATTTACTCATAGGATATACATGAAGCACAAGAGTAAATGACAAACTACTCCAAAAGATTTGAGTGAAGGGCACTGAGTAGGCAAATAATTACTAACTAGCCATGGGAGGATTCTTTTTCAATCAATATTTCAGATCCAATGATTTTATTCAAACAGCAAGAAAATACTAATAAAAGAAAATGACGCTCCAAATAAACACATATCATGTGACGAATAAAAATATAGCTCCGAGTAAGGTGTACCGATAGTTTTGAAGACGAAAGAGGGGATGCCTTCCGGGGCATCCCCAAGCTTAGGTGCTTGAGTCTTCCTTGAATATTATCTTGGGGTGCTTCAGGCATGCCCAAGCTTAAGGTCCTTCCACTCCTTATTCTCCTCATATCGATATCTTACCCAAAACTTGAAAACTTCAATCACACATAACTCATCCAAACTTCGTGAGATAGGTTAGTATGATAAAGAGTGAACCATGCACTTGGGTACTGTCAAAGACAAGGTTCATAATTGTGCTCACACAATGCCTACTGTACCATATCATTTCTACAATTTATATTGAGAACTATAAGTCATAGAAACTAGAAAACAAGCAAACTATGCAATGAAAACAGAATCTGTCAGAAACAGAACTGTCTGTAATGATCTGAACAATAACCATACTTCTGCTACTCCAAAAATTATGAAATAAATTGGTGGACGTGGGGAATTTGTCTATTAATCTTATTCAAAAAGAATCAACTCGAAAGCACTCTTCTGTAAAAAATGACATCTATTCTCCTGAGTGCAAAGTTTCTGTTTTTTACAGCAAGATCACTTTAACCTTCACCCAAGTCTTCCCAAAGGTCTTACTTGGCACTTTATTGAAACAAAAGCTATAAAACATGATCACTACAGTAGCTTAATCATGTAGACACACAAAAACAGTAAGGGTAAATGTTGGGTTGTCTCCCAAAAAGCGCTTTTCTTTAATGCCTTTTAGCTAGGCATGATGAATTCAATGATGCTCACTTTAAAGATAGGAATTTGAAACACAAAGAGAGCATCTTGAAGAATATGACTAGCTTATTTAAATCTAACACACTTCCTATGACTAGGGATTTTGTGAGTACACAATTTATAAGAACAACAATCAACTAGCATAGGAAGGCAAAACAAGCATAACTTTCAAAACTTTAAGCACATAGGGAGGAAACTTAATATTATTGCAACTCCTACAAGCACGTAATCCTCCCTCATAATAATTTTCAGAGGCATCATGTATAAAAACTTTGTTCTCATACTCAATTGGAACCTCTTCCTAAATAGTGCAATAATTACTAACTAAAGTTGACACTCTTCCAAATCCACTTTCATAAATATCACACTAAGATTGAAAATCTTCCAAAATAGTGGGATCACTAATTCCTAAAGTTGATACTCTTCCAAACCCACTTTAAATGATAGTATTATTCATAATCCCAAAGGTATAAGTGAAGTTCATGGAGCATTCTACAACTGACCAATATCCAAGCTCAAAATGTATAAGTGAAGCACATGAAGCATTCTATAAAACCATACTCAAAAGATTTAAGTGAAGCACGAAGAGCAATTCTATAAGATCATACTTAAAAAGATTTAAGCGAAGCACATGAAGTATTCTGTAAATGAACGAAGGGCTATCTCATGCTAGCATGGTTCTTGAAGAAAAGGAAAAACACAAAGGACACAAATCATGTGAACAAAACAAAAACCGAGGTATACCGATATTTGTTGAAGAAGAAAGATGGGATGCCAACCGGGGCATCCCCAAGCTTAGATGCTTGAGTATCCATTGAAATATTTACTTGGGGTGCCTTGGGCATCCCCAAGCTTGAACTCTTGTCTCTCTTTATTCTTCTCACATCGGTAACTCCTCATTCTTCAAACACTTCATTCACAAAAACTTAAACAAAAACTTGTGAGATCTGTTAGTGTAATAAAGCAAACTACCACTTTAAGGTACTGTAATGAACTCATTCTTTATTTGTATTGATGTTAAATCTACTGTATTCCAACTTCTCTATGGTTCATACCTTCTGATACTACTCATAGATTCATCGAAATAAGCAAACAACACATGCAAAACAGAATCTGTTAAAAACAGAACAGTCTGTAGTAATCTGGAAGTTTGGCAAACTTCTGTAACTCCTAAAATTATAAAATACATTTTAAAATTTTAACAATTTGTACAGAAGTAATGTGCAAAAAGAATCATAACCATTTGACTTTCCAGTTAAAAATATAAATTCATCCACTACAGCCAAAGTTTCTGTTTTTGTTTTGCACAAAGCAAACAAGCAATCTAATCAACCTAAAACCAAAACTTGGCATATTATTTTTATAATACAAGGAATATATACAAGGGGAAAATTATTTACAGAGGAACTTCCATGAAAAATTCTACATTGTTTTCGTGATCATGAGCACAAGTGCTCAAGGTCGACCCTCACTTCTTCAATGCCCCGCGGCACGCTTCTCTTCCTCGGCCTTCTTCTCTGCCTCTATTTTGGCGTGCTCAGTGATAATCCCCAAGTGCAAGGAATCATCGTAGCACTTTCCAAAGATGGAAGTGATGAGTATGCAGTGTCGAACCCACAAGGAGCTAATGGTAAGATCACTATTCTCTCAAGCCCTATCTACCACTGATACGACTCTATGTGCACCGAACGTTTGCTTCCAACTAGCAACGAGAAATAAAACTACGTTGTGGGTATGGAGAGCATAACTTTGCATGAAATCGGAGAGCTAAAACATAAAAGTAGATGTTGTTATCATAAAGTTAGAATATAATACTAAATAATATAAATAGCAAGTGTGGAATAATGGTGGATCGGTGTGCGGAATTGTCCGAACTCTAACAAGCATCCGCAACTACTAAAGATCATTAAGGTAAAACCCAACCATAGCATTAAAGCATCAAGTCCTCTTTATTCCCATATGCAACAATCCCTCTTACTCGGGTTTGTGCTTCTGTTCACTCACCAACCCACTATAAGCGAATCATGAACGTATTGCAACACCCTACATCGGGAACCCCTCACGCTTGCGCAACACGGAGGGCACCATAGGACAGCACCAAAGTAAAACATACAACTCATACCAATCTAGATCATCAATCAACCCAAAGACAAAAGATATCTACTCAAAACATCATAGGATGGCAACACATCATTGGATCATAATATGTGGCATAAAGCACCATGTTCAAGTAGGGGATTACAGTGGGGTGCGAGAGAGTGGAACGCGTAAAAGAGATGAGGATGGTGATGATGATGGTGATGTTGATGAAGACGATCACCGTGGCGACGATTCCCCTCCCAACGGCATTCCGGTGCCACCAAGAGAGAGGAGGAGAGGTTCTCCCCCTTGTGCTTCTTCCTCCATGGCCTCCACCTTCTGGTATTTGGCCTTCATGGTGATGAAGACCCCTCCAGGATACTCCATGGCCACCGGTGATGATGGCCCCCTCTGGCTGGGTGCCGGAGAGGGCCCTGATTGGTTTTTTGTGGCTACAGAGGCTTGCGGCGGCGGAACTTCTGATCTAATCTCCATTCTGGAAGTTTAAGGGTATGTAGGTATATATGGGTGCAGGGGGTATGTCGGAAGAGCTATGGGGGCCCCACGAGGCAGGGGGCACGCCCGGGGGGGGGGGGGTGGCCACGCCCCCCACCCTCGTGGGCAGCCCGCATCTCCCCTGATGTGCACTCCAAGTTCCCTGGGCTGCTTTCATTCCAAAATTAACTTCTCCAGTTGATTTCGTTCCATTTTGACTCCGTCTGATATTCCTTTTCCTCGAAACACTGAAATAGGCATAAAACAGCAAATCTAGGCTGGGCCTCCGGTTAATAGGTTAGTCCCAAAAATAATATAAAGTGGATAATAAAGCCCAATATTGCCCAAAACAGTAGATAATATAGAATGGAGCAATAAAAAATTATAGATACGTTGGAGACGTATCACTCTGCCGGTGGCAAAGCCTCCCACATGGCTACATCCTTTTCTTTCCAAAGCTCCTCAAGGTTGGGGGGCTCGGCGGGCGGGGCGGTGTTCTCCTCGTAGCGGGGAGCCGACGCGTCCTCCGATGCACGTGCTGGCGAGAGGGGGAACGCCGACGCATCCACCACGACACGTCGCGGCGAGGAGTGGAACACCGACGCGTCCTCCTTGACTAGTGGCGTCGAGGAACGGAACGGCGATGCGTGGCCGTACGGGCGGTGCAGCGAGGGGCACCTAGGGCTTGGGAGGGGCGATGCCATGGTGGTTGACGTGAGAGGCAGGGGGGGGGAGATAGCGATGAATGTGAGCGTTCTTCCGAATGCCATGGGAGGCGCAGTATTTATAGCAAGCAATGGCACACCTATGTAAGATATGGACTGAGCTGCACTGACTTAACTGCAGGTCCGGTTGCCTCACTGACATGTGGGCCAGACCCTTGTTGGACCCTTGTTGCACCTGCAGTTAAGTAACTGAAGCAACGTCCCGGAAGATATGTTGCGTGATTAACGTAACAGCTATGTGGGCATATTTGTTGGAGTAAGTTACGGGGGAGGGAAGGGGTGGAAATATTGCTGGTCACAATGGATTGGACGAGCGTGGGGGGGAGGAGAGTCATGCATGCAGATTTTTTCCACACGGGGTGGAGTGGTGGGACCGCCAGAGGGAGAAGGAGAGTATGGCAGGCATATTGTTTCCACGCATGGAGAGGAAAATATTTGGAGACGAACGGGCTTCCTACAGGTTGGGGAACGATGCATAATAAGTCATCTTGCATGCCGGGGTAGGTATAGTCTCAAGTCATTAAAAACATACATGCCCCACACATGTTCATAATTCAAGGTGCACTAAATTATTGCATGCGATGATTAAAGATGGCCATAATGGTGGTATCTTAGCTGGTATCATGCACACGGGAATAGCAAACATGCTGATGTGGCAAAGAATTAAAGAAGAGAGGGGGGTTAGAGTAACTAGTGTTCATGCATGCATTGGTAAACACATTTTTTGTGAAGAACGACAGCATTAGTTGAGTACTTTTGTAGACTACAAAAACTATTCCACCACCTCTATCTTGCTAAGAGTAGGTGAAATTTTTGAATCGAGCCCTTTAAACTAGTAGAAGGGAGGTATTAGTACTCTAATAACTAACCTTGTTGTGATGACAACATAGGACATGGCACGCACCTGGACGGAGGAACTAGTCTGCATTGTGCATTTAAGTTTTGTCTGAAGTCAATGTACCTCTACTTTGACCAAACTTATAGAAAAATGTATTAACATTGACAATGTCAAATGAATATTTTTATACTCATTATAAAATGTAGTTCTTATACTCATTATAATCAGTATTGTAGATATTGATATTTTTAGTATAAATTTGGTCAAACAGCTTGCAAACGGTTGACGGGAGTAAAAAAGACCAGAGGGAGTATCATGCATGCGGAGTAGGAAAAAATTGCTCATTTATAGACGGTCGAAGTCTCAAAGGGCGCGACCGCGCGAGGGAGGCGAAGGTTGTGGGAGGCGCGATGGTTGACGGAATTAAGTGAAGTTACATCCACGCGCCGGCATGGCGTGCAAACAGGTAGTGTGGCACCCCGATCTGCATGGAACAGGGGGCCTTCGCATGTCATCCCATGATAACACCTGACGCATGACAGGTCCATGATACAGCATTCCAGGTACAAGAATATTCATCAAATACATGTGTATATGATTACGTCAGTGATGAATATAATGTTCTGGCATAGCCCTAAGGCTATTTACATGGCAGTGGAAGTCTATTTAAATGACGGTGGAAGTCTTGATTTGGAAGCATAACACTTTGGCTGGGCTCCACAACTCACAGGACTGGCAAGATTACGGCCTAGCACAAGGAACAGATGAACGACCTACAAAACTGGCATGACACGCCAGGTCAGTACATTGAATGTACTTGCAAGACAACCAAATACATAGCATCCAATCAAGCAGAAGACAAAGCAAGAATCAAGCGGCTGCAACAACCTAGCTCATATCAGAAACTAAGCATGGCATGATATCAACCCAAGACATAAGTAAAACTAACAACAGGGCATCCACTAGCATGGCAACAACATGGTATAGCAAATTTACTTCTAACATGGCAACAGCAAAACAAAGCATATCATCTCAATCATACCAATCCAAGCATGGCATGACATCAAGAAACTCTGCTGAAAATAAACTACCAATCATGTCAAATGCAGACATAGCATGTTAACTGTATGCAACCATCTCATGTTCTACCATGGTTCTTTACATGCAAACATATTACTCATGGAATGCAACCAAACTTGTGCACCGAGTCCCTTGGACTCTCTTACCAATTGGGAGCACCTCACTTCCTGATCACCAACAGAGACAAACTCGTGATCCTTACGGAGATCACAACACGACCACATCTGGCCCGTGATCCTTACAAGGATCACAACCCGACCAACAACTGGCCCGTGATCTTTACGACGATCACAACCCGACCAACAACTAGCCCAGCTTAATTATTTCAGGTTTATCCTCCATTTCGACCAAGAACCAATAGTGTACCCTACTACGAACTTATGCCCATAACTGAGGACGCGGCTATCGATAGTTTAAATACACTCTGCAGAGGTTAGTACAATGTACCCACACCACGGAACCCATGGCCTCACATTCCCATTCGGGTGGACCAATGGCATTCCGACGGAAACGATCTATTGTCATGACACTCTCCTGGCCACTCCGACTCACTCCCCACTGGGCTAGTCCTGGGTGGCCCCATGTCTACCTCCGGACTCCTCAACGACCACCGTCATGGCCCATCCCACTCTGGGACATGTGCACATAACAACAACGACGGGCTCACAAGGTTATGCTCCGCCTACCTGATCAGGGTAGCGCACACCCATAACCTTCCCTAGTTGGAGGAACCGACCAGAGGCACGACAATAAACAGAATTAAGGCCGTCCCATACCGGCAAATGTGGTTGCACTTGGGAAAAAGTTCTATTTGGCGGCACTATGACTCGATCCCATCAATGACGGAGGGGTTTTGTTATTAATTCATGTTATTATCTTCTCCATCATCAATCATCATACCAGCATTTCAACATGAATGCAACAATGAGCATACTTCATACAAATGCTTTAAGAAAACATCGGGCTTCTCAAGTGAACACTTACAGCATAAAGAACATGACAATACCAAATACTAACATATCCATGGTGCATTACCATCATCATAACACTTTATAACGATGACTTGAAAATAAATTAGAGTAGTGACATGGCATCAACAATAGCAACATTCTAATTATCATGGCAAGGAGTAGCACGAAAAAACAAGCATGTATAATAAGCATAATAAAATAACTGCAGACGAAAACGATAAGAAACAACTGCAACTACACACATGCAAGGTGCAAGCAAAGTCAACATGCAAGTTCGGGGCTCATGATAAGAGGTTGGCTTGCCCGGGGGTTGACAAATACTCTGGGAAGAAGTGAGAAACGACCGCGGAAAAATTTGCCGAAAAAAATTCTCTCTCGGAGGGGGCTCAGTCGGAGTTACGGCTGTCGAGATATGAGGGGTTGAAGTTTAGGGACCTGTCGGTGAAAATATTTCAGCAAACAGGCCCATGGAGGAAAAACTGCAGGCGTATTTCAGAGAGTACATCTTCGATCAGGGAAAACGACTTCTGCAGGGGCGCTTCCACTTATCCACACTGGCGAAGACCGGGTCAAAGGGCAGAGGCGGGGCCGGGCTGTAGGGTCACCGACAGGTGGGGTCGGGGGCCCGCCTGGCCAGGTTAACGCCCACCTGGCTGGCTTCTTTTTCCTCCTGTGCGGGAGCGAGCGTGGCCGAGGGAGGCGTCTGCCTCGACGAAGATTGCCAGCGCGTTCGGCCACCTCTCGGGGCGCGCGACCTACCGAGAAGATCAGGGCGAAGAGGCGCATCTCGGGGTGGTGCTAGCTTCCGTCGAGGATCACCGGGGAGGGAGCTGCATGGCCCGCGGCAGGGAGGGCTTCGATCGTCGGCGAGGTGGGGGCTATGGTGGCTCCGGCGATGAGGCGAGGAGCTGGGAGGGTCCGCCGGAGTTTGGGGAAGACGCTGGTGGTGAGGAATTGGAGAGGAGGGCTCGGGGGCGACCAAATCAATGGAGGCCCGAGGCGGCCGCTATGGCGATGGTGGAGGGACCGGAGAGGCACCGGGCGAGGGGGAGAGCCGCGGGAGGGTTTGGCGACTGCTAGGGGGGATTGGGAGCTGCTACTTATAGCCGCGGAGGAGCTCGAGGCGGAGGGGCGAGGTGGCACATGGCGGGCGACGTGCCTGCGCATCGGCGATGACGCAGACGTCCGCAGGCACGGCCAAGGCTCACGGGGACGCACGGGAAGGCGACGAGGGGGGTCACGACGAGCACCAGAGGCTCACGGAGACGAGGGACGCTCGGAGAGGAACGAAGGAAGAAGACAGGGGCGAGGAAGAAGATGGGCTCATGGGAACGCACTACTCGAGCTTTGGCTCGGGTAGCCAGAGAAGAAAATGAAGGGGGAGCGGGGTCCAGGCGAATGACGACAACGACGCAGAGCTGCTAGACATTAATGGCGAGGTCAGGGACGGTCGGAGCAGCGATGCCGAGGCCAATAGTGGCTAGACCAGCGTTTTGGCTGTCTTCCTTCGTGGTCACCACTGGCATGGCGTGTTCTGGAGATTTTACTGCGGTCAAAACATGTCTATGGCATAGTCCTTCCAGAGTGGATTATTACTACGGTAAAAACATGGTCAGAGGCAAAGGAAGATGAGTAAAACAAGCTCCACAAGTTTGCAGTTGCAAACTTGGCAACTTGCTGGAGATAAAACCAGAGATGGTAAAAGGTAGAATTGATGTCTAGGAGGCTTAGGGCAGCAAGGACTACGATCCTGGGAGTTTTGAGGGCATTAGGACAATTATTTAGCATGGTTGCTTAACAACTGCTAAAATATGTCTAGAAATCAAATGATGATGAAGCACTCACTAGGAAGGTTGGATTGGGCTATAACTTGGCAAATCCTCATGAATTGGTCTTAAGTAGATGTTGTAAAAAGATCACACCAAATGGAATTACCAAATTGGTACTTGCTTCACAAACTGAAAATTTGAACACAGAACAAGAATATTGGCTAAATGAAATTAGCCAAACTCTTGGGTAGGTGGATTATATGGATAGGAGAAGGCTTGGAATTATTTTCAGCCTTAATGGATCAAGATAAAATATACTTGCTTCACAAACTGAAAATTTGGACAGAGAACATGAATTGGTCCTGTGCTTACATAGCTCAATGAAATGAGCTGAATTTGGGTGATGGATAATGATTTGGGATACTTGAGAGGATGGCAAAGTTTCATCCCATTTGGAAACTCTATGAAGGTACTTCCTTCACAAAGTGACAATCTGGTCATGAACTTTGAAAAATTGCACAGGGAGCTAGGATGATTGGATTGAGCTCATCTTTGGTATCCATGGGTTATTTATCAATATTAAATACCCTGCAAAATTGTAGCTTAATAGGAATTAGTAATAAAGCACTTTGCAAAATTTCAGAGAAGGCAGAAACTTGCATTGGATCATGTGCCCAATTTTTGAAATGTGGAACATGAGATGATGATGGAACTAGTCATTATATAGCAAGGACAAACTCCACAATTTATGTGAGAACTTTATCTGCTATAAAAATAGTAGTTCCTTTAGAAAATGGCAGAAATGCAATATTGGTATTAAATAGGAAAAGGCAATTTTCCTTATTTAATTATGGCCAATATAATTGCCAGAGATTGGATTAGGCATAAATATCAACTCCACCAATTCACATGAATTTAGGAGATGTCTAGCTATGTCTTTGGATTTTATTCCTCAGAAAGGCAAGAAAAGGAATAAATCATAATTCAAAAATATTGCATGGGACTTGGCAATATTTTTGCATATCCAAGGTTTAGAAGGATAGAAGGGTCTCAAGGAACAGATGGGGTGATCAACAGATCAGGGAAAATGATAGCCCCTTTGAAATCACAAAGGGTATATACAAATCCCAAAAATTTGGAATTAGGGTTTGAGAGGGTTTCAGATGATGCAACTGAGGTCTTGCCCACTGAAAAAGACCTGAGCAAGTTTTGAAAGGTTGGAAATGACAAGAATTCTCAGAGTCATCAGCAAAACTCAGGAGAAAGATTTTCAAAATGGGTGCCGAGAAGGAATAACAGCACAAAAATTGATAACCCAATTTTGGGGCTGTTACAGGCAGAAGTTATACCGTCAGGCTTACGATATGGGTCTAGTAGACATGACATCTAGTGGGTCCCGCGTAGTTCTCGAGAACTCTTTGGGGGCTTGCAGCCGTTTATCCACCGAGCAAGCCAGCAACCCCACGCCGTTCGCACGCCCTACTCGTCCCCGTCTTCTACCTTACAATAGTTCACTCCCAGTCGTCCCGTGCTTTCACATTAGTTCGCTCCCAATTTATTTTGCGTACAACAGTTCAACTTCTCCTGACCCTCCTCAAAAATCCATGGCCTCCCAAATCTCCATGGTCTCCAGTGAGTTCCAGGTTAGAGCCATCACCGGCGATGAGTTCATCATCATCTACACATGTGGATCCGTGACGGTGAAAGCATGGCTTGCTCGCTTCCTACGCATGTTCAACAGTTCAACGAATGAGTGGGTCGTAGGGCTAGATATTGAGTACACCATAGTCCTGGAAAGAGAGAAGATTCTAAAGGAGGCGGAGAGGAAGAAGCCTGCCGTGATCCAGGTTTGCGTATGTTTGCTTGGTCTACCACATATGCGATGCTGACGTTCAGTGCCAGGATTTTAAGAACTTCCTCAAGGACGAAAGAGTGAAATTCGTTACTATAGACTTTAGGAACGACAGAGATGTCTTGCGTCGGATAGGTCTCGTTGTAGGCCAGCCCTTCGATCTCCAGAAGGCAAGCCTGGTGTCCTCCTCTCAGCCTTCAATGCTGACCCTGCCAGCAGCCATGATTGATCCTTCATATGCTAAACTGAAGAAACCTCATCACGAGTTTCATCATGCATGGGAGTCGAAGACATTAGATGAAGATCACATCCAGTACACAGCAATGGATGCCTACCTTTGTTTAAATATCTACAAGGGTTGGATGAAGAAGCAGAGTCCAGTGTCCGGTTCAAGCAAAGAAGCGTCGGCGAAGAGGAAGACTATGTTTATGTTCATGCTGGTTCATGCTGGTTCATGCTGGTTCCGAGTAGGTGGCAGTGTCGTCGCTCATGCTGGTTCTACTGTAGTGTCAAGCGGACTAGTTGCTTAGTTTATTTTCAAGGGTGTGTTGTGCTAAGGCCCCAGCAAAACTATGTTTATGTTCTTTCTCGTTATTTGAACTCTTTAGTACGTATAGTAGTACTAGCACTATGTTCTTCTTGCAGTTGGTACTACTGCTCGTATCTTCGTGTTCCTACTGTACTTAATACGTTCGTACTAGTAGTAGAATTTGGGTTAGTCGATTTGTGAAAGAAGTTCGACGGAGCGAAGGAAGAAGACGGTAGAAGAGGTGGAAGAAGACCTTCTAGCCGTCCATGTTGCATCAAACAGCTCACAAGAGTCGACTGACCCAAATTGCTCCTTCAGATTGTAGGATCCACATGGCATTCAAGGTCTCGAAGGTAGATTTCGCGTCCGCACCCGGTTTGCGGGCTTGACGCGCGTGCGACCGGGTTCCGCCACGACAGCCACCATGCGCGCCTCCTCCGCATGGGGGGAGACGACAATGACACGCTAGTTCCTCCTCGCCGGCGTACTGGAGCACGCGCTCGGCCTCCTCTTCGTACGCTGCGTGCATAGACGCGGCTCCACCAGCTGCTCGCGTGCTTGGTAGTGCGGCGGCATCCCGAGGAGGGATTGCAGACGACGTGAGCGGGCGAGCCTTCGACTTCATGGCATAGGGATGGCGGCGACACGGTGGTGATGGGCGAGAAATTGTTGGCTGGAGCAGGCGGGTGCCGGCATGTGCAACGGCGGGGGCGGCATATTGATGAGTGCGCGTATGGGAGCTTACTTTAGTTTTATATAGGGTTGGTCAAACTTAAAAAAAACCGTACTAGTACACATAAACATTAGACTTAGGGAGCACTTTTATTAGTTAGTACCACAACCAAGATACGGAATCATGTGCAAGCACGTGAACCGCGGCCGCGTGGTCGATCGAACGGAGCGTCACCGTGTCGCGCTCAAAGGACATACACCGAACCTTTTTGTGTGTGTGAAAACGATCCCCGAATATTACTCAACTTTCTTTTCCTGTAAAAGTTCTTGACGCTACAATATTTCCATATATTTGAATTTAGCTCCAGTTCGTGTTTATTTGGATCTGGATGTTTTAGGTGCGCCCTAGTTTTTTTAATACAATTTTGTGTGTGTGACTGAGAGAGAATGTGTGTATGTGTCCATATGTGTGTTGTGGCGGAAGGGCAATGTGGAGATGGTGTGCGTGTGACATAGACATAGAGATGTGTGAATGTGCAAATGATCATGCATGAGTGAGACATAGACACATGCCGATACATTGTGTATACATGAGAGAACAGTCTTCTAGTTTACTTGTGTGTGTGTGTGAGAGAGAGAGAGAGAGAGGAGCATCCGTAACACAACAACCATCTCTCTCGATTTGTGCATCCCTCGCACGATCACATGTAACACATGCATCAACACACACATTTTGACACACTCACCCGGCCCCTTCCCACCTCAAGGCCTGCACAATCTCTTCATGAATAACCATTTCTCTCCTTAGGTCTGTTTTCTCTCAATATCTGACACACACACACACACACAAACACACACACACACACATCACAACACACACACCCTCCCCCGAGCACACAATTCATCCACATCCAAGGTTATGTGGCGACCACTCTCGCTTGTGCTTCTTTGCACCCCAACTTGCACAACACTTCAATCTTCAAAGAGGGCATCGAGGAGACTGAAGACGGAGACCACACCGCGCTAGAGAAATGCGGGGCCATTTGGCAGCAGGATGATGTGACGACGCCTGACTGACTCCTCCCCCCACCGTCTCTCTCTCGCATGAAATTACCAATCCCTCTCTCCCCCGCACAAATTATCAATCCCTCAACCGACGAGATCCTTCCCCACTTGTCCATGTTTTTCCATCTCTCTCATCAAACATGTTGTCTCCTCTCCTTCCACGTATACAGAATCAGGATGCACACGCATCTCACGTATATTACATGTCTCCATCTTTCTCACAGACCTAACTTCTTCCTCTCTATTTCTCTCTCTATCTCTCTCTCTTTGTCTCGTTAGGTTTGTCTCCTACTCTCTCGTCCACATACATACAATCTTTCCCGCCCTATCTGCTCCATTTCGCAAACTCTGTCTGCACATTTCATTCACACATTGGGATATGTTCAAAATGTTGCTTCTATAATGGCTGATGTAGAGTTATGGTTGGTTTTGTTGCATCCTACAAAGTAATAACTATGAAATGAATTTAGATTCTCATTTGACTGGGATTATGTGAGTTTGAGCATGTTATGAAGTACTATAGACCTTGTATACATCTTGGGATTCGACAATGATTGTAACTATTGAATTGTATAGAGCATTACATTCGAAGTCAATAGCCTAATATATTTATTTCACAATTTCAACAAATGATTAGTTCACGACATACTAAGAAAACAAATGTGTACTCCCTCCATTTTTATTTAAGTCCACGTATTAGCATTGGTCAAAGTCAAGTTTTGTAAACTCTCAGAAAGCTTATAACAAAAAATATTAACATATACAATAACAAATAAATACCATTAGATTCATTATTGATTGTACTTTCACATAATAAATATTTTTTATGGTAAATGTTTATATTTTTCTATAAAATTGGTTAAACTTTAGGAAGTTTGACTTCGGTCAAACCTAATATGCAGAGTTTACTAGTACTACTCGCTAGTTGCTTAGCCGAATCACTCAACACGCCACACGGGGAGTTCAGTGTCACAAAATTTTGAGGTCGGTGGGAAAATCTCCCGCGACCCTGATTCTAGCAGTGGGAAGTTACCGTCATAGCCTTCGGAATAGGCCTACAGATGATGGTTGGTAGGGGGTTGTTTTCGTAACTTCAGGTTCACCCTACCCAGCTAACCCCACCCCTGCACCCAGAGTAGTGATACGTCTTTGTCGTATCTATAATTTTTGATTGTTCCATGCCAATATTCTTCAACTTTCATATACTTTTGGCAACTTTTTATACTATTTTTGGGACTAACATATTGATCCAGTGCCTAGTGGCAGTTCCTGTTTGTTGCATGTTTTATGTTTCGCAGAAACCCAATATGAAACGGAATCCCAACAGGATAAAAACGAACGGAGAATTATTTTGGAATATTTGGGATTTTCCGGAGGAAGAATCAACACGAAACGGTGCCCGAGGTGGCCAGGAAATAGCGGGGCGCGCCCA
Organism: Triticum dicoccoides; assembly: GCF_002162155.2. Lineage (NCBI taxonomy): Eukaryota > Viridiplantae > Streptophyta > Magnoliopsida > Poales > Poaceae > Triticum > Triticum dicoccoides. Next base: position 198,894,829 of record NC_041387.1, on the reverse strand, counting down.
CCCCCCTGGGCGCGCCTGGCACTCTCCTGGGCCACCCGTAAGGCCGTTGATGCTCTTCTTTTGCCGCAAGAAAGCTAATTTTACGAGAAAAATCTGGGCGATAGATTCACCCCAATCGGAGTTACGGATCTCCGGATATAAAAGGAATGGTGAAGGGGCAGAATCACAGAACGCAGAAACAGAAAGAAACAGAGAGATAGATCCAATCTCGGAGGGGCTCTCGCCCCTCCCAAGCCATCGGAGCCAAGGACAAGAGGGGAAACCCTTCTCCCATCTAGGGAGGAGGTCAAGGAAGAAGAATAAGGGGGGCTCTCTCCCCCTTGCTTCCGGTGGCGCCGGAACACCGCCGGGGGCCATCATCATCACCTCGATCTTCACCAACACCTCCATCATCTTCACCAACATCTCCATCACCTTCCCCGATTTTAATTCAGCGGTCCACTCTCCCGCAACCCGCTGTACCCTCTACTTCAACATGGTGCTTTATGCTTCATATTATTATCCAATGATTTGTTGCCATCCTATGATGTCTGAGTAGATTTTCGTTGTCCTGTTGGTGGTTGATGAATTGCTATGATTGATTTAATTTGCTTGTGGTTATGTTGCTGTCCTATTGTGCCCTTCGCGTTGTGCAAGCGCGAGGGATTCCCTCTGTAGGATGTTGCAATACATTCATGATTCTTTTATGGTGGGTTTCTTGAGTGACAGAAGCATAAACCCGAGTAAGGGGATTGTTGCGTACGGGATAACGTCGACTTGATGCTTTAATGCTATGGTTGGGTTTTACCTTAATGAATCTTTAGTAGTTGCGGATGCTTGCTAGAGTTCCAATCATAAGTGCATATGATCCAAGAAGAGAAAGTATGTTAGCTTATGCCTCTCCCACATAAAACTTGCTATCGGTCTAGTAAAGTAGTCAATTGCTTAGGGACAATTCCACAACTCCTACCACCACTTTTCCACACTCGCTATATTTACTTTATTGCATCTTTATTTAAACAGCCCCTAGTTTATATTTACGTGATCTTTATTATCTTGCAAGTCTATCCAACAACACCTACCAAGTACTTCTAGTTTCATACTTGTTCTAGGTAAAGCGAATGTCAAGTGTGCGTAGATTCGTATCATTGGCCAATAGGACTTGAGAGACTATTGGTTCTACCTTTAGATCCTCGTTGGGTTCAACACTCTTACTTATCGAAAGAGGCTACAACTATCCCGTATACTTGCGGGTTATCAAGTAGTACACCTCATACTCCCCATTTTCTATCCCCACCGCAAAATAGACTTCTCCACGACACCGCAGCCTTCGTGCTCCTCCCCTTCTACATTGGCGCACTCATCCACCACAGTGCATCTGCCTCATCGACGACCACGTACGCTGCAATGGAGCCGGTCCACCGTCGTCATCGTATACGGAGCCTCTTCCCCAGCACCGTCTTCCACGGTATCGGATCTGCTTCCCGGAAGACGACGCCAAGCGCAGAAGCACCACCGTTGTGGACAATGAATTGACTCCTGTTGCCGACCATGACTCACAGAGGCCGCCGAGACCATCGTTCTCCTCCTCGATTGGTAGTGTGTGTATTGAATCACTTAGCAGTACATGTCTTGTTCCAATTTTGTTCATACCTACCCTTCAAATTTCCTGTGTGCTATTGTTCCCGTAAAAGTAATTGGTTATAGCCTCCATTGTCCAACAAAATATCAGCTTGTAATTGTGCATTGCTCCTATATCGCGCTGCGGTTGGGTAGGTTTTTCATCTGCAACCAGTAGTGTGGCAAATGATGGAATGTTTTTTAGAACTAGCAAGATGCCCATGTGTTGCACGCATCAAGATGCATTTGTATGAGTAGTTTATCTTGTGGGAGAAAAGGATGAATGAGGGAAGGCCTTATTTGCAATTTTGGAGAGAGGTGTGTGTATCTTTTTGCAAAATTCCCATTGTTTCCTTCCTATCTGTCAGATATAAATTGGACGGCCTATATTGTAGGATGGCAGGCACACCATCATCACCAACTCTATTTTTTTATATATAAAAAGTATATAGCAAAAAAAGTAGATAGTAGAGATAAATATTAAATATAAAATAAATGTAACAGTACATAAGAGAGTAGAGATAGCAGAGACGTTGGGAAAGGATCGCGCGCGCGCGGGAAACAGCAGTCGGGTGTGCGCTAGTTTTGGCGCGCGGCGTCCGACGCGCTTTATAAAATCCAACGCCCTCCCACCGCTCTGTGCCTTGTCACCGCTCTCTCCCCGCTCTCTCCCCGCTCTTTCTTGCCTCGCGGCTGCCGCGCATGCCGCCGCGTCACCGAGAAATTTGGGATACCGCGGCGTCCGCGCGCGCCCCTCTGTGGCTTCTCCGTCGTGATCTAGTTCCGAGGGATGCACCTCGGCCTCGGCAATTTCGACACTGCCAACGAGGCCGCCCGCTCGTATGACGCGGCGGCGTGGCTCCTCTGGTGGCCTCATAGAACATTGAACTTCCCCAACATGCTGACGCGGGAGCGGGCGCAGGAGCTCGCGCCTCTGCCGCGGCTTAGCACCTACAAGGATCGTCACAACAACTTGAGGCAGGAGCACCGTCTCGGCATCGCCAATATGGATGAGGAAGCCATGGCGCTATGGCGCCAACGCTTCCCGCAGGACATCATCAACGAGCGTGAGTTCTACGCGCAAAGGAGGGCGGAGAGGGCTAACAGGAGGGCAGAGCGAGCCGCCTATCGCGAGGACAAGCGTAGGCAAAAAGCGGACGCTCAATTCAACATGAGGCTAGGAGCAGCGTTACCCTAGGAATCCGACAACGATCGGTATCTTCACGCCTACAGTCAGACGTCGGAGGAGGATATCAGGAAGGAGGAGTCGGACGACGAGTAGTTGAATTATCTATTTTTTTATTTATCAATGCTGAGAACTATCCTCTACTCTCTAGTCTCTCTACTTCTCGATCTCAGCACTGTAAACACTTTTTTAAAGCGCCGCGCGTTGCGATTCTGTTGGAGATGCTCTAAGATGGCAGACGAGTGCTTTAATGTTGCCGACAAGATGCGTGAGTATTACTAGTAGTATATTTTTCTTGCCATGTTGAAATTTTAAAACCACGAGTGCAAACATGCAATGTAGCAATGAAGACCAAACACGGGATATTGGGGACATCTTCAAGGAGCATGGCATGATAAAGAGGAGCTGCACCGAACCTGTAAAATGAGCTTTGGTAAGTAACACCCTTTCAGTTACTTTCATTTAGCATCGTGTTCTTCGATGTGTATATGTTGTAGTTTCTGTTTCTCTTTAGCCTCGTGTTCTTCGATGTGTAATAAGAAGAGTCTTAATCGTCCTAATGCTTTCATTTTTAGCTTGATGTAGGAAGTGGGTGTTCTTACCTTGTAGTCTGTTTTTATATTATTTTTCCTTTTGAATTCACTTCTCCGAGTTCTGTTTATCTGGCTTCTACTAAATGGATCTGGGTTGCTCTGAGTATTGATCTAAAAAAGAAGTAACTTCATGTCAGGATGCAGTTCCTGCGAGGAGGGAAGTATGGTCAACCTCGAGATCAAGTTTCCAAAATGAGGCTAGATTACACATAAGGTGCCAGTTCCCTAATGATGTTGGATAAGATACAAGTTGCAAATTCCCAGATGATGCTGGATTACACACAAGCCAGGTGGAGCAGTCAGCTGTTCGTGTCCTTGTGGCTCCAGTAAAGGCAGAAAGAAAGCGTGCAATAACCCTTGAGAATGTAGCTGAGTTCCTGAAGAAGCGAAAAGAGGAATCAAATGCTCTCTTCACCCAAGCCAAAGAAGAGATGGAAGAAGCCAGAAATAAGCTAGTAGAGGAAGATGAGGCTAGGCGTCTCCTGCTATCTAAAATTGTTGTCAATACAAAATTTCCTTCATAATAGCTAGGTTCAAATGTTTATCCAGTTAGCATGCCTGTTGTGATGTCCCTGCATCTACTGATGTCGCACAAAATATTTTTTTCGGGTCATGTAATAACAGCAATTACTTTCCAAACAATAACAGACGAAGCATTGGACATGGTATAGTTCAGACACAAGCCCGGCATTCCAAGTTCAACTTCCACATCAAACTCATGTTCTTAGATATCTGCACATTCATACATAATGTCCACAACCATGATTCACTTCAAAGCCAAAAAAATGTGAGGAGAGTTATAAATAAAGAAAAACCTCTACTAGTTCCTGCTACCAGTACGAGCACAACAAGTCAAGACCATGCGTAAAATAATTATATTTTAGTCATTTTTATGTTCTAAAATGCTAGCCGGCTCGCGGAAGGAAGTGTTGCCGGCACATGCGCGGATTCAATGAAGGCAGGCGGGGCAGTCTGAAGCTGGTTGCACGCGGTGAGGAGGCGTGCTCAGCCCGGCCTGCAGCGAGTGGGGCCCTCTTGGCCGGCGCGACGGTTCAATGCTTAGGCTATGAGAGGTCGCGTCCATGTCAGAGCAATCACTCCCTCCAGTCCTTTTTTGCTTGGGTATAACAAAATCTTGTTTTCCATTCACATTTTACAAGTAAAATTCGTGGACAATCTTTGACCCAAAATACGATGGGGACTAGTAAACCAGAATGGAGGTAGTAGTTTTTTTTAATCAAAGAAGGGTTTCCCCCTTCTGATTTTCATTACTAAAAATCAACATCTAAATCTAAGCCATAGTATTTTCCCTAGAACTACCAGGTTCAACATCTCGCAACATAAACCCATACAACCATACGCCAAGGAGGTATGTAGTACTATGAATTCCATTTTCACTCCATACCAATCGTTCTAAAAACTACTTAGTACTTATAACGCGCCATTGAAAATCGGAACTCTTAACCCCGCTAAAAAATGATATTTTAAACATGGCTACTCGATCTGTGGCAACTGGCGAGCGACCACCTCCAAGTCGTTCAGCTGTGGTCCCGACCATCAACTCCTACAGATCAAATTATCACGCGAGCTGACTATTCGTACAAAGGTGCTCCACCACGTACCCGGTACCCGCAAATGCAGCAATCGAGCACCTCGGGTTTTAGGGTTTATTATCACTAAAAATATGTTATGTTTCACTCAAAATATATTCCTTTGGCGGTTTTGATGAGATAAGGGAGGAATGTTGTTGGTTTCAAAATTCGAGAAGTGGTATATGTCTAATTTCTACTCTTACTAGAAAGATGCCCGTGCGTTGCACAGAACATCAAGATCTTGTGGGACAAAAGGATGAAGGAGGGAAGGCCTTATCTGCAAATGTGGTGACGAGTGCGGGTAAGTTGCCATATTTTCCTTCCTATCCGTCAGATATAAATCGGACGACCTACATTGCAGGATGGCGGGCCCACCATCATCACCAACTCTGTTTTGTATCCCTACTCTTATAAAAAGAATTGTCGGTGATGATCGTGTGCCTGCCATCCTGCAATATAGGCCGTCCGACCTATATCTGACGGATAGGAAGGAAACTATGGCAATTTTGCAAAAAGATACCCACACCCCACTCCACATTTGCAAATAAGGCCTTCCCTCGTTCATCCTTTTTTCCCCCAAGATAAACTACTCATACAAATGCATCTCGATGTTCTGTAAAACGCATGGGCATCTTGCTAGTTGTTGCAAAAAGCCCATGTGTGTGAGAGAGAGAGGAAGAGTAGAGGAAGACGAAGTGCATGTGTGACAAAGACACAAATAGTGTGTGTGCGAGAGGTATCGACTTAAAATGAGGTGATAGTGTGTGTGTGCACGATCGAGAGGGCGTGTCTCAAGAAGGGAAGAAAAATCTACATAGATACAAGGAGCGGGAGAGAGACATGTATGCGATAGTGGAAGAATGAGTGTGCGGGTGTATAAACCTATCTAGAGGCTAGTCGATAAATGTTTGTGAGAGAAATACGAGTCGGGGTGCGAAAGCGAGAGTCTTATGTGTGTGAGAGAGAGATGGTAGTCGGGAAGAGGAGTGGAAGCAGGAGTTGTGTGTGCGAGAGAGAGAGAGAGAGAGGGGGGGGGGGTTGTCTGATTGGTAAACAAATGAATAATGTTAGTCTGGGATGGAGACGAAAAGGAGACCGCAACAAATGTTGTGTCTACAGCACAGAGAGAGCGAGAGAGTAATTTCAGCGGTATGAATCATATCTAGAGACATATAGGGTGTGTGAGAGAATCCCATTGAGAGAAAGGCAAAGTGAAAGAGGAGTGGAGACTGTGTGTGTGGCGGTGAAAAAGAAAGCTTAGGTACCGAGTGATACCACAGAATAGTAGAGACGTGAGAGATAATGAAAACCGTGTAATGTATAATGATAGGGAGAGTGTGACACTTCTCAAGGGAGACGTCGAGAGACCACGTTTGTGAGGATAGGAGAAACATGAAGTGAGCGTGCGAGTGATCTGGAGAAAAGAGAGTGATAGCTACATGAAGGAGCATGCATGCGAGAGAGATGTGCGTGAAAGGAGTGAACATAAAAGGGATTCAAATATTTGAATTTGAGATGATGATACATGTAATCCATACTCGACCCAAAATTGATCTATCAAACATGCATACTCATATGAATTCACGCGCATCTATGTTATTTAATATGTAGATATTACTGATCCATACATTTTAGTAGAACATAATTTGGTTCAATTTTTTTATGAATTCAACCTTAAGATCTTGAGATCATTATATTTGTAAATCATATTATACATATAAAGGAGCATAATTCTTTGTTGTGCTTTTGAAAGTATATATAAAAAATGATGCATATAGAATATAATTCCAATTAAAAATGGATCCCGCCTGAAAAAATAGAATACAAACGGGATTCGAATTGAGTTGGCATGGTAAACGTGCACTCTGCAAAATTTGAACGAAGCGGGGAAAGTCGATGTAACCGTCCGAAAGACGAAGGAAATTACTACTGCCTATCCCTGCCACGCAAAGCCTATCTGCAGGATTTCAATAGGTTTCGATAGGGGTAGGTTTGTAATTTCACCCAAACGTGACATAACCGCCTCTCACCCGGATTAATACACGGTGGGCGCCAAAACACAGTGTGTCCTCGGCCGAAATCGACTCCCTCCCCAATTCATACGCGGTGGGCGCCAAAAACAAACTCTCGTCGGCAAATCTTTGGTGTATGCGAGATTACCGTCCTATCCCCAACAGACTAATATTGATGTGATGTAGGAAATTTGAAACGGGGGCTAAGTTTGTAAATTTCCTCGCATTTGAGACAAGAGCGCCCTGAATACATGGTTCCCCCCTTCCTCTGTACCTCCCTTTTCCCCATTCGTACTCCTTGGGTGCCAAAACACCCTCTCCACCCCAGCCTCCTCCGTCTGCCACCCCATCCACCACCGTCCTCCTCCACCATGCCGGAGCTGATACCCCGACGCCGCCGTCCATTACAAGAGATCGACCTCTCTCATGCACGGCTTCGGACCGGGATCCTTGCATCCCGTCCTCTCGCTTCATCCCCGCCGCCGTCCACCTTGCCGGCGCCGCTCCTACGACCGTCTCATCCACCACGCCCCGCTGCCACCTTCTACCCTCCTAGATCTGCTTCCACGCTGCCGACAACCATCGCTACCGCAGCACCATCAAATTCTCAGCAGATGCATACACGGCGCCGCACTAGAGGCGGTACTCTTTCGTATCTGCTCAACTTATTTATCGTAGCAAGAAAATAGATTGCCACTTCTTTACTCTGATTTCTTGTCTTGGTTGCGAAGTTGCCTTTGTCCCGCTTGCACCTTCAGATCCTCCATGGCACACTCAACACTATACTCCCAATGCTTATGGTTTTCCCCTTTTATATTCTGTCGGATTTTGGGTTCTGGCAGACCTTCTAGGTTGGAATTCTGGGGTGCGCGTGGAGATTTCACCCTATGTCTACCTGTACCTCACCGACTCACTATAATCTAAGCAATCAAAGGAACAACACGAGAGACACAGAGTTTATACTGGTTCGGGCCACCATTGTGGTGTAATACCCTACTCAAGTGTGTGGTGTGGTGGATTGCCTCTAGGGCTGATGATGAACAATACAAGAGAGAATAGCCTCGAGAGGGTCTGTCCTTGGCTGGTGCGATGAACTGCTAGGGGGAGTTCAGTCGCTCTCTCTATTGGTTTCCTGGTGAGGATCCTCTTGCCTCTATCTTGTGGTGGCTAGTCCTATTTATAGGAAAAGGCCCTAGGCCTCCTCCCAAATATTGAGCGGGAAGGGCGCCAACAATTGGCCATTTTGAAGGGGTACATCTAGTATACTTATCTGACTAAAGTTGGTCCTCGCCTGCTAAAGGCTCTGGTGGTGACGCCGGCTTGAGCTCCACGATGACCTCCATCCTGCCGTTCTGCTGGTCTTTGTCTTGTTGCACCGAAATGGATGCCTTTGCTTGATGCTCTCGCCTGCGCTTGCTCCCTTTGCACCAAAGAGGAAAGGGAGGACATTGCACGGCCTGGCGCCCGCCCGGCGCCCTTGGTCGTCATGGCTTGCGTCATGGACACCTTGTGAGGTACCCTGCCTTGATCTCTCCGCCTCCTCGCGAGCCAGCCTGACGAGGTCGTGCCTGAGGAAGCCTCCTCTCGCCCGCCCCGCGAGGCTTGGCCCCTCGCGAGGGTCTTGAGCTCGTGCTGATGAAGATGGGCCATGCTGGGCCGCCCCTTGAGCCGCGCCGCAGGCCGCAGGTAGGCAAGTCTGGGGACCCCCGTTCCCAGAACGCCGACAGTAGCCCCCGGGCCGAAGGCGCGCCCGGACTTGGCTGAGCAGAGAGGCGAAGGGGCAAGCGCGAAGCGTCGTGGGCCCTAAAAGCCTGCGGCCTTGTGCGCCGCGTGGCGGTTGATTGGACGTGGGCGGCTCCGCTTCCCCACGACGCCTCGGCAACTGCAGGAGCTGACAAGTCCGTGCATGCAAAGCGGGTCATGATTACATGTGATCGTGGAGGCCGGCGATTGGCCTCCTCTAGCTATAAGTACGGGAAGGCGCCTGCCCTTCCGGTCCATCCCCTCTCACTTCTCTTCCTTCTTCATGGCTCCGCCAAAGAAGTTCTCGGCCGCGGAGAAAGGGAAGGCCCGCCAGGTAGAGCTTGACTCTCCTCCACCCAAGCATGGTCGAGGCCGTCCCCGCAAACACCCTGCGACTCCCATGGTGGCTCCCCGCGGTTGCGGAGGCGACCTTCCACGTGGTGAAGGGCGGCCGGCCGCCGCTGGGCGACGCACTACGGCTGTATGACCCCCTAGGCCGCGCTCCCACTCGGCCGAGGTACTGTCGGAGTTCGTCGTGTGGGCGGCGGAACCGGCCAGCACCCGGCTCCAACTTCCTCGCTTCCTCCTAGTTGAGCTTCCGGCTGGCGCCCCGGGCGGCCTCTGGCTTCAGGCAGACGGTTGCTGTGGCCGGGCCGCATGGGCTTCGTTGGAGGTCTCTGCAGCCGGGAGCTTGGCCCTGACCCTCGGGTGGCAAACGTTTGCCCGCGCGCGCGGTCTTATCCGGCGGTGCACCCTGCACTTGAAGTTCGACGGCAATGCCACCCTCTATGTGAGGGTGTTTGGGGAAGATGGTCGCCACGCTGGGTGTTGCCCTAAGAACGACTACTGCGGCCGTGGGCCCAGCCCCGGCGACAATAAAGACGACAGCGCGCGCGCGGCCGGTAGCGGTCGAGGTTCATCAAGCTTCGACGGCTCTTCTTCGGGCAGCGGCTCCTCCAGTAGTGGCCGCGATCAGCCTCCGCCCCTCCGTGCCCGCCTGAAGGGAGGTAGCAGGTCCGCCCGCTGTCGCGCCCCGGTGAAGCGCGAGACGGAGTCCTCCTGAGCTCCGGAGGCAATTCGAGTCTCTCCCGTGAGATGGTGTCGGGTGAGTCGTGCCCGTTTCGTTCTTTTTCTCTTTCCCTGCACACAAAGACAGTAGTGTAGGGCCCCATGAGGGTGTGCTTGGACTATTGTTGTTTAATTATTGCACTGCTTCCGCTATCCTGGTATTGTGCCTTTGTGCCGCGCGCCTGCTCGCAGAAATTACTTAGCTCGGGGGGAGGGCTTGTCGTGGCCCTTGCTTCCCGAGGCTGAGGCTCCGTCGAACGTTCCATGTCCTACGAGGGTTAGTCTGGAGAGGTAGTTTCTGGCCTCAGCCATGGAGGCGATCGACCTAGGCCCTGCGTTCGTGTCGCGGTGCCCTTGGGGCATGGACTGGAGGGGTGCTCCTGTAGTGGACCCGGGTTGGGAAGCCTCGAACGACAAGGGAAGAAAACACTCGCGAGGGTGCTCGTGGTGCTCCCTCACGAGACTTGCGCGAGAGAAATCGGGGCAGGAGAGAAAGAAAGGCAAAGAGTCACAAACCAAAGACGACAACAACTTCAGCAAAACCTCGAATGGGGACGAACAAGCCAACTGCAAAAAGCAAATGAGAAAAGCCGCGTCCGGCACCTAATCTAGTCTTTGACGTCTTCTCACCAGCACGGAGCTAAGTGCTGCCACTGGGCATGGGAGGGAGCCCCAGGGCCTGAGGCCGGCGCTCCTGAGACTCCGGGGCATGTACAGCCCCACTCATTATTACGTGAGAGTGTCACGGGCGGCGAGCTTCACAGGCATTGGCCTTCTTCACAGGCTCCGGGCCTTTCTCGAAAGGATAAACCTCACAGGCATTTGCCTTCTTCACAGGCTCTGGGACTTTCCCAAAACGCAACATCTTCACAGGCGTTCGCCTTCTTCACAGGCTCTGGGCCTTTTCCAAAACGCAACATCTTCACAGGCGTTCGCCTTCTTCACAGGCTCTGAGCCTTTTCCAAAACGCAACATCTTCACAGGCGTTCGCCTTCTTCACAAGCTCTGGGCCTTTTCCAAAACACAACATCTTCATAGGCGTTCGCCTTCTTCACAGGCTCTGGGCCTTTTCCAAAACGCAGCATCTTCATAGGCGTTCGCCTTCTTCATAGGCTCTGGGCCTTTTCCAAAATGCAACATCTTCATAGGCATTCGCCTTCTTCACAGGCTCTAGGCCTTTTAGGGGTAAAAACTCCGGAGGTGCTAAATGTTCCACGCGTTCTAGATGGGTACCCCCTCCTGAGTCTCCAAGCGCGCGGAGCCAGGCCTGGAAACATGAACAACCTTGAACGGGCCCTCCCACATGGGAGAGAGCTTATGAAGTCCCTCCCTGGAGAGAACCCGCCTGAGCACAAGGTCCCCTACCTTGAGAGTCCTGGGGCGGATGTTGCGGCAATGGTATCGCCGCAGCGCTTGCTGGTATCTTGCCGCTCGGAGCGCGGCCTCCCTTCGACGCTCCTCCCCCAGCACGAGGTCCGTCCCCCGCATGGCGTCCTGCTGTGCCTGATCGAACGCCAGGACCCGTGCGGAGAGATGCCTGACCTCGTGTGGGAGGACCGCTTCAGCTCCGTAGACAAGGAAGAATGGGGTCTCGCCAGTTGGCTTGGTCGCGGTCGTGCGGATGGACCACAGCACGGCCTGAAGCTCGTCGTACCAGCCTCGGCCGCAGGCCTCCAACTTCTTCTTGAATGTCCTGGTCTTGAGGCCTCTCAGGACCTCCGCGTTGGTCCGCTCGGCCTGACCGTTACTCCGGGGGTGCGCCACCGAAGCATAGCATATCTGCGTTCCAAGGTTAGCACAATATGTTTTGAAGAGGTTACTGGTGAACTGCGAACCGTTGTCGGTGATGATGCGGTTAAGCACCCCGAACCGGCTCACGATGCCCTTGATGAACTTGACCGCAGACCCTGCGGGGATGGTGCGGACGGCTTCCACTTCAACCCACTTAGTGAACTTGTCCACGGCGACTTAGAGGTAGCGATAGCCCCCTGGCGCCCGAGGAAATCGGCCCAGGATGTCCAGCCCCCAGACTGCGAATGGCCACGGGAGGGCTATAGTTTGCAGGCCTCCAGCCGGCTGATGGATCTGCTTGGCATGGAACTGGCAGGCCTCGCAAGCCTTCACCAGCTCAACGGCATCACTGAGCACAGTGGGCCAATAGAACCCACTGCGGAACGCCTTGCCAACGAGGGTCCGCGACGATGAATGATGCCCACAGTCTCCACCGTGTATATCCGCCAGTAGTTCCTTCCCTTGCCCCTGTGGAGATGCAGCGCAGGGACACATCATTCGGTCGCCTTCGGTAGAGCTCTCCATCCCTGATGCAGTATGCTATGGCCTGCCGCACCACGCGCTCCGCCTCCTCCTCCTTCTCTGGCAAGATCCCTTGTGTCAGATAGCTTCGGAGCTCCGTGATACAGCACCCCTCCTGAGGCTCCATTGTCAAGAGCAGACGCGCCCCTGAGGCTGGGCCGCAGACCGGGGCTCCCGAGGCTGGCGGCTGGGGGAGCTCCTCCCGAGGAGGCACCGCGCTTGACAGTGACAGCATGGCTGAGGGCTTGAAGAGACGCTCTTCGAAGACGCCTGGCTCTTGAGGTAGTCGCCTGGATGGTCGTTTTGCGATGTCGTCGGCCTCCTGATTGGTGCCACGCGGTACGTGCTGTAACTCCAGCCCCCAGAACTACTTCTCCATTCTGCGGACCTCCGCAAGGTAGGCTTCCATGTGCTCATCCCTCGGCTCATATAATTTTTTGGAGAAGTTGACGAGGAGTTGTGAGTCACCTTTGATGGTAAGACACTTTACTCCGAGGGAGGTCGCGGCCTTCAGGCCTGCTATCAAGACTTCATATTCTGCTATGTTGTTGGAGACCTTTTCTCCGTGCTGGAAACAGAGCTGCACGGCGTAGTAGAGATTGTCTTGGGTAGGAGATATAAGCACCACACCAGCCCCTGCGCCGTGCCAGGAGAATGCCCCGTCGAAGTACATGACCCAACCGTCCGGTGCCTTGCTTCCCGGGGAGAGGGATCGATCCTTATCAGCCTTGAGGCCCAGTGCCTCCACCCACTCTGCTACAAAATCTACCGATGCGACCCCCTTGATGACTCTGGTCGTGCTGATTCGAGCTGAAATGCTTGCAGTTCAATGTTCCACTCAGCGACTCTTCCAGCTGAGTTAGGGCTCCTGAGCACCCTTTCCAAAGGGTACGCTGAGACAACCTTGATGGGGAGGCCCTGAAAATAATGCCGCAGCTTGCGCGAGGCCACCAATAGCGCGAGGAGAAGTTTCTGAGGCATGGGGTACCGCGCCCTTGCATCCCGCAACACTATGCTGATGAAGTACACAGGATGTTCAACGAGGTTGGGAACGCTGGTGTCGATGGCGCCCTCCGGAGACCGTGGCGCCTCCTGAGACAGGGGAGCCCACAGCGGCCAGTCGCTAGGGAGAGGGGCTTCCGCTATCTCGAGTGTGTTCCCTAGTGGCGGCTGATCCTTCTCGGCTGCGGCAGTGGTCTCTGTGGGTCTTCCTTGTTCACGCTTCGTCTCAACTCAGGCAGATGTCGTGGCTTTGCTCCGACGCTCCTCCCTAACCGCCACCAGGGCTGCGCTGGCGGAGTAGGGAGTGGCGACAAGGTAGAGTACCAGGGGTTCCTGTGGGCGCGGGGCCACCATTACCGGAGGGCTGGTTAGGTATTTCTTGAGTTCTTGGAATGCCTTGTCGGCCTCTTTAGTCCATTCAAAGGGTCCCTTTTTCTTCATCAGCTGGAAGAAAGGCAGCGCTCGCTCCCCCAACTTGGAGATGAAGCGTCCCAGTGCTGTCACGCGCCCAGTGAGCTTCTACATTTCTCTGAGGGTCTTTGGCAGGCTCATGTCCTCGTCCGCCTTGACCTTTTCTGGGTTAGCCTCGATGCCTCGGTGGGACACGAGGAAGCCCAAGAGCTTGCCTGAGGGGACCCCGAACACATACTTCTCTGGATTGATCCGCAGGCTCACGGTGTTGAGGCTCGCGAAGGTTTCCTCCAGGTCTTGTATCAGGGTCTTGGCCTGCGAGACTTCACCACAATATCATCGACGTAAGCCTTAACGTTCCTCCCGAGCTGCGGGCCCAAGGCGATGTGCATCAGCCGCTAAAAGGTCGCCCCTGCATTGCGCAACCCGAACGACATGCATGTGTAGCAGTACACCCCACAGGGGGTTAGAAAGGCCGTTTTTACACATCTTCTACCGCCATCTTGATCTGGTGATACCCACAGAAGGCATCCAAGAAACACAACAGGTCGCACACGGTGGTGGAGTCGACGATCTGATCAATGTGGGGGAGCAGAAACGGATCCTGCGGGCAAGCTTTATTGGGGTTGGTGAAGTCGACGCACATGAGTTCCTTTCCCCCTTTCTTCGGCACAACGACTGGGTTGGCCAACCAATCCGGGTACCGGACCTCGCGAATGACCCCTGCAGCTTCCAACTTGCGGGTCTCTTGGACGATGAAAGCCTGCTTTTCTGTGGACTGCCGCCTTGCTTTTTGCTTCACGGGTCGGACATTGGGGCACACATTGAGGTGGTGCTCGATTACGCCTCTAGGGATCCCCACCAGCTGATCGGGCTCCCATGCGAATACCTTCTTGTTCGTGCGCAGGAACTTGACCAGGGCCTCCTCCTGCTCGGGCTCGAGGTTGGCGCCTATGGTGAAGGTGGCGTCCGTGGATCCGTCTTAGTAAACCAGCATCTTCTTGGTTTCTGCCTTGTCTTGGGTGAACAACTGCTTCTTCTTGGCCGGCGCAGCCCCCTTGGGCTTGGGGGAGTCCGAGTCGGAAGGTTGCGCTGCCGCCGCCAACTTGAAGGAAAGCTTGAGCACTTGCAACGCATCCCCGGTGTCCTCGTACACGGTGAGGACGCCGCTGCTCCCGGGCATTTTCATGAGGTTGTACGCCGGGTGAGTCGCAGCCATGAACCGGGCCAGTGCCGGATAGCTGAGGATGGCGTTGTATGGGAGGCTGATGGGGGCGATGTCAAAGTCGATTAGCTCCGTGCGGAAGTTGTCGTAGGTGCCGAAGGTTACCAGGAGACGGATCTGCCCCAGGGAGCTGGAGGACCCGCCCCCGATGCCCACGAAGGGTCGACTGGGCCGAAGCCGTTCCGACGGTATGTGGAGGAGGCTAAAGGCTTCGATTGAGAGCATGCTGAGGCCCGAGCCGCCATCGATGAGAGTCCTGGTGACAGCATCGAGAGTGCGCCCGAGCAGACCGAGTTGGAGGGGTGGTCCTTCGAGCTAAAGGCCAGATCGGCCTTGGGCGCCGACCGACCTAAGGGAGCCCCCTGCCGCGTGGAAGCGGCGCCGACCTGGCGGACGAATGGATTAACATGGCGGCCCGAAGGTGGTGCCTGCGAGCCGCCTAGGAAGGCCGCGATGACCGGGGGTGCCGGCGCATCGTGCCTGGCGAGGAAGAGGTTGCGCAGCCCTTCCCAAGGGGCCACGAAAGCCGCCGGTAACTTGGCCGGCCATCGCACTTGTCGCAAGGTTGGGGCCAAGGCTTGGAGCCCCCTGGCCCCCGCGTTAGTGCCAACGACCGGAGCGGACGGCCCGCCGCTCATCGCAGGGCGAGTCATGGTGTCGGCGGAGAGCGGGTCGGCGGAAGGAGGAGCTCCAACGCACCCCTACCTGGTGCGCCAAATGTCGGATTTCGGGTTCCGGCAGACCCTCTAGGTTTGAACTCTGGGGTGCGCATGGAGATTTCACCCTCTGTCTACCTGTACCTCACCGCCTCGCTATGATCTAAGCAATCAAAGGAACAACACGAGAGACACAGAGTTTATACTGGTTCGGGCCACCATTGTGTTGTAATACCCTACTCCAACATGTGGCGTGGTGGATTGCTTCTTGGGCTAATGATGAACAATACAAGAGAGAACATCCTCGAGAGGGTCTGTCCTTGGCTGGTGTGATGAACTGCTAGGGGGAGTTCAGTCGCTCTCTCTATTGGTTTCCTGGTGAGGATCCTCTGGCCTCTATCTTGTGGTGGCTAGTCCTATTTATAGGCTAAGGCCCTGGGCCTCCTCCCAAATATTGAGAGGGAAGGGCGCCAACAATTGGCCATTTTGAAGGGGAACATCTATTACACTTATCTGACTAAAGTTGGTCCTCGCCTGCTAAAGGCTCTGGTGGTGACGTCGACTTGAGCTCCACGATGACCTCCATCCTGCCGTTCTGCTAGTCTTTGTCTTGTTGCACCGAAATGGATGCCTTTGCTTGATGCTCTCGCCTGCGCTTGCTCCCTTTGCACCAAAGAGGAAAGGGAGGACACTGCGCGGCCTGGCGCCCGCCCGGCACCCTTGGTCGTCATGGCTTGCGTCATGGACACCTCGTGAGGTACCCCGCCTTGATCTCTCCGCCTCCTCGCGAGCCATCCTGACGAGGCCGTGCCTGAGGAAGCCTCTTGTCGCCCGCCCCGCGAAGTTTGGCCCCTCGCGAGGGTCTTGAGCTCGTGCTGACGAAGATGGGCCATGCTGGGCCGCCCCTTGAGCCATGCCGCAGGCCACAGGCGGGCAAGTTTGGGGACCCCCGTTCCCAGAACGCCGACATATTCCCCACTAGTTAAATCACAGTAGACTAAATTTGAAAATTGGGTCAGTCGATTTTTCAGAGCTCGCCGGAGTTCGACGGTGCAAACGAATGGGCTCGGGTGGTTGTGGGGGGCGGTGTTGGGGCCTCGCCGAACGAAGAAAACTCGACGCAGGTGGGGGCGGGGGTGGGGGTGGGGGTGGCAGAGGAACAAAAGCGGTGGGGGCCGGTGGTCCAGCGGGAGCCCCGTGCGGTGTTCTGTATGGGAAGAATCAGAGACGAGGAAGAAGAAGGGTTAGGAGATGTAGGATCTTCATCCAACCACCTGAAATGGTTGAGAGACAGCAGGGAGTTACATTCTTAATGCGCTCTGGTTCATCATGTGTGGGCACCGCGCAACCAACATTTTATTATCCAAAATGTGCTTGCTCTTCTTTACCATGTTCCTCTTCCGTTCTTCTTTAATATGTACTCTCTCCGTTCCTAAATACAAGTATTTGTATAGATTCCACCATGGAATACATATGGAGCAAAATGAGTGAATCTACACTCTAAAATGTATCTGGATACATCTGTATGTGATCCATAGTGGAAATCTCTACCAAGAATTATATTTTGGAATGGAGGGAGTATGATAGTAGTATAGTATGTTCCTTGTACTAAAGATGAGCAGGGACATTTGCAGTGTAGATGATGGACACTTTGAGCCTCTTTAATTCATAGGATTTTGTAAACATAGGAATAGGATTTGTAGTAGCCTGCCCACTTGAATCCTATAAGAATAGCAAGGAAATGCGGGGAGCTGTGTCGCCTTTGAGAGTTACACTGATATTAACAGTACCGCACCTTCACTTCAAGAGAGATGGTATCCGAAGCCTTTCTATCCGTACCAGCAATACTAGCACATATATTCCAGCAAGTTCCACTTTGCTAATTTTACTCCGATGCTTACGGTTTTCCCATTATATCTACACTATGATCTGTGTAGTTGCTTTGTGTCGCACTAGCAGCAGTCCACTCTTGAAGCTAAACACTACAATGACTTAAAAAATTGGCACCAAGGCATTGAGTGCCATTCTGGATGCAATGAAACTCATACGCTCCCCACCTGTTGATTCTTGTTTAGAATTTGATCCTAATGACTAGTCTAACCTCAAGGAGTCAAAGGCAGATGGCATGTGGTGGTTCACATTTTATTCATGGTGCTTTTTGTAAAATGCTTGCTAAGTATGACGTTAATCATAGAATTGCATCTCCATATCACCCACAGTCTAGTGGCCAAGTAGAACTGAGTAACAGAGAGCTTAAATTGATTTTGCAAAAGACTGTTAATAGATCTAGAAAGAATTCGTCCAAGAAACTTGATGATGCATTATGGGATTATAGAACTGCATATAAAAATCCTGTGGGTATGTCTCCATATAAAATGGTTTATGGAAAAGCATGTCACTTACCTCTTGAACTAGAACATAAGGCATATTGGGCCATTAAAGATCTCAATTATGATTTGAAGCTTGCCGGTGAGAAGAGGTTATTTCACATTAGCTCACTTGATGAATGGAGAACTCAAGCCTATGAGAATGCCAAACAGTCTAAAGAAAAAGTTAAAAGATGGCATGACAAAAGGATACAAAAGCGTGAGTTTAATGTAGGTGATTATGTGTTGCTTTTCAACTCTCGTTTATGATTTTTTTGCAGGAAAACTCCTCTCTAAATGGGATGGTCCTTACGTTATCGAGGAGGTCTATCGTTCCAGTGCCATAAAAATCAACAACTTCGAAGGCACAAATTTGAAGGTGGTAAACGGTCAAAGAATCAAACATTATATCTCAGGTAATCCCATAAATGTTGAAACCAATGTGATTGAAACCGTAACCCCAGAGGAACACACAAGGACACTTTCCAGAACATTTCAGACTCCAAAACGGAATAGGTATGTGGTATGGTAAGTAAACCGACTCCAAAACGTTTCTAATAGCATTTTTTCTCCGTTTGGGATATTTAAGGAAATAGGAAAACAAGAAGTAGTCCGGGAAGGACACGAGGCGTCCACGAGGGTGGAGGGCGTGCCGCCTGCCTCGTGGGAACCTCATTTGCTCTCCGGACTCTGTTTTCTTGCATGATACTTCTTTTTCGGATAAAAAATCATTATATAATCACCCGAAGGTTTTGACCCTCGTATCACGCAAATATCCTCTGCTTTTGTTTCAAGTTGTTTTTCTGACAGACCTGGATCAACATGACGTCTTCAAGCGCTCCCAAGGACAAGTTTTCTGAGAAGGTCATCAACCCCTACCTCGCGGAAGTGGTGCAACACCCTCAAACCATTGAGATGCGTGAGGGGGTGTTGCACATCCGCCATGTTGAGCGACCAAGGAGGACCGGAAGCGTGGAGACAAGGCTTGAAGTAGTGGAGCAACAAGTCTACAAGTGCCAGGAGATGGTGGAACATGGACTCGATGCCAACCACATAATGATCATGGAGTTCACCAACAACCACAAGCTAGATGCCGAGAACATTGGGGAGAC
Source organism: Triticum dicoccoides (assembly GCF_002162155.2). NCBI lineage: Eukaryota > Viridiplantae > Streptophyta > Magnoliopsida > Poales > Poaceae > Triticum > Triticum dicoccoides. The sequence continues at coordinate 198,875,951 of NC_041387.1, read as the reverse complement.
CATCTTCAAGCTTCACGAGAAAATCGAGCACCTGCAAGCCCAGATCTATGACCTGCAAAACCAAAACTATGAGTATGAATACAGATTCAAAAGGATGAGTTTGGCTGCAGATTTGAGGATTCCAGAGACTCGATCATCCTTTTATGATGATGAGTATATGCCTTGGAAGATGGACGACAAGCCTGCATCATCAACAACTCCATCATCATCACCTCCGAAGAAGGAGACATAATCACATGGGTATGGCACTCCCCACGGCAACTGCCAAGCTTGGGGGAGGTGCCCCGGTATCATATCACCATCACACTCCTATCTTTACAATTTTTCTTAGTTTGATCCTTTTGGTAATATCTTGATCTAGTAGAATAAAGTTTTAGAATGATCTAGTTTTGAGTTTTGCTTTATGATTCCTTTATGTAATCGAGTCTGTGAGCTATATATAATAAAGATTAGTCTTGATTCAAGGGCCAGATACTTGCTATGATCTTGAGGGAATAAAAGAAAACGAAAAAGAAAGAAATAAAGAGATCATATGGATCTTATGGAGAGTAATGACTTCACATATTAATAGTATGATGAATAAAAGTTGTTGAGAGTTGGCAAACATATTTTTGGTCATCATTTCAATTAATAGGAAGTAATAAAGAAAGAGAGGTTCTCACATATAAATATACTATCTTGGACATCTTTTATGATTGTGAGAACTCATTAAAATGTGACATGCTGAAGAGTTCATGTTGGAGAAGGAAGACAACATAATGGGTTATATTTTCATATATCCGAAATAAAGTATATTGTCATGGATCATCCAACATGTTGAGCTTGCCTTTCCCTCTCATGCTAGCCAACTCTTTGCACCAAGTAGAGATACTACTTGTGCTTCCAAATATCCTTAAACCCAGTTTTGCCATGAGAGTCCACCATATCTACCCATGGATTGAGTAAGATCCTTCAAGTAAGTTGTCATTGTTGCAAGCAATAAAAATTGCTCTTTAAATATGTATGATTTATTAGTGTGGGAGAAAATAAGCTTTATACGATCTTGTGATGTGGAAGAAATAAAAGCGATGGACTGCATAATAAAGGTCCATATCACAAGTGGCAATATAAAATGACGTTCTTTTGCATTAAGATTTTGTGCATCTAACCCTAAAAGCACATGAAAACCTCTGCTTCCCTCTGCGAAGGGACTATCTTTTATTTTTGTCTTATACCTTCATACAAGGGTCATGGTGATCTTCACCTTTCCTTTTTACATTTTATCCTTTGGCAAGCACATTTTGTTGGAAAGATCTTGATATATATATATATATATATGTATATGTATATATATATATATATATCCAATTGGATGTAAGTTACCATGAACTATTATTGTTGACATTACCCTTGAGGTAAAAGGTTGGGAGGAAACACTATAAGCCCCTATCTTTCTCTGTGTCCGATTAAAACTTCATACCCATGAGTATTGTGTGAGTGTTAGCAATTGTGAAAGACTAAATGATATTTGAGTATGTGGACTTGCTGAAAAGCTCTTATATTGACTCTTTCCGATGTTATGATCAATTGCAATTGCTTTAGTGACCGAGATTATAGTTTGTTAGTTTTCAATGAAGTTTCTGATTCATACTTGACATTGTTAATAGATTGTTACTTTAGTATAAGAAATCATATGAAAAATTTTATATATGTTGCTGTTATAAGAATGATCATGATGCCCTCATGTCCGTATTTTATTTTATCGACACCTCCATCTCTAAACATGTGAACATAGTTTTCGATATTTGCTTCCGCTTGAGGACAAGCGAGGTCTAAGCTGGGCGAGTTGATACGTCCATTTTGCATCATGCTTTCATATTGATATTTATTGCATTATGGGCTGTTATTACTCATTATGTCACAATACTTATGCCTTTCCTCTCTTATTTTACAAGGTTTACACGAAGAGGGAGAATGCCGGCAGCTGGAATTCTAGGCTGGAAAAGGAGCAAATATTAGAGACCTATTCTGCACAACTCCAAAAGTCCTGAAACACCACGGAAGTTATTTTTGGAATTAATAAAAAATACTGAGCGACGAAAACACCAGAGGAGGGCCACCCACCATCCACGAGGGTGGGGATGCGCCCTACCCCCCTGGGCGCGCCCCTGCCTCATGGGACACCTGGCAGGCCTCCGGTGCCCATCTTTTGCTATATGAACTCATTCGCCCTGGAAAAAAATCAGGAGGAAGCTTTCGGGACGAAACACTGCAGCCATGAGGCGGAACCAATCTAGGGCTCCGGCGGAGCTGTTCTACCGGGGAAACATCCCTCCGAGAGGGGGAAATCGTCACCATCATCATCACCATCAATCCTCTCATCAGGAGGGGATCAATCTCCATCAACATCTTCACTAGCACCATCTCCTCTCAGACCCTAGTTCATCTCTTGTATCCGATCTTTGTCTCAAGCCTCAGATTGGTACCTGTGGGTTGCTAGTAGTGTTGATTACTCCTTGTAGTTGACGCTAGTTGGTTTATTCAGTGGAAGATCATATGTTCAGATCCTATATGCACGTTAATACCCCTTTGATTATCAACATGAATATGATTTGTGAGTAGTTACGTTCGTTCCTGAGGACATGGGAGAAGTCTTGCTATAAGTAGTCATGTGAATTTGGTACTCGTTTGATATTTTGATTAGATGTATGTTATCTTTCCTCTAGTGGTGTTATGTGAACGTCCACTACAAGACACTTCACCATTGTTTGGGCCTAGAGGAAGGCATTGGGAAGTAATAAGTAGATGATGGGTTGCTAGAGTGAGAGAAGCTTAAACCCTAGTTTATGCGTTGCTTCTTAAGGGGTTGATTTGGATCCATATGTTTCATGCTATGGTTACGTGTACCTTAATTCTTCTTTCGTAATTGCGGATGCTTGCTAGATTAGTTAAACATAAGCGGGATTCTTGTCCGAGGTAGGGCAACACCCAAACACTGGTCTACCCACATATCAGATTATCAAAGTAACGAACGAGAATCATATGAGCGTGATGAAAACTAGCTTGATGGTAATTCCCATGTGTCCTCGGGAGCATTTTCCTTCATATAATAATTTGTCTAGGCTTGTCCTTTGCTACAAAAAGGATTGGGCCACCTTGCTGCACCTTATTTACTTTTGTTACTTGTTACCCGTTACGAATTACCTTATCACGAAACTATATGTTACCGATAATTTTAGTGCTTGCAGAGAATACGTTACTGAAAACCGCTTGTCATTTCCTTATGCTCCTTGTTGGGTTCGACACTCTTACTTATCTAAAGGACTACGATAGATCCCCTACACTTGTGGGTCATCAGGGGGCATGCGGCTTAGGTGGTGGAGGTTGAAGATTAACTGCAGACCCTTGATTTTGTATCCAACAGTTGCAAAATCGACTGACCAGAGATGAAAAAGTCAGTCGACTAACGTGTAGCCTCACCTCTAGTGCGGTCAGTTTCGACGACAAAATTCAGTTTCAATAGTTAAGTTCAGTTTCGACAGTTAAATTCAGTTTCGACAGTTAAGTTCAAAGATGAGCGGTTGATGTATTTTACATATAGCACTTTGTGGTTACGTATTTTACGTCATCTATTGGAGATGCTATTAGAATTCCACTTAGGTTAACGTTGTCTCTCTTGTCCTGCCTCAGCCTCAGCATCGTAGAACTCACCGGAGCTGCTCCAACGATGAAACCCTCCATCACAGTGGAGTAGTACCTCAGCCTCAATCCCCAGACGCCTAAGATCTTATTCCCCTCCTCTGACAGCCAAGTCAGTCGGAGCATCCTCACCGGCCAACCCAATCACGCTGAGATTGACATGGATTTGCCAAATAGGTTGTACACTTGTTGCATCTCTTTTTTACTCTACATGTTATATATATTGTCCAGTGAGCACACGTAGTAACGTGAAATACGATTATTTTATCCTACTATATGACAAGCAGTGAGGTACCGGACAACTTAGCTATCCGTGATGGACCCTCTTGAATGCCATCATTATTTATCTCTACGTGTTTGAGCTGTGCATTTGTCGATGGTCCTGGGAGTTGAGCTAGTAGGGCAGTGGCCTGGGTCCAAAGTAATAGAAGTAGCACAAAAACATTTTTAGTGTAGGCTTTTCCTTGCTCAAAGCCTGCCTACTAGAATCGCGTGATTGAAAGGAAAAGTGAACTAAAAACATAGGAATTGGAAAGTTTCCTATGGTACTACTATTTATGAATTTGGTTCAAAGGAATGGAGCAAAGGAAAACTGTAGGATTTGTTCCTTTAGTGTCTCCTTGAAAGAAAAACCGTAGGAATTTTAATTTCCACCTGTCCTCTTTTTCAAATTCCTATTCAAGAAGCACAACACTAAGAGATAGTAGCATAATAGCATTATTACCATACATTTTGTTGTGGTTTGACTTGATCTCACCATGCTTCTTTGCAGCCTGTGATCTTCCAATTCTTGTGAATCAAACACACATATTGGCAGAAATCTTGTGTTTTTAAATTCTCTATTTTGCACATGCATTCCTATCCTATTCCTGTCTATTTCCTATCCTTGCATTCTTGGAATCCTCCAATTCAAACGAGCCCTTACAGAATTACTTCTCTTACAGATAGTTGTAAAAAAAACCTTGTGTGGTTTGTCCCGCTCCTGCTGCGCCGTCGTCCACCCCAGCTCAGCTGCTCCAACGACAGAAGGGTCCAGTGCTACCTCTTGAGCACTGCGTTGGTTTTCCCTTGAAGAGGAAAGGGTCATGCAGCAAAGTAGCATAAGTATTTCCTTTAGTTTTTGAGTACCAAGGTATCAATCCAGTAGGAGGCTCCTCAAAAGTCCCTCATACCTTCACAAACAAACAAGAACCTCGCAACCAACGCGATAAAGGGGTTGTCAATCCCTCCATGGAAACTTCCAAAAGTGAGATCTGATAGAGATAATAAGATAAGATAAATATTTTTGGTATTTTTATGATATAGATTGGAAAGTAAAGATTGCAAATAAAAGATAGATTGGAAACTTATATGATAAAAGATAGACTCGGGGGGCATAGGTTTCACTAGTAGCTTCTCTCAATTTAGCATAAGTATTACGGTGGGTGAACAACTTACTATCGAGCAACTGATAGAAAAGTGCATAGTTATGAGATTATCTAGGCATTATCATGTATATAGGCATCACGTCTGCGACAAGTAGGCCGAAACGATTCTGCATCTACTACTAGTACTCCACACATCGACCACTATCCTGCCTGCATCTTGAGTTAAGTTCATAAGAACAGAGTAAGGCATTAAGCAAGATGACATGATGTAGAGGGATAAACTCAACCAATATGATATAAACCCCATCTTTTTATCCTCGATGGCAACAATACAATATGTGCCTTGCTGCCCCTGCTATCACTTGGAAAGGACACCGCAAGATTGAACCCAAAGCTAAGCACTTCTCCCATTGAAAGAAAGATCAATCTAGTAGGACAAACCAAACTGATAATTCGAAGAGACTCGCAAAGATAACGAATCACACATAAAAGAATTCAGAGGAGATTCAATTATTTCTCATAGATAAACTTGATCATAATCCCACAATTCATCGGATCTCGACAAACACACCGCAAAAAGAGTTACGTCGGATAGATCTCTAAGAAGATCGAGGAGAACTTTGTATTTTGAGATTCAAAGAGAGAGAAGAAGCCATCTAACTAATAACTATGGACACGAAGGTCTGTGGCAAACTACTCACAACTCATTGGAGTGGCCTTGGAGATGATGTAGAGGACCTCCGTGGTCGATTCTCCCTCCAGCGGAGCACCGACGAAGGCTCCAAGATGGGATCTCGCGGATACAGAAGGTTACGGTGGTGGAAATAGTTTTTCGTGGTGCTCTTGGATGTTTTCGGGGTACGTGGAAATATATAGGTGAAGGAGGTAGGTCATGGGAGCCACGAGGTGCCCATCAGGGTGGGGCGCGCCTACCCCCCTAGGGCGCGCCCTCCTCCCTCGTGGCCGCATCAACAGCTTCTTGATGTCCACTCCAAGTCTCCTGGATTGCGTTTGTTCCAAAAAGATCGCTCCCGAAGGTTTCATTTCATTTGGACTCCGTTTGATATTCCTTTTCTTCGAAACACTGAAATAGGAAAAAAATAGCAATTCGGGCTGGGCCTCTGGTTAGTAGGTTAGTCCCAAAAATGATATAAAAGTTTAAAGTAAAGCCCATAGACATCCAAAACGGGTAATATAATAGCATGGAACAATCAAAAGTTATAGATACGTTATAGACGTATCAAGCATCCCCAAGATTAATTCCTGCTCGTCCTCGAGTAGGTAAATGATAAAAATAGAATTTTTGATGTGGAATGCTACCTAGAATAATTCTCAATGTAATTTTCTTTATCGTGGCATGATTGTTCAGATCCAAATGATTCAAGATAAAAGTCCATAAAACATAAAAATAGTAATACTTCAAGCATACTAACAAGTAATTATGTCTTACCAAAATAGCATAGCCAAAGAAAGTTTATCCCTACAAAATCATATAGTTTGGCCATCCTTAATTTTCATCACACAAAATACTCCCATCATGCACAACCCCGGTTTCAGCCAAGCAACTGGTTCATACTTTTTAACGCGCTTAAGCTTTTTCAACTCTCACGCAATACATGAGCGCAAGCCATGGATATAGCACTATATGTGGAATAGAGTGGTGGTTGTGAAGAAAAAAAGGGAGAAGATAGTCTCACATCAACTAGGTGTATCAACAGGCTATGGAGATGCCCATTAATAGATATCAATGTGAGTGAGTAGGGATTGCCATGCAATGGATGCACTAGAGCTATAAATATATGAAAGCTCAACAAAAGAAACTAAGTGTGTGTGCATCCAACTTGCTTGCTCACAAAGACCTAGGGCATTTTGAGGAAGCCCATCATTGGAATATACAAGCCAAGTTCTATAATGAAAAATTCCCACTAGTATATGAAAGTGACAACATAGGAGACTCTCTATTAGGAAGATCATGGTGCTATTTGAAGCACAAGTGTGGAAAAAAAGATAGTAACATTGTCCCTTCTCTCTTTTCTCTCATATTTTTATTTGGTGGGCTTCTTTGGCCTCTTTTTTTTCTCTTTTCTTTTATTTGGGCTTCTTTGGCCTCTTTTATTTTTTTTATAAAGTCCGAAGTCTCATCCCAACTTGTGGCGGAATCAAAGTCTTCATCATCCTTTCCTCACTTGGGACAATGCTCTAATAATGAAGATCATCACACTTTTACTGATTTACAACTCAAGAATTACAAATCAATACTTAGAACAAAATATGACTCTACGTGAATGCCTCCGGCGGTGTACCAGGATATGCAATGAACCAAGAGTGACATGTATGAAAAATTATGAAGGTGGCCTTGCCATAAATACAATGTCAACTACATGATCATGCAAGGAGCAATATGACAATGATGGGGCGTGTAATAATAACGGAACGGTGGGAAGTTGCATGGAAATATATCTCAGAATGGCTACGGAAATGCCATAATAGGTAGGTATGGTGGCTGTTTTGAGGAAGGTAAATGGTGAGTGTACAATACCGGCGAAAGTTGCACGTTATAATAGAGGCTAGCAATGGTGGAAAGGTGAGAGTGCATATAATCCATGGACTCACATTAGTCATAAAGAACTCATATACTTAGTGCAAAAGTTGACTTGCCCTCAAAGCAAAGTACTACTACGCATGCTTAGGGGAAGGGTTGGTAGGAGTTAACCACCACGCGATCCCGACCTCCACACATAAGGAAGACAATTAAAAGAGCACCCCATGCAACAAATTTGTCACACAACTTTTACCATACGTGCATGCCACGGGACATGCCAACCTTAACACAAGTATTTCTCAATTTCATAATTACCCAACTAGCATGACTCTAACATTACCACCTTTATATCTAAAAATATTATCAAGCATCAAATTTATCATAGTATTTAATGCACTTTCTATGAAGTTTTTATTATACCCAACTTGGATGCTCATCATATTAGGACCAATTTTATAACCATAGAAAATAACATGTTGTTCTAAAACACTCTGAGAGATCAACAATTTCTACAAAATTAAGCCACCGCCGTGCTCTAAAAAGATATAGGTGAAGTACTAGAGCAAAACTATCTAGCTCAAAAGATATTAGTGAAGCACATAGAGTATTCTAATAAATTATGGATCAAGTGTATCTTTCCCAAAAGGTGTGTACAGCAAGGATGGTTGTGGTAAACTAAAAATCAAAGACTCATATCACACAAGACGCGCCAAGCAAAACACAAATCATGTGGTGAATAAAAATATAACTCCAAGTAAAGTTACCGATAGACGAAGACGAAAGAGGGGATGCCTTCCAGGGCATCCCCAAGCTTAGGCTTTTGGTTGTCCTTGAATATCTTGCGGTTCCATGCGAATCCCCAAGCTTAGGTTCTTTCCACTCCTTATTCCATAGTCCATCAAATCTTTACCCAAAACATGAAAACTTCACAACACAAAACTCAATAGGAAATCTCATAAGCTCCGTTAGTGCAAGAAAGAAAAGCCACCACATAATTTACTATAATGAACTAATTCGTTATCTATATTGGTGTTAAAAGTATTGTATTCCAACTTCTCTATGGTTCATACCCCCCGATACTAGCCATAGATGCATCAAAATAAGCAATCAACACACGAAAAACAAAATCTATCAGAAATAGAACAATCTGTAGCAATCTGTAACTTTCGAATACTTTTGGAACTCTAAAAATCCTACCAAAATACTAAGTCCTGGGAAATTTGTTTATTGATCTACTGCAAAAATAATCAATGCAAAATCAAGTTTCTGTGATTTATTAAAGTTATTCTCGTGGCGCGTAGAGGTTTCTGTTTTTCAGCAGAATCAAATTAACTATCGCCGTAGGTTATCCTATAGGTTCTACTTGGCACAAACACTAATTAAAATATAAAACCACATGTAAACAGAGGCTAGATGAAATATTTGTTACTAAACAGAAGCAAAAAGCAAGGAACAAGAATAAAATTGGATTGCCTCCCAACAAGCGCTATCGTTTAACGCCCCTAGCTAGGCATAAAAGCGAGAATAGATCTAAGTATTGCCATCTTTGGTATTCAATTCATAAGTGGGTCGCATAATAGACTCATAAGGTAATTTGACTTTCTTCCTAGGGAAGTGTTCCATGCCTTTCCTTAATGGAAATTGGAATCTAATATTCCCTTCCTTCATATCTATAATTGCACCAATCATTCTAAGGAAAGGTCTATCAAGAATAATAGGACATGAAAGATTGCAATCTATATCAAGAACGATAAAATCTATGAGAACATAATTCATATTTGAAACAATAATAACATCATTAATCCTTCCCATAGGTTTCCTAATAGTGGAATCCGCAAGGTGCAAGTTTAAAGAGCAATCATCAAATTCATGGAAACCTAGCACATCACATAAAGTTTTCGGAATCGTGGAAACACTAGCACCCAAATCACACAAAGCATAGCATTCATGATCTTTAATTTTAAGTTTTATAGTAGGTTCCCACTCATCATAAAGTTTTCTAGGTATAGAACCTTCCAATTCAAGTTTTTCTTCATAAGATTGCATCAAGGAATCAACAATATGTTTGGTAAAAGCTTTGTTTTGACTATAAGCATGAGGAGAATTCAACACCGATTGCAACAAGGAAATACAATCTACTAAAGAAAAATTATTATAATTAAATTCCTTGAAATCAATAATTGTGGGTTCAATGCTATGTAAAGTTTTGACCTCTCCAATCCCACTTTTACCAAATTTAGCATCAAGATCTAGAAACTCCGAATCATTGGGACGCCTTTTAACTAAAGTTGACTCATCTCCAGTCCCATCATTATCAAGATTCATATTGCAAAACAAAGATTTAATATGGGACACATCAATAACTTTTAGATCTTCATCATTATTTTCATGGAAACTAGAAGAACACGCTCTTACAAAGCAATCTTTCTTAGCACGCATCCTAGAGTTCTTTATTTGCACTCATCAATGGAATTTCTCATAGCTTTGAGAGAATCATTGATATCATGCTAAGGTGGATTAGATCTAAGTTTCAAAGAATCAACATCAAGCGAAAGTCTATCAACGTTGCTAGCCAATCCATCCACTTTAAGCAATTTTTCTTCAAGCAAAGCATTGAAATTATTTTGAGAGATCATAAATTCTTTAAAAATATTCTCAAAATCAGAGGGCATATTATTAAAATTTCCATAAGGATTTTTGTAGGAATTACCATAATTATTAGAGGAATTACTAGGAAACGGCCTAGGATTAAAGTTTCCTCTATAAGCATTGTTACCAAAATTATTCCTGCCAACAAAATTCACATCCATTGATTCATTATTATTCTCAATCAAAGTAGACAAAGGCATATCATTGGGATCAATAGGATCACTCTTAGTAGCAAATAATTTCATAAGTTCATCCATCTTTCCACTCAAAACATTAATCTCTTATATCGCATGAACCTTTTTACTAGTAGATCTTTCGGTGTGCCATTGAGAATAACTAACCATAATGTTATCAAGGAGTTTAGTAGCTTCTCCTAAAGTGATTTCCATAAAAGTGCCTCCCGCGGTCGAACCTAAAAGAGTTTTAGAAGAAAAATTCAATCCGTCATAAAAAAATTGTATGATCATCCATAAGTTCAAACCATGTGTAGGACAATTTCAAATCATTAATTTCATTCTTTTCCAAGATTGGGAAACATGCTCATGATCAAGTTGTTTAAAATTCATAATTTTGTTTCTAAGAGAGATGATCTTAGCGGGAGGAAAATACTTAGAGATAAAAGCATCTTTGCACTTATTCCATGAATCAATACTATTTTTAGGCAAAGACAAAAACCAAGTTTTATCACGAACTCTCAGTGAAAATGAAAATAACTTCAATTTAACAATATCATTATCCGTATCTTTCTTCTTTTGCATATCACACAAATCAACAAAGTTATTTAGATGCGTAGCAGCATCTTCACTAGGAAGGCCGGAGAATTGATATTTCATAACAAGATTCAACAAAGCAGCATTGATTTCACAAGATTCAGCATCATTAAGAGGAGCAATCGGAGTGCTAAGGAAATCATTATTGTTGGTATTGGAAAAGTCACACAATTTGGTATTATCTTGAGCCATTGCGACAAGCATTCCAACACACAAGCACACAAGAGGCAAGCGAAAAAGAGAGAGGAGAACGGGAAAGAGAGGGAGAATAAAACGGCAAGGGTGAAGTGGGGGAGAGGAAAATGAGAGGCAACTGGCAAATAATGTAATGCGAGGGAGATGAGTTTGTGATGGGTACTTGGTATGTCTTGACTTGAGCGAAGGCCTACCCGGCAACAGCGCTAGACATCCTTCTTGCTACCTCTTGAGCACTGCGTTGCTTTTCCCTTGAAGAGCAAAGGGTGATGCAGCAAAGTAGCATAAGTATTTCTCTTAGTTTTTGAGAACCAAGGTATCAATCCAGTAGGAGGCTCCTGAAAATTCCCTTGTACCTACACAAACAAACAAGAACCTCACAACCAATGCGATAAAGGGGTTCTCAATCCCTTCACTGAAACTTGCGAAAGTGTGATCTGATACAGATAATAAGATAAGATAAATATTTTTGGTATTTTTATGATATAGATTGGAAAGTAAAGATTGCAAATAAAAGATAGATTGGAGACTTATATGATAAAAGATAGACCCAGGGGCCATAGGTTTCACTAGTGGCTTCTCTCAAGATAGCATAAGTATTACAGTGGGTGAACAAATTACTATCGAGCAATTGATAGAAAAGTGCATAGTTATGAGATTATCTAGGCATGATCCTGTATATAATCATCACGTCCGCAACAAGTAGATCGAAACGATTCTGCATCTACTACTATTACTCCAAACATCGACCGACTACTGCCTGCATCTAGAGTATTAAGTTCATAACAACATAGTAAAGCATTAAGCAAGATGATATGATATAGAGGGATAAACTCAAGTAATATGATATCAACCCCATATTTTTATCCTTGATGGCAGCAATACAATGCGTGCCTTGCTGCACCTGCTGTCACTAGGAAAGGACACCGCAAGATTGAACCCAAAGCTAAGCACTTCTCACATTGCAAGAAAGATCAATCTAGTAGGCCAAACCAAACTGATAATTCAAAGAGACTTGCAAAGATAACCAATCGCACATAAAAGAATTCAGAGGAGATTTAATTATTTCTCATAGATAAACTTGGTCATAAACCAACAATTCATCGGATCTCGACAAACACACCGCAAAAAGAGTTACATCAAATAGATCTCCAAGAAGATCAAGGAGAACTTTGTATTGAGATTCAAAGAGAGAGAAGAAGCCATCTAGCTAATAACTATGGACCCGAAGGTCTGTGGTAAACTACTCACAACTCATTGAAGAGGCCTTGTAGATGATGTAGAGGCCCTCTATGGTCGATTCCCTCTCCGGCGGAGCACCGATGAAGGCTCCGTGATGGGATCTCGCAGATACAGAAGGTTGCGGCAGTGGAAATAGTTTTTCGTGGTGCTCCTGGATGTTTTCGGGGTACGTCGATATATATAGGCGAAGGAGGTAGGCCAGGGGAGCCACTAGGGGCCCATGAGGGTGGGGGCGCGCCCTCCTGCCTCGTGGCCGCCTCGGCTGCTTCTTGACATCCACTCCAAGTCTCCTGGATTGGGTTTGTTCCAAAAATATCGCTCTCGAAGGTTTCATTCCATTTGGACTCCGTTTGATATTCCTTTTCTTCGAAACACTAAAATAAGCAAAAAAACAGCAATTCGGGCTGGGCCTCTAGTTAGTAGGTTAGTCCCAAAAATGATATAGAAGTGTAAAGTAAAGCCCATAAACATCCAAAACGGGTAATATAATAGCATGGAATAATCAAAAGTTATAGATACGTTGGAGACGTGTCATCCAGCACAACAGGGATCCAACCTCTAGACTGTCTTTCGCCGCCTCAGATCTTCTTCCCCGCCGCCGGCAGCCATGAAAACTGCATTACCATCATCAACCAAGCAGATGACCTCGAGGAGTACACGGGTCTGCAATAGATGTCGCACTCTTTCGTGTCTACTTACGTTATGCATCGCTTAATATTACATGCTACTTTATCGCCCTGTTCACCGATTAGACTCTGAGTCAGCTCCAAACTAATGGTCAAACTTGAGTTTTTAAATGGTTGTGGGGTACATATCGGGGCCGCAATCAATAGTATCTATCTACTATCTGGTTAATCTCTGGTGTCTACTATGAGTTTCATGTTGGGTGGGAAACAAATAGTAAAGAAGCCATTATCTGTATTTTTTAACTGAAGCCATTATCTGCCTGTTATTATTGGTTTTAGGTCTATCCACAGGTTGCTACCATCACTCTGGATTTTTGCATGCACTCCTTACATAATATCACTATGTTTTATTCCTATGCATGACAATTATTGTAAACAATTGAACGGAACATGTAGAGCAAAAAAGATGAGCCTTGCGTGGCAATAAAATTTCATGCAGACGTCACTCCATGGTAGGCAGAAAGGCAGCCCCCCTGCACCCATTTCGGATTGTAATCGAGAGGAAGATATTTGTTTTGAGGGGGATTCAGAAGGAGAAGACCACTCCTATTTACCCCCTGAGGTTCTCGCTCTAACTTGTAATGCTGATGTTGGTTATATTATGCATATGATGCCTTGCATTGCTTACTTTATACATCAAATATGTCATCTTCTTAGTTTAGACATCCTTTGTGTGAATGCCATTTGTTTAGTTTATTCATTGTTTATGTGAATTATGCAACACCATCTTGTTTAGCCAGGCATCATATATGTGAATTTTGCAATGTCATCCTGCTTAGCTAGTCATCTTATATGTGAATTATATCAGGCCATCTTTTTTTCTGTTACGTATTACATTTGTCAACAATGTTAGTACATTCAACTACTCTTCGTGTGCATTAGCGATTTGACACGGTGATGGAAAATTCTGGAGTGAAAAAAAGGTCTTCACAGCAGACTATGCTATCTGACGAAGCACATATCTCGCTGGTTATGGATAGCTCCCCAGAGGAGGATTCAGAGACAGATGACCATTCCTATCCCCCCTCCCCCGAGGTGTATGCTCTAACTTGGTAGGGTTATGTTGCTCATATCGTGTGTATGGTGTCTTGCATTGCTATGTCATTTGATTAGTTTAGACATGCTTTGTGTGAATGCCACCTGTTTAGTGTCTAATTACCATATTTGTGAATTAGGCATTGCCATATTGTTCCACGACATTATATATGTGAATTATGCAATGCTATCTTGTTGCGAAGGCGCTATATATGTGAATTATGCAATGCCATGCGGTTTAGCCAATCATCATGTATGTGAATTATATCGTGCTATAATTTTTTTGTATTACGTGTTCCATTTGTCGATAACATTTGTATATTCAACTAATCTTCCTGTGCATCAGCCATCTGAAGCGGTGATGGAAGTATCTGGAGTGAAAACAAGGAATTCAGAGCAGACAATGCTACCTGCTGAAGCAGACATCTCGCTGGTTACTGAGAGCTCTTCAGAGGAGGATTCAAGGACTGATGACCAGTCCTATTTCCCCCCTGAGGTATATGCTCGAACTTGGCATGGTTATATTACCCATGTCATGCATATTGTCTTGCATTGCTTAGTTTTTACATCATATATGGATTGCCATCTGCTTAATTACTTACTATATAAATCATATATTTGAATTATATCATGACATCATGTTTACATAGTACACACATAACATCTATATGAATTATGTAATGACAACCCATTTAATAAAGTCATCATATAGTTATATCATCTCATCCTGTTTAGTGTTTACAGTCATCCTATTTTCAATTATGGCATTCTATCCGTGAATGTATGTGAATTATGGCATGCCAACCTATTTAACAAACACATTTTATAGTCATATCATGTCATCCTGTTTACATAATCATCATATTTTGAACTATGTATTTCCATATTTTTTAGTTAGCCATCATAATGTGAATTTGTGTCATGCTATCCTATTTAGTTAGCCATCTTATATGTGAAATTGTGTCATGCTATCATGTTTGGTTAGACAATATAAATGTGAATTATTTCATGCCCTCTTTTATTCCCCACTGTCCATCGCACCTGTCTATCATACAATGTCTGTACTTTCAATTACTTTTCTTGTTTATCAGCCATTTGAATTGGAGAGGGTGATGGCAGTATCTAAGGGAGTAACAACATGGTCTTCAGAAAAGATAGGGCTACCAGTTGATGCAGATAGAACCACGATTGTACTTGCCCAAGAACCAGCTCCAGCACGCATAACCCAAACTCTCGCATATTGTACCCCTACCCAGTTGGACAGAGAACCAGCTACACCCCTTCTAACCCTAACCCCGGCAGATAGTAACCCAGTTCCAGTTGACACAACACCGTCTCCACCACAAAGCACCCAAACACGAGCAGTTAGTAAGGGAACTGTAGTGCCCAAAGCACGAGGACCACCACTCCGAATCCCAACTCAACGCTTAATGGAGAAGAAGATTTGTTCTCAGGCCAGGTTCTGTAGATATTGGTCATACTCCTTTACTCTTGCATTACAGGTATGTTTAAAACCTGTTTCTTTAACTGGTTTGCTGTTGTAACTTTCTCTATGTTGATTTCAGTTTCAATTGAATAAACAGTTATGTTCTCATGTCGTGCACATTACAAGCGTTGTTATTGCTCTATAGTTTCCCACATTTATATTCTGTCCATTCTGCTTTGTTTTGAACCAATATTATTTGAACTGTGTCTCTATCTTGATTTGGAAACAAAAACTAGAATGATATAGACCATAAAGTGACCATGGTACAAAGATAGATGTTTGTTTCATGTTGTTATCCTGTCGACTTTACTACTGAACTCATTTACCAAAATGAGTTTCATATACAACATGGTAAACCTGTGATGTGTCTACTTGTTTCTCTTTTAGAATGCGGACAAAATATTGGAGAACAGTACCCCGTTATGCAATGGTAAAGGAAGTAATGCAGATAAGGTTCAAGATAGTGAGATATCCCTGTTGGTCTCCAAGAAAGCTGATAAAACTATCTTGACGATAGTGAGAGAACCCAAAAGTCATGTCTTGATGTAGTGTTCGAGTTACTGGCCACTACTGCTGGCACAAGCTCTTCGACCTTGCTGCCTAAATCAGTTCATCTTCTTGAGTATCAACTTCAAGTTGAAAGACTTCGATCAGATGTGCTATGACAGGAAGCCGAAGGACTGTGGAAGTCCCAGCAGAATTCATATGCATACTTTCTGGTGCAACAGCAAGTGCTGGAGGGTTTAAGCGCCAAACAAGGGAAAGTTAATAAGCTTGCTAAGCATCTTGCCAGCATTATGGGTACCCAGGATATTGTTTCTTGAGATCTTCTGAAGTGGTTTCAATTCTGGACTTGTTTTGCTGCGGCGTTTATTTGCGCTGGTCACCAACTTTGACAGCCAGTGTATATGATATGCTTCTTTGTTCCCTATATTTGCACTGGTGGTGAACTTTGATGCCCAGTGGATGTAATATGTGTAAAAGCCGTGATAGCCTTGCATAAGTTGCTTGCTTCTTTATTTCCTTGTTGTCTTGTTTATTTGTTTGCTTGTAGTCAGTGTAGTTCTTTTTCCGCAGTTTGCTAGTGGCCACAATAACCTATTTTTTAAAACTAGGGTACATATTTACTGTAGTGACACTAGGCCTCCTACCGGCCGTAGAAACAATGGGCCTTCTACGGGCCGTACAAACAATGGGCCTTCTACGGCCATAGACGCAATGGGCCTTCTACAGGCCGTATCATCAATGGGCCTTATGATTGATTGGCCAAACATGGGCCAATAACAAACCGCATTATAGCCGTAAACGGGCTAGCATTGGAATCGTCCGTTCATGGGCCGACTATAATGGGTCGTCGTTAATAGGTCGTATTTGATGACACTATGAAAACGACCCAACGTATTAACGGGCCACAAACGGGCTGACTGTAACAACGGGCTGAATTTGGCCCACAAGCAAACAATGACAGTAATGGGCCGTAAGTAACCGAATGCTGGAAATGAGCCCAAGAATAAATGGGCCCTGGGAAGGCCAAAAGATAACATGGACTGGAAACAGCCCAATGGAATAATGGGCTATTAATGGGTATAAAGTGATACACTATTCATTACGGGCCAGTTTCACCACAGGCCGTTAATGGGCCAAGAGATACAAAGGGCCTCATATGGGCCGAAAGATGTCATGGGCCATACATGGGCCGGAAGTTAAAACGGGATGGAATCATATTGGACGGCCCAGATGACGCTATTGGGCCTAATTCGGATAGGCTGTAATGGGCCCTGGGTTAGTGGGCTGTAAATGGGCTATATGCGAACGAGCCATTAACAGACTTTCCATGGGCCGGCCCCCACCTTTTGACCAAGTCAAATGGGCCGGACTTTTCACAGGAATGGGCATCTGTTGGGCCGTGCCACGTGTCGACGTATCATAGGCGCCTTCGGTCCAATGAGTGGATGACATCTGTCCCAACGGTGAGCCGACACGTGTTTCCTCCAGCCAATGATGATTTAGTGGAAAATCCCCATTGGTCGGGGCTGTTAACGGGTTATCGGATCCAAAACCAGACCCGATAGCTTAACGACGTTCCGTTACTATGGATGCCACATGTCGATCACCCTTGACGAAGGCCTTCTGTGACGCACGATTTATCGTCATGGAAGTGGACACTTCCGTGATGATAATTTTGGTAATGTCATGGAACACTTCTATGACAGCACATGTATGACTATCTTGATTCTGTCATAAAATCGTCATGGATGTACATGCATGATAGAAAATGTGACCTACTATGACAAACACGTATCATCATGGAAGTGTATTTTTTTGAAGTGATGCTTTGTGTGAATGCCATCTGATTAGTTTGTATATCGTATATGTGAATTATGCAACACCATCTTGTTTAGCCAGGCATCATATATGTGAATTTTGCAATGCCATCCTACCTATCCAGTCATCTTATATGTGAATTATATCACACCATCCTTTTTCTTTCATTATGTATTACATTTTGTCAACAATGTTAGTACATTAAACTACTCTTCGTATGCATAAGCCATTTGACACGGTGATGGAAAATTTTGGAGTGAAAACAAAGTCTTCAGAGCAGACATTGCTATCTGACAAAGCGTATATCTCGCTGGTTACAGGTAGCTCCTCAGAGGAGAATTCAGAGATAGATGACTAGTCCTACCCCCCCCCCCTGCGAGGTGTATGCTCTAACTTGGCAGGGTTATGTTTCTCATATCGTGCATATAGTCTTGCTTTGCTATGTCATTTTCTTAGTTTAAACATGCTTTTTGTGAATGCACTTGTTTAGTGTGTAATTACCATATATGTGAATTATGCAATGCCATCTTGTTGCAAGATATTATATTTGTGAATTATGCAATGCCATCTTGTTGCAAGGCATTATATATGTGAATTATGCAATGCCATGTTGTTTAGCCAATCATCATATATTTAAAATATATCATGCTATCTTTTTTTGTATTACGTATTCCATTTGTCGACAACATTTGTATATTCAATTACTCTCTTTGTGCATCAGCCATTTGAAGTGCTGATGGAAGTATTTGGAGTGAAATCAAGGTCTTCAGAGAAAACAATGCTACCTGCTGAAGTAGACATCTTACTGGTTACAAATAGGTCCTCAGAGGAGGATTCAAAGACACCTGAAAAGTCCTATTTCCCCCCTGAGGACTATTCTCAAACTTGGCAGGGTTATATTACTCATATCATGCATATGATGTCTTCCATTTCTTAGTTTGACAGCATATATGTGATTGCCATCTGTTTACTTGCTTAGTATATAAATCATATATTTGATTTATATCATGCCATCATGTTTACATAGACAGTATCTATCTGAAATATGGGAAGCCAACCCATTTAATAAAGACATCATATAGTTATATCATCTCATCCTGTTTAGTGTTTACAGTCATCATATTTTGAATTATGTCATTCTACCCGTGAATTATATCATGCTATCATGTTTCCATAGGCGGCATGTATGTGAATTATGGCATGCCGACCTATTTAATAACATGATATAGTTATATCATGTCATCCTGTTTACATAGTCATCATACTTTGAATTATGTCTTTCTATCTTGTTTACACTACTCCTGGATGCCGCTAACGCGGCACTACGATTAGAGACCCTTCGAGAAACTGTGTGCGATGCAATAATCGCAAATGGTGGTGTCAGAGAACCGTCAAAATGCCTAAAACGTTTGCGATGACGGATGCATCAAACACAGTGCAGATTTTACTTGCGTGTGTGATGTAGGGCATACGGTTCAATTCAATTAACTATTTGCGATGAGGAGGAACAAAAGAAATGGGCAGCCAGATGAAGGCGTGTGCGATACACAGCATACGGTTCACTCGGATGAACTGTTTGTGATGAGGAGGAACAACAGAAACGGATAGCTAGATAAAGGTGTGTGCGATTGAGGGCATACGCTTCAGAAGGATTAACTGTTTGCGATTAGGCAACAGAACAAAAACGGTCAGCCAGATAAAAGGTGTGTGCGATTGATGGCATACACTTCACACGGATTAACAGTTTGTGATTGGCCACAACAAATAGAAACTGTTAGAAAGATCAACGTGTGTGCGCTAGACGGGCACACATTCTAATTAAAAGAAGCGTGCACGATGGTAGTAACGAGCGCTTATGATTCCTGGAACAAGACGTGTGCTGACATTGCCAATTATGGTGCACCAAACGCCACATACGCGGCCGAGAAAGCGTGTCCACGTTATGCCATCCGGGAATAGTGTGGCACTTAGAAATTATAGAACTATCAATAAATTTGAGCCTGTGTCCCGTCACCTTCCAAATTGCAAACCGGTTCACACCAATCAAAACCTAAACGGTTTCCCACTTAGGAGTGTATTAGTACTCGGTTATAAATACTATAATATGCCAAGATGACTACACATTCCTTCCTCACCTCCTCATCCACAAAGGCAAACAAGTCATTCAACATCGTTCTCTTGCGTCTGCCATGGCTAGATTGAGTTCTCAGTCGAGAGATTGCCACCACTAAGAGGCGAGCATGGAAGCAGAAGCATGAGAGATGTCCCTCTTACTCGCGAAAGCAGCCGACATGTCCCACCGCGCCGCGGAAGCAGCACGGAGGTCTCGTCGCGCCGTCGAAGCAGCACGGAGGTCCCGCTGCACCGTCGATGCAGCAGACTGGTCCGGTCGCGCTGCAGAAGCAGCAGAAATGTCCTGACGGGCTGCAGCGGCCTGGGAAAATCTCTCGCGGGTAGGCGAGGACTCTTACAGGCGCATGCATGCAACCGTCCATAGCCAGATGGATCAGTTCTCCAGTTGGATAAAGCTGCAGGACGAGTTGAATGCCTCATTTGAACAACTCTGGGCCGACCGCGACCTGCTGAGGGCGAAGATCGCCGGAAGGGCGGAGTAGGCGGAGGAGACCGCTGCCTTGTTGACGAGGATGGGCTTCATCGTCAAGAAACTTATGGTCCAGAATGCCATGCTCCGCATCGAGCATGAAAGGCTGGTGGAGAAATCCGCGGTTGCTTCCAAGCAGTGTATTAAGGACATAAACTGATGAAAGATATCATCGCCGCTCACAGCGAGAACTAGTCTTCGCGACCTGCAGCGCATCAAGAAAGTAGAGATCAGCGAGCCATATCGTTGTATGTGTCTTCCTTCTTCTTTTGCCCTTGTGTATTTTGGGCGTAGCCACATGTGGCTTTTTTAGTTATCTTACTAGATATGTAAGACAATTATTATCCACTTCATCGTCCTTATATTCATCATGCTTGCTATAAGTCGCAGTCGATGCTATATACGTTCGTTGGATCTTACATCAAGATCTGTGCAAAACTATCTTTTCAGATTTTTACTTTCTCTCTTAAATCTCAGTCCAGTGAAACATAGCCACGCCGTGGAACAGGGGCTCAGGCGCCATTAATGGAGATGTTGGGAGGGAGGTGCATGGCGGATAGAGGTCAAAGGGCTCTCATCCCGATGAGCACATGTAGGGGTCTGATCGCACACCTCCCGTACTCAAATAGCTACCCCGCATGGCACCTCCTAGCCAATAAAAAAATGGACGTGTGGCAGCACGTAATTGGTAAGTAGAATGACCACGGTTTCAATAATAGTTGTGTTTCCGATTTGTAATGTGACAACACTTGTTCCAAAATGACTTTGTTGATTTTTAATGTGTGCGCCTTCGCAAATCGGACAGAAAAATTACCACAGCATGTTGCTGCCAATGTCATGACACCATGCCAAGTTTCATGATTTTCAGGCGTGGTTTGGATTTACATGAATTAAAAAACGAAGTTTCTCAATCTTTTCGGCCGAGCCACGACGCCCAGATGTTTGAATTTCATTCTCATTTCTTGCTTGGGACCTAGAAATTCACCCAAGGACACACATGTGATTTTTCAACCAACTTTGGTGCACTGGAGCATGTGCTTGTAGTTCAAATTTGAATTATACACATTAAATGCCCAGAAATTCAATTAATGTACAAAAACGGCCAAATGAACCTTGAATAATTCCAAAATTTAGCATGATACTTCTATTTGGTCTAATCTACTTGTGTAAACAAATTAAGGCGGGAGAAGGCAGTACTTGTACGTATGTCGTTTCGCACACGGAGGTGACACGTTCCCTCTCGGAACCATGAGCCTTCTTGAGAGAAGCTCCGGTTTTTGCAAGCAGCTTATACCAAAGTTTGTCCCGATTCGGCCAAAAATATTACCGCAGCATGTTGGTGCCATGTCATGACACCATGCCAAGTTTCATGATTTCCAGGCGTGTTTTGGATTTACGTGAATGAAAAAACCAACTTTCTCAATCTTTTCGGTCGAGCCACGATGCCCAGAAGTTTGGATTTCAATCCCATTTCTTGCATGGGACCTAGAAATTCACCCAAGGACACACATGTGATTTTTCAACCAACTTTGGTGCACTGGAGCATGTGCTTGTAGTTCAAATTTGAATTATGCACATTAAATGCCCAGAAATTCAAATAATGTATAAAACGGCCAAACGAACCCGAAATTAATGTATACCAAAATGAAATACATGCATGGAAAACATGACACCTGGCGTGGTGCCATGGTTTGGCCTCACCGTTCCCTGGTAAAAATTTGAGAATGTTTTCCTTATGTTATCATGCACGCCTTTCATTAATCGAACCATCACCGAGGAAGTTCCATGGCTTCGAGGGGGAAATCACCAAGATTGAAGGGGGATCCAAATTTCCTTTGTCCTTTGTCCATGAGTTTTTTTCAACGATAAACATACACCCTGCAAATCACCACATTCAAAATTGACACTTTCTCGTGTTCATTTACCATATTTAGGGGATTATTTGCATTCTCTAGGCATTAATGCACATAATTCAAATTCGAACAATTATTGCATGAAAAGGTACACAAGAACGGTCTAGAAAACCATCCTCGTGCCATTTAGTAAATTCTCATGCCTTTTACAAGGAACGGACAGATATTTCGACAAAATGTGTAGCAATAGTCAAGCATAAACGTGTCGTTTACTAGGTAACAACTATACATAATATGAAATCAATGCTTCAAAAACATGACGCCTGGCGTGGTGCCATGGTATGGCCTCACCATGCTCTGGTAAAAATTTGAGAATGTTATCCTTATGTTGTCATGCACGCCTTTCATAAATCAAACCATCACCAAGGAAGTTCCATGGTTTCGTGGGGGAAATCACCAAGATTGAACGGGGGGTCCAAATTTCCTTTGTCCTTTGTACATGAGTTTTTTCAATGATGAACTTACACCCTACAAATCACCATGTTCAAATTTGAAACTTTTCTGATTTACCATATTTAGGGGATTATTTGCATACTCTAGGCATTAATGTAGATAATGGAAATTCGAACAATCGGTGCATGAAAAGGTGCACGAGAACGGTGTAGAAAACCATCCTTGTGATATTTAGTAAATTCTCATGCCTTTTACAAGGAATGGACATATATTTCGAGGAAATGTGTGGAAATATTTAGTGAATCATAAACGCGTCGTTTACTGGGTATACAAAAAATGAAATAACTGATTGAAAAACATGATGTCTGGCGTGGTGCCATGGTATGGCATCACCCTGCCCTGGTAAAAATTTGAGAATGTTATCCTTATGTCATCATGCACGCCTTTCATAAATCAAACCATCACTGAGGAAGTTTCATGGTTTCGAGAGGGAAATCACCAAGATTGAAGGGGGATCCAAATTTCCTTTGTCCTTTGTCCATGAGTTTTTTCTAAGATGTACAAACACCCTGCAAATCACCATGTTCAAAATTGTCACTTTTCTGGGTTTATTTACTATATTTAGGGGATTATGTGGATTTTCTAAGCATTAATGCACATAATTCAAGTTCAAACAATCGATGCATGAAAGGGTGCACAAGAACGGTTTGGAAAATGATGCTCATGCCATTTAGTAAATTTTCATGCCTTTTACGAGGAATGGACAGATATTTCGATGAAATGTGTGGCAATAGTCAACCACAAACGTTTGTTTATTGGGTTTTGAACTATAGAAAAAAAATGAAATAAATGATTGAAAAACATGACGCCTAGCATGGTGCCATGATATGCCCTCACCATGCCCTGGTGAAAATTTGAGAAGGTTTGGCTTATGTCGTCATGCACGCCCTTCATAAATCGAACCATCGCTGGGGAAGTTCCATGCTTTCAAGGGGGAAATCACCAAGATTGAAGGGGAACCCAAATTTTCTTCAGTTTTTTCCCTGTAGTTTTTTTTTCTACGAAGAACATACACCCTACAAATCACCATGTTCCAATTTGGCATTTTCCGGGCTCATTTACCATATTTAAGGGATTATGTGCATTTTCTAGGCATTTGGCGCATACAAATCCAAATAAGATACAGCTGCACGGATGTGTGTGAGGGACGTGGATTGCCGTTCGATCGCAGCGCATCCTACGGTGCACACGCGCAATCCGTGTGGCTGGGGTTCCGGCCAATCATAATGCGCAACACACAATATCCTCAGCGCACACTGTTTCCAGAAGTGACCAAGATGAACCGTGTGCAATAATGAACAAGCAAAATTGTAAGGGAAGCCAAATTTCCTTTGTCGTTTGTCGTTGAGCTCTTAAAAACCACCGCACTGTAGGGCTGCCCGGCCCCTCTGTCCCAGAGCTCTCTCCAAGCGTTGTTCATGGCACCGCCACGCATAGTAACCGGTAAGCAAGCGATGGCATCCCGCCGCACCACGTTCCTCACCGCCGGCGACCGCACACATGGTAAGGAAGAGAGGCATCTCGTCGCGCTGAGTTCATCGCTGCTGGCAGCCACACAGTTATGTTGGCGGACTTTGAGGCTGCCATGGACGAATGGGTGGTGGATCTAGAGGTGGCCAAAGCCACACGGGAGGATCGGAAAAGGCACAAACTAGTCAAAAAAGAGTCCCACCGCCACAAGATAGAAGAGGCCGCACGCCGTGATGACGACAGCTTGGTGGAGATCGAAGCACGGTGGCTTGTCGCCTACAAGGCCGGGAAGGAGAACGCCGGCGTCTAGCCAGCATGCCCCGATGGCAGCATGTCAGAAGTAGTTTAAGTTTGTAGTATTAGAGCAAATTTCCAGTAGTACTTTAAGTTTGTAGTATTAACGTACAATGAGCATCCTTTGAGGGCTTTGAGCGTTGATTAGAAAGTGTGACTGAGTGTGATTTTTTGCATTAATCATTAGAAGATCACAAAACACACGGTTTCTATGCCGTACCCATGTGCATTTTTTGCTTGACCAAAAAAATCGACTACACGTGTACATTTTTTTGGAGACGGGAACTGCCAATTTTCTGTTTTCTCGCACACGAGTATTTTACGTGCTTCGTCTGTGTTGTGTGTTTCCCCCGCCCAAATTTCAAGTTTCGCAGTGAAATTTATTACACACGCGATTTCAGAATGTATTCCTCCAACTACATCCCTACCCATCAAATTTAATTAGTATCTCCCCCCACCTCCCCCCCCGCCTCGCCCTACCGGCAACTCAAATTGCTGCCGCCACAACCATAGCTTCAACCACATCTACGTTCTGCTCGGATCCAGTCAGGTAACCCACCGGTCTCTATCACGGCCCCGACCTGATTGCTTAAATGGCGCCTGTGAAGCATACTCATGCCTCCAAATCCCCACGGTCCCTACCTCTAGAGCATCGCCGCGCAAGCCCAACCACATATCACGTGGAGGTCGAGGAGCTGATGGCGGTCCATGGCGCTATGGCCACTGTGCGTGTTGACCCGGAGGAACACCTCGCCTCCACCGCCACTGACATGGTGCAGGCTCAGGCCCAGAAGAAGTGCCCTGGCTACTACCACCCAGGACTTAACAGGTATGCTTTGACGAGCTAAATCTTACCAATACCACTTGCAATGGCTATGTTTTGTACAGTTGATGTATTAAGCATGTTCGTGCCTTGTTTTTTTCAGTACTTCACACTGTGTGATGTTCAAGTATTAACTATTTAGTTCAATTTCACCAATACCAGCAAAAACCTTTGCTACCATGCTACTCTCCGCAATGAAGGTATACTAGAGATGCTGCCCATTTTCTATTTTTGGTGGATGCTAACCCTGTTGTACTTAACATGCCTATCCATGTACTTATGCAGGGCCATAACGAGCGATGTTGTTGTTTGCCATCGAGCTTAGCTGCATCCCATGTCTTACAGTATTTCACATCATTTGTGCAATTGCAATTTGGCTTCTAACATTTACGTGCTTCTTGTAGGTACACATGTCGGGGGCGCTGATCCATGCTTCGACCCGGAGGAAGAGCTTGCCTCCGCCGCCGCTGACATTGGGCGGGCTCTGGCCAAGATGAAGTGCCCCAGCAACTACCTCTCAGGACTTAGTAGTATGAACTCATTAGTTCAATCTTACCAATACCTGTTGCAATTAATGGCTATGTTTTGTATGGTCGATGTCTTAAGCATCTTGTAGTAAACATGCCTAACACGTTTTAGCTAGTTCGCCTACCTTTTTATAGACAACTTGGCCATTATCTTCTCTGGTAGCACCTGCCTTATGATGTTTAACTCTGCCAATTGCATTTTTATCAGTACCGGTTCAAATGGCCATTAAGCCTGTTGCAATTAACAATTGTATCCATTTTTAAACAGTTGTATTTCAATAGCTACAAACTTACAAAACATGAATTAGGATGATGTTAAGCCTGTTGTAATTAACAGTTGTATCCATTTGTTAATCCATCTGTTTGCTACCGTGCTACTCTTTCGCAATGAAGATATCACTATAGATGCTGCCGTTTTATTACCATTTGCTATTTTTGGTGGACGTTAACCCTATTGTAGTTAACATTGGCTTCCATGTACTTACACAGGGATACAATGGGGGATGTTGTTGTTTGCCATCGAGGTTAGCTGCATCCCATGTCTTATACACCATCTATTCCTAAATTTAAGTATTTTTAGAGATTTAAATATAGACTACATAAGGAGCAAAATGAGTGAATCTAGATTCTAATCTAAACTATGTCTATAATTCTATATACATTCGTATGTATTTCATATTGAAATCTCTAAAAATACTTGTACTTAGGAATGTAGGTAGTTGTATTTTACATCATTTCTGCACTCTCATTTAGCTTCAAACATTTACTAGTTTCTTGTAGGTACGTATATGAGTGGTACTGATCCTCACTTCGATTCCTTTTGCATATGGGGCAATGAGATATTCATGAACAAGCGTCAAGTGAGGAAACTAAGAAAGATTGTTAGGCGAAAGAAACAGGTGATGGGAATTAAGCTCTTTATTTACACTTTGTCCAAGACATCAGTGAACTTTAGGATGGTAAGTAATCTGTTGCCTTTTCCCCCTGCCCACAACAAGTTACTCTATTAGACCTCATAATCTGATATTTTTCTCTTTTCAGTGGATTTCGAACCTATTTACTGATGATTACCTTGCAAACTACATGACCGGAGTGCAGGCAACTAAGGTTAAAGTATATAATTCATGCTACCATGATAATGCTCTAGAAGTCTTCCCAAAGGTGGTGAAGGTTGAGCAGGCGATCGTCACAAGGGGTTGGACAAAAGTTGTTCGTGCCTATGGCATGCAGGAAGGCACATTATGGGCATTTCACTTCTTCAACTACATCAGCAGTCAAAATGATTTACACTTGTCTCTTCACCTTTACCGCCTGTAAATATTGTGGTTCATCATAGTTAAGTGTTGTCTAATCCTGTAATAACTAAACATATTGTACTGACAATTTTATTTATGGATTCATTGTTGAACCATTGTGCTGAGAATTTGAATTACACATTTCATATTTCAAAAATTCCAATTAGAATAATAAATTACAGCCAAAAAAATTCTACAGGACGAATAAAATAATGTGCACATGGTTAGAAAGAAAACAACGTGTGCGATGAAAAAAGAAAACAGACGGTTCTTTGACGTGAAACGTATGCGATGCACTTCGGATGCACACAGGTTTCTTCTCATATGCGTGTGCGGTTCATGGTAATACGGCAAACGTTTCATACCAGTGTGCGTGTGTGATAGGAATACTAATCGCACACAGTTACAAAAATGTACACGTTGGCGTTAATAGAGGCACTGCACACATTTTACATTCTTGAAAAGTGTGCGATAATGTACCTATCACAAACATATCGGCAGATTAAATGTTGATGTCCACCTTTTTCACACGTCTATAGCAGCCTAATCGTTTGGGATGTACATAATAACGAAAGCATACTCCCTGGATGGACTGTGTGTGATATACATACGAACGGAAATGTTTATGTGGGATTCACCGTGTGGAATGTACATACGAACGGAAAAAATTGGGTTTCCATGCCTCGCCTGGTCGCACATGAGCCAGCTTGTGTGCCAGGAGGGCCTATCCCCAACAGTTTCTGGTTCGTGTGGGAGGGACCCCCCTATCACCCACACTCACTTGGCGACAGTTCCAAATGCCGTCGTGGAAAGGGGTTTAAAACTGTTTTTATAGCACCGACGCATACCAGTGTTAGATATTCGTCATATATGTGAAATTGTGTCATGTTATCCTGTTTGGTTAGACAACATAAATGTTAATTATTTCATGCCCTCTTTTATTCCCCACTATCCATTGCACCTGTCTATGCTACAATGTTTCTACATTCCATTACTTTTCTTGTTTATCAGCCATTTGAATTGGAGGGGGTGATGGGAGTATCTAATGGAGTAACAACACATTCTTCAAAAAAGATAGTGCTACCAGTCGATGCAAATAGAACCACGATTGTACTTGCCCAAGAACCAGCCCCACCACACATAACCCAGACTCTCACAGATTGTACTCCTACCCAGTTGGACAGAGAACCAACTACACCCCTTCAAACCCCAACCCCATCAAATAGTAACCCAGTTCCAGTTGACACAACATTGTCTCCACCATAGAGCACATAAACACAAGCAGTTAGTAAGGCAATTGCAGTGCCCAAAGCATGAGGACAACCACTCCGAACCCCAACTCAATGCTTAAAGCAGAAGAAGAATTGTCAGGTCAAGTTCTGTAGCTATGGTTTATACTCCTTTGCTCTTGCATCACTGTATTTACTCATACCAACTATTTTCAAATTTGAAGGATGGAATTGAAACTCCAATGGCACAAAAGGTATGTTTTAAACATGTTTCTTTAACTGTTTTGCTGTTGTAACTTGCTCTATGTTGATTTCAGATTCAATTGAATAAACAATTATGTTCTCATGTCATGCACATTACAAGAGTTGTGCGGCACCCCGGCTCATTGAAACCGAAACGCCACGTATTCCGTCCTAGAGATCGAGGTGAAGTCTTCTGGAATACAACACTACTTGGCATAAAACAAACCAGCTCTCCATTACAACAAGAATATGAATACAAAGTCTCCGATGTTACAATGAATAACATCGGAACAGCGACGCTACGCCAACCACAGTTTCTCTTTGCAATAAGCATAACAACTCGAGGCAGCGGAACAACTACTGGCAGCAGAATAGCAAACGACGATGATGGACTCCAATCCGCAGGGACTCTGGCTGGAATGTTTATCCTAGATCACGAAGATGGGAACCACACCAAAACAAGCAAGCAACCAAGCATGACCTACAAACTAGCATGACATGCCAGGTCAGTATATTGAATGTACTTGCAAGCTCACAATAACCAAAAATAGTCAAGACAAACAACATCATGGCATTAGCAGGTTAAATCAATCATGAGCATGACACTAACAGAACAACATGGCATGCACCAATTGAACATGATATGGCTAGAACAACATTAGCATGAAATCCAGGGTGCTCGAGATTTGTTTGCTTAGGGAACAGGTAAATATCCTGACTTGAACAAACCGTTTCCAACTCGGGTTTCGGCTATTTACCATTATATTATGTTCCCGCTGAATTGCATCTGATTGACTGCCTTGGTCTGGGGTGGTTTGCTTCACCGAATCTAACATACTAATAGGACTTAGCTCATATGTTCATATTCATATTGTCTCAAATTTTCTTTCATATCTGTTGGCTTAGCTGGGGTCTGAAAATTTATCTTTACTGACATAGGTGTCCTTCTCGATACTGATCTTTGTTGGAGCTGTTATCGAGTATCGAGGACATTCCATGGAGTTGGGACACATCTTCCCGTGGAACAAGGACTCTCTCCTATCCAGGCATCGGACTGCTCAAATATATGCATACCTTCTGGGTTGTAAATAGTGATAAGAATCATACTTGTCTTTCCAATGGATTGTGACACCTTGCAGGAGTTTCTGACTCATCCTCACTGGCGTTACTATCTTTCATATCCAACTTTTACTAAAAGTTTGACTGACGCTTGACGTGACTGATGGAAAAATGCACCATCACTTGATGATCATATTTGTAGACTTGACTGGCAGTGATCTTGGCAAAGAATCCCATTCACAGAGACTATTCTTTAATTTAGTCCCATATGTGAGAGCACATGCTTTGAGGCTTGTGACTTAATACTCTAATCCTTCATTTTAATGGTATATCCATGTGGATAGTAGGTCATGCAATGCTTTAGCACGGTTATTGAAGTCAATATGTTGAGTTGATGTTGGATCGGACTTGATAGACTTGGGCATTCAATGCTGAGCTGGTTGCCTGGCTATGAGGTCCTTACTACAATGGGGAAGACCTCTTAGGTGTATCGCCACTTAGGTTTGATGTGGAATAAAATTGTCTTGGGCATACATACCACATTGCTCACACAATAACCGACATACTTGTATTGTTGGTATTGCTCTTTCATTATTATTTTCTTCATCTGGATCTTTAACTGAAAGAGCAGGGCCTTATATATCCTTGATTATTTTCGTGACCCTGAGTGCTGTCATGTGCAATATCTTGCAACCATACCTTGATCTTGTTCATGCATTGAGTCTCGCGATATTTATCCGGTTCACACGTGCTTATACAGATCTCGTTACTGTTGTTAACTATGTCGGACAGTGACAGGATTAATAACATCACCTTGTCGGGTGTACGGGGGCTGATCTCGATAATTACTGCCAAGATGGTGTCTCAATGTTGTATTTCTTCAAGACTTGTCGATTCTTGCATCACCCACTAGTTTTCTATCTCTTGAGTAACTGGTGAAGTTGTCGCATGCGTACCATGAATTCTTCCTTTGTTCTGATTTCTTGTTCCCGACTCAATTGTTGCAGATTTGACGCTTGGAATGCACTGCCATATGCTGACGACTCATAGTTTATTATCTTGTACCAGTGTCGTACTAAAGAAGACTGGGCAGCTTGTGTTGGAAGCCATCAGGAGTATCGTGTTGAGGAAGACTGGATGGCTTGTGCTCAAAGCTTTTAGCGGATATCTTGCTGAGGAAGACTAGATAGCTTGTACTCGAAGCTTTTTCAGTGGATAAATTGTTGAGGAAGGATGAGTACCATACCTCATAAGCTCCCCCCCTTAAAGACTTACTAGGGAAGATTCAGTACCTTATGCCAGAAGCATTTGCAGTATCTTCTTAAAGAAGACTGAATATCTTGCACGGGAATCCATTCATACCTTACTGATGCAGCCTTAGGAATCTTGCCTTGTACGCTTCACTGATAAATTGTGGAGGACTCGAATGATTTTCTTTGTAACTAAATAATATGTATATGTTCTTGTCATTTCGGTTGCTGAGTACTTGCATCACAAGAATTGTGTAATAATCCTTCTTGTGGAATTCATTGCATATTCGGACTGACTTCTGGGTGTCGCATGCTTCAAAACTGGCTCATGGTAGAATCAATCATTGTGTACGGACCATACCTTGGACTTGAAATGCATGCTGGACTTGGACCCAGTTTTGGTCTCCTGTTGGTTTAACCATTGATGCAATAAAGGTGGATCTCTGATGGGTACTTGTTACTGAATGTCTAAGCAGAATATAACTTGTATTCAGACCGGATGTCCGCAATACAATGTTGTCAGCTGAAAACCTCATTGCTTACTGAGTTCCTTGGTGTATATTTTTACTTCTCATGGCTTCTTTTGATCGGTGGCGGTTGATGAGAAATTTTCCGTAAGGGGGTAACACCGAAGATTCAAATAAAGAAGCATGAGAAAACGATTTATTGCAACAAAGCACACATCAAACAAGCTACAAATCTACTCCGCACAGGCACACACAAGCATGATACTATAGCAGATGCACATGCACTACACGAATGACTACACCCTACGCTTGAGCCAATGCTTCGGAGCTGACGAAGAAACTAAGGGAGTAGCGAGTGAAACTGCTGACTCTGAAACTCTGGAGGGATGAGGCGGAGGGGTTGGAGAAGCTGGCGGAGACTGAGGTAGGTAGGAACCAAGGAATCTCCTGGCTCGAATGGCATCTCGGACTAACTCAGAAATAAGAAGACACTCGGTCTTCATGTAACAGAACATGGCGAAGATAGACGGGTCATCTTGAGGGTTGACAGAGGGGAACTTGATCCGCTTAGGATTCTCGAAGATGGTGGGATAATATTGATAAAAGCAGTTCTCTTGCACCATGCTCTCTTGTTGATGAAGACCGATGATTCCTACCATTGCGGCAAGCTGAACGGCATGCTCGGGGGTAGCACCATAACCACCGTGGAAACAGTAGGTGCGCTTACCAATGGGAATCCCGGCTGACAAATGGACATGAGCAACATACTCCAGGATTATTCCTTCGACAGAAAACTGGAATACTTGGTAATGAGGTGGATCTCCCCTGGGATAATTGCTACGCCACATGTCGCCAAGGAGGGTGGGAAAGCTGAGAGGTGCTGGAGTGGGACTGATCGCAATAGGAACAACATCGGGAGCTCTAGGAAGGGCACTAAACTAATGGAAGATGACTGCCATCTATGCACGAAACAGGGGTTAGGGCAACCGAATAAGACTATATGCAGCAAACAAATGCAACAACCAAATGTAGCAAGCAAGAGCAACAACCAGACCCTGTACTACCATTTTCTAACGTTCCAGCATACTAGGATGCTCTACAGCCAGACCTGCTATGATACCAAGCCCTGTGGCACCCCAGCTCAAAGAAACCAGAACACCCCATATTCTAGCCCAGAGATCAAGGTGAAGTCTTCTCGAATACGGCACTGCTTTGCATAGAACAAACCAGCTCTCCATTACAACACGAATATGAATACAAGGTCTCCGATATTACAATGAATAACATTAGCACAGTGACACTACGCCAACCACAATAGCTCTATGCAAGCAGCATAACAACTCGAGGCAGTGGAGCAACTACTGGTAGCAGAATAGCGAACGGTGATGATGGACTCCAATCCACAGAGACTCTGTCTAGAAAGTTTATCCTAGCTCGCGAACATGGGGACCACACCAAAACAAGCAAGCAACCAGGCACGACCTGCAAACTGGCATGACACGCCAGGTCAGTACATTGAATGTACTTCCAAGCTCACAATAACCAAAAGCAGTCAAGACAAACAACAGCATGGCATTAGCAGGTTAATTCAATCATGAGCATGACACTAACAGAACAACATGGCATGCACCAACTGAACATGATACGGCTAGAACAACATTAGCATGAGCATATGAACATGATGATACTACATGCAACAGGTTAACATTCTCATGCACCAACCTACTCTTGCTCGGCGGTTGTCGGTGTCAAAACCGGCAGATCTCGGGTAGGGGGGCCCAAGCTGTGCATTTGAGGATCAATGGTAACAAGGGACAATGGTACATGATGTTTATCCAGGTTCGGTCCCTCTTAAAGGAGGTAAATCCCTTTGTCGTGCTTGATTGTATTCGATGAGTATAGGGCTTACAAGGGTTGATCTACCCTGAGATCATAATGGCTAAACCCTAGCTGTCTAGCCTATGAATATTATGATTGCCTCTATAGACTAAACCCTCCGGTTTATATAGACACCCGAGGGACCTAGGGTTGCACAGAGCCGGTATACAAGGAAGGTAAATAGAATATCTTGGCACCAATCTTGCCGTCCACGCATATAGGATTACTACCCGGACACGGGGATGGTCTTTTGCTTTATCTTCATGGCCCATCAGTGTGGCCCATATAGAATAGACCACGCACCCGAGGACCCCCTAATCCCGAACTCCCTCAGTAGCCCCTGAACCAGTCTTCAATGACGATGTGTTTGGCATGCGGATTGTCTTCGGCATTGCAAGGGGGGTTCCTTCTCTTGAATATCGTACGTCATCACCCCTTACAAAAGAACTATATCTGGCTCTGCATAACTAATACAACCCTTAGCCATGAAGGCGAGATGTCAAAACAGGGATGGTGTCTTTTACTGAAAACTTTTCTCGGCAAAGCGTCACACTTGACTCTTCAGTATTTCGAACCATTTTCACGGCTCCCGTTTCGTGTTTTGAGGTCGAGCCTCCATTGGCACATCTTGTCAAAACAGAGATCGTGCCCGCTTATTATTGGATTTTCGTCAATGCGATTTGGGTAACCCAACCGTGCCATACGCACGATCTCATTGGGAATAGGCGAGGTTTAAGGCTTAAGAGAGGGACAGTTGGTATTTTCACTGTCTATAAGAGGACAAAGATCTCCCCTTTATTCCCCACGCCTTCCTCTAGCCTTTCTCTTCCAATCCCCAAGCTCTAGCACCCAAAAATCTCTGATCTTTCCCACCGCCACCACCCCTCCCTAGCCATGGCCGGGTCCGGCTGCAGGGGCAAGTGGGAGTCCTCCTCCGTAACTAAAAAGGACGTCAAGGATCTCCGGAGCGCGGGCTATCTGTCCGCGGATATCTCGCACAGGCTCCCCGACAAGGACCAGGTCGTCCCCACTCCGGGGCCCGGCGAGAGGATCATGTTCATCCCCCATTTCCTTATAGGGCTAGGGTTCCCCTCCACCCCTTCATCTGAGGCCTTATGTTCTACTGCAGGCAAGAGTTCCATGATCTAGCCCCAAATTCCTTCCTCCACATAGCAGCGTTTATCGTCGTGTGTGAGGCTCTGCTCGCGTCCCACCACACTTCGGCCTATGGCTCAAGGTTTTCAATCTGAAGCCGAAGCTGGTCGACGGACAGCACGCGAATTGCGGCGGGGCCATGGTAAGTAAGCCACCCAACGCAACATAGCCCAAAGGGACATTCATCGAGACTATTAAGGTGTGGCAGCAGGAGTGGTTCTATATCATCGAACACTGTCGCACCAACTAGGTGGCCATACCTGACTTTAGATCCGGACCCCCTACGAGACTCACCTCATGGACAGCCAAGGGCCTTGATCGGGGGTCCCTAACGGAGGTGAAGATGCTACAAAAACGCATCACCAACGTGCTGGGTACGAACATCGGCCTCACGAACGTGGTTCAAGCGATGCTCTTCCGCCGCGCCTTTTCTGCCAACACCGGGACTCCCACATGTGGGAGTTCAATCTAGAGGGGCCATGGACCCTGAGGCGGTTATTCGGCACCACACACGGAGATATATGGAAGTTGTTGTTCAAGGCCCAGAAAAGCTGGACAATGAAGACCGAGGACATCGGACTCGACATCGAGAATCCGTCCTCAGAGGTAAGTATTAGTTTTTCCGAAGACCTATTCGGTTGATGCTTTAATTAATGGGGAATTTATAACCTGCCTTCCGCACAGGGCTGGACAGCAAAGGCGGAGCGGGTCAACTGTCTGGCATCGCTTCCAGAGAACCCAGCCACACCCCAGCTAACGGAGATGCTGGTCCCGGCGCCTTATCGGGCGCCGGAGAAGAAGGCCAAGAAGAAGGGCAAGGAGGCCAAGGGCTGCCCCTGTCGGTGTCAAAACCGGCAGATCTCCGGTAGGGGGGCCCAAGTTGTATGTCTGCAGATTGATGGTAACAATAGTCAAAAGGACACAGTGTTTACCAAGGTTTGGGCCCTCTTAACGGAGGTAAAACCCTACTCCTGCTTGATTATATTCGAAGGGTATAGGGGTTACAAGAGTTGATCTACCTCGAAATCATAATGGTTAAACCCTAGTGTGGCTAGCCTATTAATATTATGATCATGCCTTCGGTCTAAGCCCTCCGGTTTATATAGATACCATAGGGGCTTGGGGTTGTACAAAGTTAGTTTAACAGAAAGGAAACAACATACCTAGACACCTAAACTTTCCGCCCACACATACGGGAGTCCTAACCGGACACGAGAGGAGGTCATCTTCCTTGTATCTTGACGGCCAATTAGTCTGGCCCATATCAGATAGACCGGACGCCCGAGGATCCCCTAGTCCAGGACTCTAATACGTCTCCAATGTATCTATAATTTTCGAATGTTCCATTCTATTATATTACCCGCTTTGGATGTTTATGGGCTTTACTTTACACTTTTATATCAATTTTGGGACTAACCTACTAACCGGAGGCCCAGCCCGAATTGCTGTTTTTTGCCTATTTTAGTGTTTCAAAGGAAAGGAATATCAAACGGAGTCCAAACGGACTGAAACCTTCGGGAGCGATCTTTTTGGAACAAACACAATCCAGGAGACTTGGAGTGGACATCAAGAAGCAGCCGAGGCGGCCACGAGGGTGCCAGGCGCTCCCCCCACCCTCATGGGCCCCTTGTGGCTCCCCTGACCGACTTCTTTCGCCTATATATACTTCCATAGCTTGAAAACACCGAGGAGCACCACGAAAACCTATTTCCACCGCCGCAACCTTATGTACCTGTGAGATCCCATCTTGGAGCCTTTTCCGGCGCTCCGTCGGAGGGGGAATCGATCATGGAGGTCTTCTACATCAACACCATAGCCTCTCCGATGAGTTGTGAGTAGTTTACCATAGACCTTCGGGTCCATATTTATTAGCTAGATGGCTTCTTCTCTCTCTTTGAATCTCCATACAAAGTTCTCCTCGATCTTCTTGGTTATCTATTCGATGTAACTCTTTTTGCGGTGTGTTTGTCGAGAACTGATGAATTGTGGGTTTCTGATCTAGTTTATCTATGGGAAATATTTGAATCTCCTCTTAATTAATTTATGTATGATTGGTTATCTTTCCAAGTCTCTTCGAATTATCAGTTTGGTTTGGCCTACTAGATTGATCTTTCTTGCAATGGGAGAAGTGCTTAGCTTTGTGTTCAATCTTGCGATGTCCTTTCCCAGTGACAGCAGGGGCGGGAAGGCACCTATTTTATTGTTGCCATCGAGGATAAAAAGATGAGGTTTATATCATATTTCTTAAGTTTATCCCTCTACATCACATCATGTTGCCTAATGCGTTACTCTGTTCGTATGAACTTAATACTCTAGATGCATGCTGGATAGCGGTCGATGTGTGCAATAATAGTAGTAGATGCAGAATCATTTCGGTCTACTTTTCGAGGACGTGATCATGGCTAGATATTCTCATAACTATGCACTTTTCTATTAATTGCTCGACAGTCATTTGTTCACCCACCGTAATACTTATGCTATATTGGGAGAAGCCACTAGTGAAACCTATGGCCCCCGGGTCTATTTTCCATCATACAAGTTTCCGATCTACTTTATTTTGCAATCTTTACTTTTCAATCTATATCATAAAAATACCAAAAATATTCATCTTATATTTTTATCTCTATCAGATCTCACTTTTGCAAGTGGCCATTTAGGGATTGACAACCCCTTTATCGCGTTGGTTGCGAGGTTCTTGTTTGTTTGTGTAGGTACGAGGGACGTGTGTGGAGCCTCCTACTGGATTGATGCCTTGGTTCTCAAAAACTGAGGGAAATACTTAGGCTACTTTGCTGCATCACCATTTCCTCTTCAAGGCAAAACCAACGCAGTGCTCAAGAGGTACAAAGAAGGATTTCTGGCACCGTTGCTAGGGAGGTCTTCGCTCAAGTCATTACATACCAAGTACCCATCACAAACTCATCTCCCTCGCATTACATTATTTGCCATTTTCCTCTCATTTTCCTCTCCCCAACTTCACCCTTGCCGTTTTATTCGCCCTCTCTTTTCCGTTTGCCTCTTTTTCGCTTGCCTCTTGTGTGCTTGTGTGTTGGATTGCTTGTCACGATGGCACAAGATAATACGAATTTTTTTGACTTTTCCAATATGAACAATAATGATTTCCTTAACACTCTGATTGCTGCTCTTAATGATGCTGCATCTTGTGAAATAAATGTTGCTTTGTTGAATCTTGTTATGAAAGATCAATTCTCCTGCCTTCCTAGCAAAGATGCCGCTACTCATCTAAACAACTTTGTTGATTTGTGTGATATGCAAAAGAAGAAAGACACGGATAATGATATTGTTAAATTGAAGTTATTTCCATTTTCACTTAGAGATCGTGCTAAAAGTTGGTTTTCGTCTTTGCCTAAAAATAGTATTGATTCATGGAATAAATGCAAAGATGCTTTTATCTCTAAGTATTTTCCTCTTGCTAAGATCATCTCTCTTAGAAATGATATTATGAATTTTAAGAAACTTGATCATGAACATGTTGCACAATCTTGGGAGAGGATGAAATTAATGATTCACAATAGCCCTACACATGGTTTAAATTTATGGATGATCATACAAAAAATTTATGCCGGATTGAATTTTGCTTCTAGAAATCATTTAGATTCGGCCGCGGGAGGCACTTTTATGGAAATCAATTTAGGAGAAGCTGCTAAACTCCTATATCATATTATGGTTAATTATTCTCAATGGCACACCAAAAGATCTACTAGTAAGAAAGTTCATGCGATAGAAGAGATTAATGTTTTGAGTGGAAAGATGGATGAACTTATGAAATTGTTTGCTAATAAGAGTGCTCCTATTGATCCTAATGATATGCCTTTGTCTACTTTTATTGAGAATAATAATGAATCTATGGATGTGAATTTTGTTGGTAGGAATAATTTTGGTAACAACACATATAGAGGAAACATTAATCTTAGGTCATTCCCTAGTAATTCCTCTAATAATTATGGTAATTCCTACAACAACTCTTACGGAAATTTTAATAAGATTCCCTCTGATTTTGAGAATAGTGTTAAAAAATTTATGATCTCTCAAATGAATTTCAACCCTTTAATTGAAGAAAAATTGCATAAATTTGATGAATTGGCAAGGAATGTTGATAGAATTTCTCTTGATGTTGATTCTTTCAAACATAGATCTATTCCACCTAAGCATGGTATCAATCAGTCTCTCAAAGCCATGAGCATTTCCATTGATGAGTGCAAAGAAAGAACCGCTAGGATGTGTGCTAAGAAAGATTGCTTTGTAAGAGCTTGTTCTTCTTGTTTCCATGAAAATAATGATGAAGATCTAAAAGTGATTGATGTGTCCCCTATTAAATCTTTGTTTTTCAATATGAATCTTGATAATGATGGGACTGGAGATGAGTCAACTTTAGTTAAAAGGCGTCCCAATGATTCAGAGTTTTTAGATCTTGGCGCTAAATTTGGTAAAAGTGGGATTGGAGAGGTCAAAACTTTACATAGCAATGAACCCACCATTCTGGATTTTAAGGAATTTAATTATGATAATGGTTCTTTAATAGATTGTATTTCCTTGTTCCAATCCGTGTTGAATTCTCCTCATCCTTATAGTCAAAATAAAGCTTTTACTAAACATATCGTTGATGCTTTGATGCAATCTTATGAAGAAAAACTTGAATTGGAAGTTTCTATCCCTAGAAAACTTTATGACGATGGGAACCTACTGCTAAAATTAAAATTAAACACCATGAATGCTATGCTTTGTGTGATTTGGGTGCTAGTGTTTCCACGATTCCAAAAACTTTATGTGATGTGCTAGGTTTCTGTGAATTTGATGATTGCACTTCAAACATGCACCTTGCGATTCCAATATTAAGAAACCTATGGGAACGATTAA
Source organism: Triticum dicoccoides (assembly GCF_002162155.2). NCBI lineage: Eukaryota > Viridiplantae > Streptophyta > Magnoliopsida > Poales > Poaceae > Triticum > Triticum dicoccoides. Next base: position 198,836,440 of record NC_041387.1, on the reverse strand, counting down.
TGATGTTCTTATTGTTGCAAATAGGAATTATGTGCCCGCAGATTTCATCGTTCTTGATATAGATTGCAGTTTTTCATGTCCTATTATTCTTGGTAGACCTTTCCTTAGAACGATTGGTGCAATTATTGATATGAAGGAAGGAAATATTAGATTCCAATTTCCCTGAAGGAAAGGGATGGAACACTTTCCGAGAAATAAAATGTCGGGGAAGCTGATCCACGAACACCTATGGGACCGGCGGACCGAGCCCCTTTCAGTTCGGCGGGGGAGGAGGTCGCACGAAGAGCGGATCGAGGCAAAGCACATGAGCAGTTTTACCCAGCTTCGGAGCTCTCCGGAGAGATAATACTCCTACTGCTGCTTGTCTGATTGTATTGAGTTCTTCCTCAGGAGCGCTGAGTGCTACAGTACGCACCAGCTGATAATGAGACCGAGCATGAGTGTTTTTCTGGCTTCGAACCCCCCCCCCTACGTTGCGCATGGGCCTCCTTTTATACGCTCAAGGGGTCTCTGACAGGTGGCAACGTAGACAAGGGCAAAAATGGAAAAGGAATTGCGGTTGGTACAACTACTTGTAAAGTGTATCCTACCTAACCCTGACGGTAGGGGACAAAGGCATTAAATGCCCATCTGCGTCACCCAAATAGCGCAAAAAGGACCGTCCGGGACGCCACCGTTCGCCACGATGGCAGTCTTGTCAGCATCGCTTGCCACCGCGCACCGCTGGCTGCACAGCCTCTTGCCACGCGCGTCTGGGAAGTCCTCAGGGCGACACGTTGGTGGATGTGCTGGAGCGAGGGTACTGAGTGGTAGCTTGTCGCGGCAAGCGCCTTGCCGCGGATATTGTCTTGTCGCGCCCGGAAGCTTGTCGCTCACCGGGCCTTGCCGGGACGCATGGCGCGTCGTGGCAAGTTCCTTGCGATGCCTTGGTTGGCCTTCCCGGCAAGCTCCTCTTGCCGGGGCCTTGTCTCCTTGGCTTGAATACTTTGTTCTTGAATGGTTCCAAAGGAACCACGGAGGACCTTGGCGGTCACCCGGCAAGCCTTGCCGCGGGGTGCTGCAACTGCCCGTGCACAAGTTCGGGATACCTGGGTACCCCTACTCTAGTACACCGATAGGAGCCCCCGGGCCTGGGCCACACATGGCGCCGAGCGCTGTTGGGCCAGGCCCAAAACAGGGCACAGGCACGCGCGGCCTGGGTTACGCCGTATCTTACTCCGTATCCACCGCGCCCTCCCGAACGGCACGCGTTGAATGCGGCGTCGTGGGAGAGATCATGGGTGGTTTCTTTATTCGGAATAACGGAACGCCTGCCCCCTCCCTCTTTATAAGCAGGGGAAACAGGGGCAGTTCGCCCATCTCGCCGGTTGCTACTCCAATCTCAGAAATCTCCGCCGCTCCCCCCTTCTTCCCAAAGCTGAAAGAGAGCAGCGCTCCGCCCCCCATCGCCACCAGCATCACCAACACTGCCGATCTCCCCCACCACCTTCGTCATGGCTCCGAAAGCCGACAAGGGGAAGGTCGTGAAGTCGGCCGAGGCGCAGCGGCTAGTGGCGCTGTGAAAGGAGCGGCCAATCTTCCCCCCCCCCCAGCTCGACGCGAAGGAGCTGAGGGAGTACTACTACCTCTTCTGGTCGACGGAGACGCGAGCGCATCCGCGCACGAAGGTACTCCCAGCTGCCGCTTCGGAACTGGCTCCGAATGGATACCCTTTCTTCGCACTGTTCTTCTACTGCGGGCTCTGCCCGCCTTTCTCTGAATTTTTCTGCGATATCATGAACACCTACGGGTTCCGCCTCCTTGACTTCACCCCCAATGCCGTTCTGACCATGGCTGTTTTCGCACATCTCTGCGAAAACTTTGTCGGAGTCCATCCAAATGCGCTCTTTTTCGCCACTTCTTTATGCCCCGAGTCGAGAGAGAAAAACCTTTATCCGGCGGAATCGCCTGGATCTCAAGAGCTGGCAAGAAGGAAGCTTATCTGGAGGGAGAGCTCTGCAGCAAGTGGGAGGAATGGAGAGCAGAATGGTGCTGGACTGTCGAGGAGAACCTGCAGCCATTCACCGCCCAGCACCAAGTCCCAATAGCGCGCGGCAATGATTGGAGAAACATGGCCCCGGAAGACGATAGGCTGAAGATTGTCGTCATCCAGATCTTACGCCTCAGACTTGCCGGGCTCACCGTAGGCGCCGTTGGCGCAGATTTCCTTCGCCGCCGCATCGCCCCCCGGCAGGAGAGGAGGAGACCCGCCTGGGTGTTCCAAAACTCGGCGGATATCATGAGGCTGCGCCCGGGCCTCAACTTCAACTTCACTGTCCTGGAACTGGACGCGATGATCCTGGAGCTGTTCAAGCACGATCCTCAGCATCCCGAAGCGTTCATGTTGCCGAGGGGTGTCATTCCGTTGTGCAACAACTCCTCGCTCGATCGCATCCGCGCAATGATGCCGTTGTGCGATTCGCATGGAATCGTCCCAACCTAGCAAGAGCCTGCGGACGACGTCGTGCGGGATTTCTTTGACGGCTTGGTAGAAGTGCCGGTCCGGTCCGACGAACAGAAGAGCCTCACCCGCGACACCACCGATGCGGAGATGCAGCGCATTGCCACTAGGCTGGAAGAGGCGGCAGCAGCCGCTACCGTGGGTGAGTTTGGATTCATCGTGGAGGAGGCAGAGGCAGCAGAGGCAGCAAGCCTTGTCGAGCGAGAGGAGTTTGCCGGCGAGGAAGAGCTTGTCGGGCCTGAAGCTGAGTCGAGCGAGCCCGCCGAGGGCGCGAGCGACTCGTTGAAGATCGGCTCCTCCTCCTCCCCACCTTCAGCCAGCTCGCCGCAAGCGGAGCCCCCAGCTCCACCAAGAAGGCGTCTCCGCAAGGCCGGGGACGTAGCGGGGCGGTAGGTGAATCAACAGCCGCCGCGCCGTGCAACACGCTCTACCGCGGCAGGCACTATTGCCGCGGGAGCGCCTCATGCCGCTGCGGCAACTGGAGCGGGGTCTTCCCGGTCCACCGCTACTGCTCCTGCCAAGTGGACAAGGGAGCCTACTCCTCTGCCTCGTCGCACCGGAGGCGAGCCGGACTTCGATCTCTCTGTGCTCAGCTCCGACGAGGAAGAAGAAGAGTAAGATTCTTTGTTGTACTTGTAGTTCTTCAATTCTTGTTGTTTTGCCTTGTATCTGATTTGCTTTACTCCGAACCCATCCCTTTTCAGGACTCTGGCCCAGAGAGCGACGAAGATAGCCAAGGTCCCGGTGATTGTCATCGAGGATGAACCCACCGCGACAGCAGGGGGCGTGCCCGAGACCACCTTGCCGGACCCGGCAACTTTTCCCCAAAGCAGCCCCCATCACAGCCCCCAGCGTAAGTATATAGTTTACTTCCTGCTGTCAGGCGCGCATGGGTGATCTTTCTTTGCTGATATCTGACTGTTGGTTTGTGCAGGAGCAGAGCAGCCTCACCAGGAGAGCCCGGAAGCCGTTCCCGAAATGCCATATGCTTCGACTACACCACCAAGGGAGAATTCCCCCGCAAGGGAGCGTTCTCCGAAAAGGGAGAACTCTCCGGCAAGGGACAGTTCTCCGGCAAGGGACATCACCAGTGATCCTCCAGTGGTTGAGACCATGACTGCAGATCCTAGTATAGGTAATCCTCTTGCTTGAAAACTTCCCTTGGGTTCTTCTTCTTCTGATTTTCTTTTTGGATATTTGCTTGACTTTTCTCTTTTTTCCGTTCGTCAGATCCATATGCCACGGAGCCGATGGAAACCGAGGTCGCCGGTGAGGATGGCGCGCACAGCAATACCGACGACGCCGCTGCCACCGAAGGAGAAGCCGGCGCTGATGATCCCGCCAACGAAGAGGCCACCAAAGCTGCCACTGCAGAAGCTGGCGAGGGATCCAGCGATCGCACTGACGGCCCCGAGGCCGCAGGAGCGTCAGGCGCTACACCGACCGCCGATCCCTCCGCCGCTGCTGCAGCGCCAGGCTCCGAAGAGCCCCAGCCCGGCGCCTATTTGAAGGCCGGCGATGGCATCTTCATCAAGCTCCCCTGGGCGTCAAGCTCCAGGGCACCGGTCGAAGGAGAAACCTTGGATGGAGAGGTGCTCGCCTCCGCTAGGCTGACGCTGGTCGACGCGCCAAGCAGCAGCAGCAACGAGCCTGAGGAGGAGCGGCTGCTGCGGAAGTTGTTGTTGCTTTACCGTGCTCGACAGGCCAAGCTGGAATCCCGAGAAGCGCTTGTCGCGAAGGCGGGAGTGGACATCAAGAAGCGCGCGGAGGAGCTCCGGGGTCTCAGGCAGGAAGCTCTCTGATCCCTGGCAGAGGAGCGGGAGCAAGTCGCCAAGGAGCGGAAAGCCTTCCTCCTCGAGAAGGCTGAGGTTGAAGAGCAACAGCCGCTCGCTGCCGAGAAGCTATCTGCCCAGGAAGGCGAATTGGCGCAGCGCAAGGTCAACCTTGACAGCCACGAGGAGGAGCTTGCCGCGCGCGAGCAAGCAATTGGCGGGGCTCTCAAGGAAGCAAAGTATGCTGCCGCAGCTGCCGAGGCCGCCAAGAAGGAGCTGGAGAGGAAGATGGCGCAGCTGGAGGCCGATCTCAAGGCGAGCGGCGAGGAGCTTGCCGTGCTCAAGCATGAGCGCGAGAAGGACGCTGCCGCTCATGGCGAGCTGCAGGGTCGTCTCGCTGAGAGGAGCAAAGAGCTTAGCGCCGCCAAGGACTCCAACGCAGATCTTGAGTTGAAGCTGGCCACTTTGACCAAGACATTGGACGGCGCCAGGGAGCAGGAAGTGGCCTTGAAGGAGAAGATCAAGGCCGACGAGGCGCTGCTGGCGAGTGCTGCTGCCGCCCAGAATGCTTTTAGGGAGACTGTGGAGCACTGGACCGAGGGTCTCGTGAATGTTGCCGCCGCCATCGACGGGGAGCTGGCGCAGCTGGGGATGGAGGACCTCGGGTATTCTTCCGACGAGCACCTCCAACCCAGCGCCAAGCTCAGCTTGTTCTTCAAAGGCGTGGCGACGGCCCTCCGGCGACTCCGGGAGAAGATCCCAAAGCAGCTGGCCGACGAGTCGCGCAAGATCTGCGCAGGAGTTCTTCAAAAGGTGTTGGTGAAGGTGGCCTTCCGCAACCCAGGCCTCAACCTCACCAACGTCCTCAGGTCCCTGCCGCCGGATGCTGATCTGGAAGCGCTCAAGGCCCTTGTCGCACCCATTGTGGACAAGGTGAGCGAGATCAAGAGGGTTGAGGGCGATCGCGTAGATTAGGCCGCCCGTTTTCTCTTTTTCTTTGTCGCTGTCGGTCATGTCATGAGAGCAATCTGTTAGAGCTGCGACAAGCTATCTTGTAATATAACTCTATTTTGGGTAGAGATTGCTGTGTTATTTCCTTTACTTGATTCCTTCCTTTGTATGTTTTTGCCCTACGCTTTTAGGGAACTTGTCGGCGCAGGCACCTTAGCCGCGAGCGCTGGGTGCGGGACATCAGCAGCCTGCTGGTGGTGCCGCTACCGACAAGAAACCTTGTCGCAACTAGTCGCAGCTCACTTAAGTTGTTGAGCGGACTCGAAACAAAGTAAGGGCGCAACTAGCTATGAGTTGGTTCCTCCGCGCACAGGTTTTCCATACAAAGTACGGTCGTTCGAGGAAGATAACTTAAAAATTTAAAACTGATTGCTCAAACTTTGGCAACTTAGCTTTTTTGTCGTTTGCTTTCCGGTAAGGCGAAACTTCCTTCAACGATGCCTAGTCCACACCATTATCTTCTCCTTTCCCCCCGGCAAACTTGTGTGCGAGGGGACCTTCCTTTCCTTTTTGAGAAAAAGAAAGAAGAGAAAATAAAGATATGGAGCCTTACGGCTCGTTATTGCTTACCGGGGGTAGGCGCTGCACAAAGTGTCAGATAACACATGCAAAAATAAAGTAGACAGCATGATATTGACAAGATATTGATATTGACAAGATGTGCAAAAATAAAGTAGACAACATGAGCTTTACTTATGCACGGGGTCTGCGCCCGGCTTTGTACAAAGGATTACATGCAACATCGGCAAGAATTGTACAAAAGGTGGTTGCCGGAAAAGATTCCGGCAACCGCGCCCTACGGGTAAAACTTACGAAGATGCTCAATGTTCCAGGAGTTGCTCACCGGAATGCCATCTTCGGTCTCAAGGCAGACAGCGCCAGGCCTAGTGACTCGTTTCACCCGGTAAGGGCCTTCCCACTTCGGCCTCAACTTGTTGAAATTCTTGGCGGACTGAACGCGCCGAAGAACAAGGTCGCCTTCCTCGAAACTTCTGGCATTAACTTTGCGGGTATGGTAGCGGCGCAAAGCTTGCTGGTATCGAGCAGCTCGTACAGCAGCCTGAAGACGGTCCTCCTCAAGGAGCAGCGCATCATCTTGTCGCAGCTGCTCTTGCTCAAGCTCATCATAAGCGAGCACTCGAGGTGATCCGTATACGAGTTCCGTGGGGAGAACTGCCTCTGCTCCATAGACTAGAGCGAAAGGTGTTTGGCCAGTGGCTCGATTTGGCATCGTCTTGATCGACCAAAGAACCACCGGCAGCTCCTCAATCCAGTTCCTTCCGCACTTGCGCAGCCTGTCGAAAGTCCTGGTCTTGAGCCCGCGCAGCACTTCAGCATTTGCCCTCTCCGCTTGACCGTTGCTTCTCGGATGAGCAACAGAAGCGAAGCAGACCTTGGCGCCAAGATCTTGGACGTACTGCATGAAGGTGCGGCTCGTGAATTGTGTGCCGTTGTCGGTGATGATCCTGTTAGGGATCCCGAAACGGCAAACAATTGACCTGAAGAACTTGACTGCTGACTGTGCTGTCACCTTCCTCACTGGTTCCACTTCCGGCCACTTTGTGAACTTGTCGATTGCAACGTACAAGTACTCAAAGCCCCCGACAGCTCGGGGAAAAGGGCCGAGGATATCGAGCCCCCAGACCAAAAATGGCCAGGATAAAGGGATCGTCTGGAGAGCTTGAGCTGGCTGGTGTATCTGCTTGGAATGGAACTGGCACGCTTCACACTTGGTTACTTGTGCAGTTGCATCCTGGAGGGCTGTCGGCCAAAAGAAACCTTGCCGGAACGCTTTGCCGGCAAGTGCTCTCACGCCAATGTGGTGACCACATATGCCTCCATGTATCTCTGCCCACAGCTTTTGTCCATCCTCCCGGTGAATACACTTCAATTTCACGCCGTTGAGTCTTCTTCTGTACAGTGTGTCGTCGACAAACTGGTACATACTTGACTGCCGGGCTACTCTTTCCGCTTCTTCTTGCTCTTCGGGAAGTTCTCCTGTCTGAAGGAAACGGACAATCTGCTGTGCCCATGCTGGAGCTTGCGGCTCGACAACAAAGACTAAAGGCACATCTGCTGCTGCGGGAACATCCGCTTCTACGGCGAGAACCTGCGGCTCAGCCGGAGCTTGGCGTTCCCCGGCAAGCTTGCCAGAGCAAAACTTGTCGGGAGCGTCTGCTTCAACGGAACAAACCCTAAGGCTTGTCGGAGCAGACTGCTCCTCAGCACCTTTGGTGTTGATCTTGAGGACCATCTTGGCGGCGGCTTCGGGGAGCTCCGCCGAAAAATAGTCACCAGAAATCAACTTCCTCTTCTTGCTCTGTCCAGTTGATGGCGTTACAGACGGTTGAGTCAGCTTGAGCACAAAGATCCCTGGTTCCACAGGTAACTTAAGTGCGGCGCACTTTGACAGGCCATCGGCAATGTCGTTCTGAGCTCTTGGAACATGTTCCATCTGTAGGCCGTCAAAGTGCTCTTCTAGCTTTCTCACTTCATCAACGTAGGCTTCCATCAACGGACTCTGATAATTCTTGTTCACTTGGCGGACGACAAGCTGTGAGTCACCCCTGACAATGAGCTTCTTGATTCCAAGGTCTGCTGCGATCCTGAGACCGGCAAGCAAACCTTCATACTCTGCAGTATTGTTTGTTGCTTGCTCCTTGGGAAAGTGCATCTGGACTACGTACTTGAGGTGCTCTTCGGTGGGTGCAACAAGTAGCACGCCCGCACCGGCGCCTTGCAGCGAGAAAGCACCATCAAAGTACATCAGCCACTCTTTGCTTGTTTCCTTGACGGGGATGCTCGTTTCTGGAACTTCTTCATCTTGTGTTGGCATCCACTCTGCTATGAACTCTGCCAATGCTCTGCTTTGGATAGTTGAAGTGCTCTCAAACTTGAGGCCAAAGCTTGACAGTTCCAGTGCCCACTCGACAATCCTGCCTGTTGCTTCTGGATTTTGCAGTATCCTCTTCAGCGGAAAATGAGTGACGACTGTGATCTCATGTGCTTGGAAGTAATGGCGCAGCTTTCTCGAGGCCATGAGAAGGCCGAAAAGCAATTTCTGCACACCAGAATACCTTGACCTAGCCCCCTGCAGAAGGGAACTGACAAAGTAAACTGGGCGCTGCACCATTCTTTTCTGTATCTTCTCATGCGCCTGCGCAGATCCATCTTTGTCGGGACCAGAGCTTGCCGGTGAAGTCTCCTACTTGTCGCTGGATGCATCTGCCGTGGTTGCTGGCTCATCATCCGCCTCCCTCTCCGCTACTAACGCATCACTAACCACTTGATTGGTTGCCGCTATATATAGCAGCAACTTCTCTTGTGGCTTAGGTGCGACAAGTGTTGGAGTGCAGGACAGATATCTCTTTAAGTCCTGCAGCGCAGCCTCCGCTTCCGGAGTCCATTTCATTGGACCTGCCTTTTTTAATATTTTGAAAAATGGCAGGGCGCGCTCAGCAGACCTAGAGATAAACCTGCTGAGAGCAGCTACGCAACCAGCAAGTCTTCGTACATCCTTGACGCGCTTTGGAACTTCAATCTGCTCAATGGCCTTGATCTTGTCGGGATTGGTTTCAATTCCCCGCTGAGACACGAAGAACCCGAGAAGCTTGCCGGAGGGGACTCCAAACACGCACTTCTCGGGGTTAAGCTTGAGGTTGATCTTGCGCAGATTTGCAAAGGTTTCGTCTAAATCTTGAACCAGAGTCGCCTTGTCCTTGCTCTTGACCACTATGTCATCCATGTAGGCTTCCACATTTCTGTGTATTTGCGGCTCAAAAGCGTCATGGACTACCCTTGCAAATGTTGAATCAGCATTCTTTAAACCGAAAGGCATCCGTACGAAACAGTAAGTGCCACATGGGGTGATGAATGCAGTCTTCTCCTCATCCTCTTCTTCCATGAAGATCTGATGGTATCCTGAGTATGCATCAAGAAATGAAAGCAAGTCACATCCGGCCATGGAGTCAACAATCTGGTCGATGCGCGGCAAGGGAAATGGGTCTTTGGGACAAGCTTTATTGACATCGGTAAAGTCGATACAAAGCCTCCATTTCCCGTTTGCCTTGCGCACGACTACAGGGTTGGCCAACCACGTAGGATGGAGCACTCCTCTGACGAGGCCTGCTGCTTCCAATTTCTTGATTTCTTCTGCGATGAATTCTTGGCGCTCCACTGCCTGTTTCCTGACTTTCTGCTTGACGGGCCGCGCATGAGGACAGACGACAAGAAGGTGCTCGATTACTTTCCTGGGAACAGTGGGGATGTTAGACGGTTGCCATGCAAATACGTCGACGTTCGCCCGCAGGAAAGCAACAAGCGCGCTTTCCTATTTAGGGTCGAGAGTGGCACTGATGGTGAAGGTACCACCAGTGCCATCCTCCTTGGCGGACACCTTCTTGGTCTCAGGTGGAGCTACCATTGTTTTCTTACACTTGCCGGTGGAGCTCGAAGGTGCGTCCTCGACGGTAGCGCAGCACTCCGAAGAGGTGCGCTTGCCGGAGTGGGCATCAGAACTCTTGCCGGACTTGGTTTTCTTCTTCGCCCCGGGAGCTTCAACGGCAAGTGAATCGCGATCTGTTGCGGCTGCTGCTTCCCGGTAGATCTTGTCGGCGCAGATAAGAGCATCCTTCTTATCGCCAGGGACAGAGATGACACTTATCGGGCCTGGCATCTTCAGTATGTTGTATGCATAGTGAGATGCTACCATGAATTTGGCGAGTGCTGGACGGCCGAGTATCCCATTGTAAGGCAATGGAAAGTCAGCAACATCAGAAGTGACCCTCTCAGTCCTGAAGTTCAACTCACTGCCAAATGTCACCGGCAACGTGATCTTTCCCTTCGGCTTGCTCCTTCCCGGATTGATTCCTTGGAACATGCCGGTCTCTTCGAGCTCGCCATCAGGGATCTGGAGTTTGTGGAGTACCGCGGAGGAGATCAGGTTCAAGCCAGCCCCGCCGTCAACTAGCATCTTAGTGACCTTGAGGTTGCGGATAGTTGGTGAAACCAACATCGGCAAGAACCCGACCGCAGTTATGCGATCAGGGTGGTCCTCAATATCAAAGATGATAGGCGTGACGGACCATTTTAGAGGCCTGCGTGACTCGACGGGTGGTTCTGCCGCATTAACTTCCCGCACCCACTGCTTGAGCTGGCGGTGTGAAGTATGCAGAGAAGCACCTCCGTCAACGCATAGGACCTCTGTGGCTTTCTGGAACTCCTGCTCATCGGTCTCGGCATCATCCATATCTTCATCGTCGTCGTCATCTTCATCCTTGTCGCGGCCGCGGGGAGGTCTGTCTCCTTGCCGCTGCTTGGCCTTGCCGCGGCGCCCTCCTCGGCCGGGGCGTTTCTTGCCGGCTCCTCCAGCACCTTCCTGGGCCTTCTCCTTGTCACGTCGCTCGTATTCAGCCTTTTGCTGCTCGACAAGCTGCTCGACCTTCTTGCAGCTCTGGAGGTCATGGCCCTTGGTACGGTGGATCTTGCAGTACTGCTTGTTGGTGCCGTCGTGCTTGTCGGCGACCGCCACAGCCTCCTCGCCGGAGCTACCAGCTTTGGCTTTCTTGGCGCCACCTCCGTTGCCGGACTACTCAACGACTAGCACATCTTTGCCTTTCTTCTTCCTGTTGTTCCGCCGCCGGTTTTTCTTTGCCGGGGCAGTCTCCTCACTATCAGATCCTCCTGCTCCTATATTCTCTCCGAGGAGTTTCATCCCTTCATCAGCACGTGCACACTTGTCGGCCAGGGCATACAGCTCACTGACGTCTCTGATCTTGCACATAGCCATCTCCTCCCGCATGCTGCGGTTTCGCACGTTCTAGTGGAACGCGCTGATTACCGCGGCAGGGTGGACATCTGGGATGTTGTGTTGTACGCGGCTGAATCTTTGAATGTACTTGCGCAGGGGCTCTCCTTCTTTCTGGGCGAGCAGATGAAGGTCGCTCTCTTGGCCATGAGGCTTGTGGCCGCCTGTAAAGGTGCCGACAAACTGATGGCATAGGTCTGCCCAAGAGGATATGGAGTTGTCTGGCAAGTGCATGAGCCAGGATCTGACATTGGGCTTGAGCACCAGTGGGAAGTAGTTGGCCAGGATCTTGTCGTCCCGCCCCCTGGCAGCTTGCACTGCGATGGTGTAGATGCTGAGGAACTCAGATGGATGCGACTTGCCGTCGAACTTCTCTGGTACATCTGGCTTAAAATTCTTCGTGCTGGGCCACTGGACTTGCCGCAGCTCGCGAGTGAACGCAGGGCAACCTACCGTGTACGGCAAGTCGCCTAGTTCCCCTGGTGCATGCATGTCGATAGAGGGCCCAGCGCGCTGGTCCGATTGACGCCGCGCTTCTCTTCGGCGCTCGATGCGAGTACGAGCGTCTTCTTGCTGTCGTTCATGAAGAACTTGGCGCTGATCGCGACGAGCTCGTGGATCTGATGATGCGGTGGAGTTGCTGTGGAGGTGGATCCGGCGAGTAGGCGATCTTGGCCTTCGGGGTGGAGAGTGCATGGTGGTTGCACCCCCACCGGTTTCGTTGCCACCGGCTCGTGCCTGGCAGTCCTGCCGCGGCAGCGACGCACTCGGCTGCCGCGGAGTGTCGCCGTTGGCGAAGCCGATGAGACTCTGAATGGTGGCCCTCCATTGATCGATCTTGTCTTCTGTTGGAGGGTAATCCAGGAGCAGTTGAGCTCGCGCCAAAGCTTCTACTGGAGTGGTGGGTGGCAGTGGCGAACGGTGCGAGGAGCGGGATATGCTCGGACTTCTAACTATGTTAGAAGGAGCAGTATCCCGTCCAGGCGACCGTGTCTCGCTCGTGCCAGCACGTTGGCATGCATGCTGGTCTTGAGCACCCCGAGGTCCACCAGCTCGATCTTGGTCCAACAAACGTATGGCACTGCGAATACCATGACGCTGTCGATCCTGCGCCTCCTGAGACGGGCGCGGTGCATGTACGGACACCGAGGTCTGCGCAGCCTTGTCCTTGGACCTGGCAGCACCGTGAGCTCCCTCTTCGATGCCTGTTCTTCCGCCGGCATCTACCCCACCACTCGTTTGCTCTGGTGGTGGTGGGATCGACGTGGACGGAACAGCTGCCGCCGAAGTCTTCTTCTTCGGTGGCATGTCGATGAAGAAGATGAAGATCAAGCTCGTGTGAATGCCGGATCAGGGTCACACAACCTCGATGCCCCCTACCTGGCGCGCCAAAGATGTCGGGGAAGCTGATCCACGAACACCTATGGGACCGGCGGACCGAGCCCCTTTCGGTTCGGCGGGGGGCGGAGGTCGCACGAAGAGCGGATCGAGGCGAAGCACAGGAGCAGTTTTACCCAGCTTCGGAGCTCTCTGGAGAGATAATACTCCTACTGCTGCTTGTCTGATTGTATTGAGTTCTTGCTCAGGAGCACTGAGTGCTACAGTACGCACCAGCTGATAACGAGATCGAGCATGAGTGTTTTTCTGGCTTCGGACCCCCCCTACGTTGCGCATGGGCCTCCTTTTATACGCTCAAGGGGTCTCCGACAGGTGGCAACGTAGACAAGGGCAAAAATGGAAAAGGAATTGCTATTGGTACAACTACTTGTACAGTGTATCCTACCTAACCCTGACGGCAGGGGACAAAGGCATTAAATGCCCGTCTGCGTCGCCCAAATAGTGCAAAAAGGACCGTCATGGACGCCACCGTTCACCACAATGGCAGTCTTGTCAGTGTCGCTTGCCACTGCGCACCGCTGGCTGCACAGCCTCTTGCCACGCGCGTCTGGAAAGGCCTCAGGGTGACACGTTGGTGGATGTGCTGGAGCGCGGGTACTGAGTGGTAGCTTGTCGCGGCAAGCGCCTTGCCGCGGATATTGTCTTGTCGCGCCCGGAAGCTTGTCGCTCACCGGGCCTTGCCGGGACGCGTGGCGCATCGCAGCAAGTTCCTTGCGATGCCTTGGTTGGCCTTCCCGGCAAGCTCCTCTTGCCGGGGCCTTGTCTCCTTTGCTTGAATACTTTGTTCTTGAATGGTTCCAAAGGAACCACGGAGGACCTTGGCGGTCACCCGGCAAGCCTTGCCGCGGGGTGCTGCAACTGCCTGTGCACAAGTTCGGGATACTAGGGTACCCCTACTCTAGTACACCGACATAAAATCAAACTACCTTATGAATCTATTATGCGAGCCACTTACGAATTGAATACCAAAGATGGTAATTACTTAGATCTATTCATGCTTTTATACCTAGCTAGGGGCGTTAAACGATAGCGCTTGTTGGGAGGCAGCCCAATTTTATGTTTGTTCCTTGATTTTTGCTTATGTTTAGTAATAAATAATTCATCTAGCTTCTGTTTATATGTGGTTTTATGTATTAATTAGTTTTTGTGCCAAGTAGAACCTATAGGATAACCTACGGTGATAGTTAATTTGATTCTGCTGAAAAACAGAAACTTTTACACGCACGAGAATAATTTTAATAAATCACAGAAACGCGCTTTTTCGTTGATTCTTTTTGCAGTAGATCAATAGGCAAATTTCCCAGGACTTCCTAGTTTGGTAGGATTTTTAGAGTTCCAGAAGTATTCAAAAGTTACAGATTGCTACAGACTGTTATGTTTTTGACAGATTCTGTTTTTCGTGTGTTGTTTGCTTATTTTGATAAACCTATGGCTAGTATCGGGGGGTATGAACCATAGAGAAGTTGGAATACAGTAGGTTTAACACCAATTTAAATAAATAATGAGTTCATTAAAGTACCTTAAGTGGTGGTTTTTCTTTCTTGCACTAACGGAGCTCATGAGATTTCCTGTTGAGTTTTGTGTTGTGAAGTTTTCAAGTTTTGGGTAAAGATTTGATGGACTATGGAATAAGGAGTGGCAAGAACCTAAGCTTGGGGATGCCCATGGCACCCCAAGATAATTCAAGGACAACCAAAAGCCTAAGATTGGGGATGCCCCAGAAGGTATCCCCTCTTTCGACTTCATGGTCACATGATATGTGTTTTGCTTGGAGCGTCTTTTACGATATGAGTCTTTGATTTTTAGTTTACCACAATTATCCTTTCTATACATACCTTTTGGAAGAGACACACATGATTCAGAATTTATTAGAATACTCTATGTGCTTCACTTATATCTTTTGAGCTAGACAGTTTTGCTCTAGTGCTTCACTTATATCTTTTTAGAGCACGGCAGTGGCTTAATTTTGTAGAAATTATTGATCTCTCATGCTTCACTTATATTATTTTGAGATTCTTTTAGAACAACATGGTATTTTTGCTATGGTTATAAAATTGGTCCTAGAATGATGGGCATCCAAGTTGGGTATAATAAAAACTATCATAGAAAGTGCATTAAACACTATGATCAATTTGATACTTGATATTTTTTGAGATATAAAAGGTAGTAATGTTAGAGTCATGCTAGTGGGGTAATTATGAAATTGATAAATACTTGTGTTAAAGTTGGCAAGTCTAGTAGCATGCACTTATGGTAAAAGTTGTGTAACAAATTTGTTGCATGGCGTGCTCTTTTGATTGCCTTCCTTATGTGTGGAGGTCGGGATCGCGTGATGGTTAAATCCTACCAACCCTTCCCCTAGGAGCATGCGCAGTAGTACTTTGCTTTGAGGGCTAATAAACTTTTGCAATAAGTATATGAGTTATTTATGACTAATGTGAGTCCATGGATTATACGCACTCTCACCCTTCCACCATTGATAGTGTAACGCCCTGGATACAACTTTCCATATTAGTAACTCCAACTCTTGCCTTTTCCGGAGATGCGATATGATATTTCCTTTGTGGTTGGGTTTTTGTCTTTTGTTTTGCATTTTTTTCATGTCATGCATCTCATCTCTTTGCATCATTTGCATTGCATCATGTCATCATGCAACCCTTTCAAAAACTCATCTAAATAAAATCGTATGGACCTTCAGTCCATTTAAACCGAGGGAAATCGACATGGTGATTTCTCTTTATAACATATATCCTCCCAATATTATTAGGGAGCTATAAAACTAATATTCCATTGTTTTGGAGTTAACCATAACACACTTGCAAACGAATCCCATGCCTTTCTATCTAAACCCTTGGCCTCAATTTTTCCCATATTTTGTTTCATCACTTTTCCAATCTCCACCAAAATTCCCAACATTTTTGGACACTTATAAAACCTTGTTCTAGTTCAAACCATTTGAATTAAATTCAGATGAGTTTGAATTTAAATCTTGCATTCATGCCAACTTCTATTTCCTTGGATCAAGCTCATTTTTGTGAGTCCGAGGAAATTATCCGCGTGTCCAACTTCTTCCCCTAACCTCCCTTTCTTTTATTTCTTATCTCTGTTTTGTTTTATTTTCTTTAGAGTGAGAGAGAGAAGAGAGCCCAGCAGCCAAGCCGGCCTGCTTCCCCGCAGCCCATTTGGCCCAAGGCCCAGCTACAGCCTACCTAACCCAACCCTAGCCTCATCCCGATTGATCCCCTCATCCTCTTCGTTCCCACGTGCGCCGCCATCCCTCTCTCGCTCATGCCCGATCCCCTCTCCCCATCGTCCTCATCCTGCGCTGCCACACGCAGAGAGAGGAGCAAAGCCCCGTCCCCGAGCTCCTACAACCCCATGGCGCCCGTCCTCGGCCACCCCGTCGCCCCTTCCTCCTCTGCCTAGCCCCCAATGCCTGGAGGCCTCCTCCCATGCCTCACCACCCCCTTGCGACGACCAGCGACCGCCGCTGCCTCCGTCGTCCTCCTGACCAAGCTGCTGCCATATTCCGGCGCCGCGCTCCGCCTTCTTCTCGTCGCCTCGCAGCCGCCCACCTCCTGGAGGAGCCAGCGCTGCCGCCTCCTTCGCTTTGTCAAGATGCCGTTCAACTTTGCGTCGGGCCCCGAACTGGTCCGGATCTCCTATGCTCCGCCACCCAGCCACCGAATCCGCCAAGTCCTGCTTCTCCTAGCTCGCCTCCTCTCTGCTTCGCTGTGGGTTGTAGCCTGTGCCAAGGCCACACCCTGTTTTTGTTGTGTACAACCTCTATTGTGGCCCTCTTCGCTTGGGTTCCTTGCACCACCGACCCGTGTTCCTGTCCCTGGATGCAAGACTAGCAACCCTCACTCCTCCTTGCACGTCCCACGTGTAGCCTCGACTCGAGTTGTTGTCATGGTACCTCCCCGAACAGGAGCAATTTTGGGATGCACAAGTACCCCTACACCAAGATCGACTATGCCCGGCAATGCGACAAGTATCTCTGCCGACGACCCCGAATGTCTACAGAACATTGTACGACTACCGTCGCCAAGACCCGAGACCGTCAAGTACCACTACATCCCCGACGATCCTAGGGATTCGACAAGTACCTCGACACGTGTACAACATCCATCGCGAGAATGTCTACTTCCACTACGGCACGGGTACAACTGCTTCCACTACGACCTACGAGTACCACTACTTCCCTCGACGAGATCGAACCGCTCCAAAATCCACGCTTCAAAGGTATAATCCCGAGATGATCACCCATGGACTGAATGCATGTGTTGTATGAGATGTTCATGTTTGCACCATGATTGAATTGTTGCTTACGATGCCCCTCTTTTGCCATGCCGTCGACCTGTGGGAACCCGGTAACCAGGATCACCCCACCATCTTTTGCATGTTCCACACACTTGCTCTTTTGCACCGGTATCTCAATGAGTTGTCGGATCAACGGAATGTTGCCGTGGCACCATTTTTGTTGTCGTTGCCATGGCACCCCTTTCGTTCCGCCATGGTGACCAAATGCTTATGTCAACATTTTCATAAAATTGCATACAACTTGCATATGTGATCCGCATCATGATAACAACAATTAAAATGTTTAAAATTGTTGTTTGCGTTAAATTGCTAAATAACATATGGGGATTGTCCGGAATTGTTGTTTGTTGTTTCCGGCCTCACTTAAACTTGCCTAGCTAGGTAGTTTAATTATGCTTCAACCCTTGCCATGTTTAATAACATTTAATATTGTTGGGTACATAACCGAGAGAGAAACTAAATAATTGATGTGGTGTTTCGTCAATATGCAACTCGTTGCACATTGAACTCCACTTAACTTGTAGTATTGTTTGTGCACTCTGCCATGCCATGCCTTTTCAAACCGGACATGCATCATACTTGATTGTGCATCATGCCATGTTTATGCTTGTGTGTTTACCATGTTGCTTGCTTCTTTTCGGTTTGCTTCTCTCGTTAGCTTCGATTGCATTCCAGAGTTGTGAGGATTCGTTTGACTATGTGTGTTTGTCTTCTTCATGGATTATGTCTTCTTCCTAGAGGAATCTTAGGCAAGATGACCATTACCCTCGATATCACTTCTATCTTTGCTTGCTAGTTGCTTCGTTCAATTGTTGTGCTATGCTAGATATCACTTGTTTACCAGGCCTCCCAAATTGCCATGCCAGCCTCTAACCTTTTTCACCCTTCCTAGCAAACCGTTGCCTGGCTATGTTACCGCTTTTCTCAGCCCCTCTTATAGCGTTGTTAGTTGCGGGTGAAGTTGAAGATTGCTCCATGTTGGATCAGATTATGTTGGGATATCACAATATCTCTTATTTAATTAATGCATCTATATACTTGGTACAGGGTGGAAGGCTCGGCCTTATGCCTGGTGTTTTGTTCCACTCTTGCCGCCCTAGTTTCCGTCATACCAGTGTTATGTTCCTTCATTTTGCGTTCCTTACGCGGTTGGGTGATTTATGGGACCCCCTTGACAGTTCACTTTGAATAAAACTCCTCCAGCAAGGCCCAATCTTGGTTTTAGCATTTGCCACCTAAGCCTTTTTCCCTTTGGTTCTGCAGACTCAAGGGTCATCTTTATTTTAATCCCCCACCCCCCCGGGCCAATGCTCCTCTGAGTGTTGGTCCGAACTAGAGACCTTTGCAGTGCCCCCTCAGGGAAACTTGAGGCCTGGTTTTAGTTGTACGGATTGGTCATTTGTTGTGCCCTAAGAACGAGATATGTGTAGCTCCTATCGGGATTTGTCGGCATAGTCGGGTGGTCTTGCTGGTCTTGTTTTACCATTGTCGAAATGTCTTGTAAACCGGGATTCCGAGACTGATCGGGTCTTCCTGGGAGAAGGAATATCCTTCGTTGACCATGAGAGCTTGTGATGGGGTAATTTGGGACACCCCTGCAGGGTATAAACTTTCGAGAGCCGTGCATGCGGTTATGTGGCAGATGGGACTTTGTTAATATCCGGTTGTAGAGAACTTGACACCAGATTCGAAATTAAACACATCTACCGCATGTATGGCCGTGATGGTCTCTTTTTGGCGGAGTCCGGGAAGTGAACACGGTCTTGGTGTTATGATTGTGCGTAAGCAGTTTCAGGATCACTTCTTGATCATTTCTAGCTTCTTTGCCGTTCCGTTGCTTCTCTTCTTGCTCTTATTTGCGTATGTTAGCCACCATATTTGCTTAGTGCTTGCTGCAATTCCACCTCATTACCACTTCCTACCCATAAGGTTAAATAGTCTTGATCTCACAGGTTTAGAGATTGTTGAGTCCTCGTGACTCACCAGATACTATCACAACAGTTGCAGGTGCCGATGATACTAGTGCAGGTGATGCAACCGAGCTCAGATGGGAGCTCAACGAAGATCTTGGTCGTTGCTATGTTTCGTTTCATGTTGATCAGTAGTGGAGCCCAGTTGGGACGATCGGGGATCTAGCAGTTGGGTTATCTTCTTTTCTTTTGGCTTCGTCCGTACTCGGACTATGTGTGTACTCTCTATGATGTATGATTTATTTAAGTACTTGTGTGAAGTGGTTATTGTAAGACAACTCTTTATCCCAGTCTTGTTCATTACATGGAATTGTGTGAAGATGACCCTTCTTGCAACAAAACCACAATGCGGGTATGCCTCTAAGTCGTGCTTCGACACGTGGGAGATATGGCTGCATTGTGGGCGTTTCAAGATGGTAATCAAAGCCATCCCCGACTTAGGATCCCCCTGCTTGATCGAATCGCTGGCGTTGTGGAGTCTAGAACAAAAATGTTTTGAGTCTTAGGATTATATATATCGGAGAGTAGGATTCTTTTTACTTCTCAGTCCCTTCGTCGCTCTCGTGAGGTCTCCTGACGTAGATGTTTTGACTTTCCTCTCCTCAAATTTCACTAAAAAAATTTAGGTTCACGTGGGTATCTTGGGATCGTTCCAATATTCTTATGACGAGAATATTGTTCTTGGTGCCTCCTGACATTTAGGGGTTGTGGCAGTGTCCCGGCGAGTTGAGCTCCGAGGTGTTGTCGTCATAATTTTATCGTTGCAGTGGAGCTATAAGTGGAGTTACAACGGATGCACTAGAGCTATAAGTATAAGAAATCTCTACAAAAGAAACTAAGTGGGTGTGCATCCAACTCGCTTGCTCGCGAAGACCTAATGCATTTTGAGGAAGCCCATCATTGGAATATACAAGCCAAGTTCTATCATGAAAAATTCCCACTAGTATATGAAAGTGACAAAATGAGAGACTGTCTATCATGAAGATCTTGGTGCTACTTTGAAGCACAAGTGTGGTAAAAGGATAGTAACATTATCCCTTCTCTCTTTTTCTCTCATATTTTTATTTTTTTATTTGGGCCTTTCTTTTTTTATGGCCTTTTTTTTCATCTTTCTCTTCTTTTTTCGTCCGGAATCTCATCCCGACTTATGGGGGAATCATAGTCTCCATCATTCTTTCGTCACTTGGGACAATGCTCTAATAATGATGATCATCACACTTTTATTCTTCTTACAACTCAACAATTAAAACTCGATACTTAGAACAAAGTATGACTCTATATGAATGCCTCCGGCGGTGTACCGGGATATGCAATGAATCATGAGTGACATGTATGAAAGAATTATGAATGGTGGCTTTGCCACAAATATGATGTCAACTACATGATCACGCTAGCAATATGACAATGATGGAGCGTGTCATAATAAATGGAACGGTGGAAAGTTGCATGGCAATATATCTCGGAATGGCTATGGAATTGCCATGATAGGTAGGTATGGTGGCTGTTTTGAGGAAGATATATGGTGGGTGTATGATACCGGCGAATAGTGTGCAGTATTAGAGAGGCTAGCAATGGTGGAAGGATGGGAAAAAGTGCGTATAATCCATGGAATCAACATTAGTCATAAATAACTCATATACTTGTTGCAAAAATCTAGAAATTATCAAAGCAAAGTATTACGCGCATGTTCCTAGGGGGATAGATTGGTAGGAAAAGACCATCGCTCGTCCCCGACCACCACTCTTAAGGAAGACAATCAATAAATAAATCATGCTCCGAGTTCATCACATAACAGTTCACCATACGTGCATGCTACAGGAATCACAAACTTCAACACAAGTATTCTTTAAATTCACAACTACTCAACTAGCATGACTCTAATATCACCATCTTCATATCTCAATACAATTAACAAGCATCAAACTTTTCTTAGTATTCAACGCACTCAAAAGAAAGTTTCACATATCTTGAATACCAAGTATATTAAAATTAAGCAAATTACCATGCTATTAACGATTCTCAGAAATAATCTAAGTGAAGCACTAGAGCAAAAATTATCACGCTCAAAAGATATAAGTGAAGCACTATGAGCAAAACTATCAAGCTCAAAAGATATAAGTGAAGCACATAGAGTATTCTATCAAATTCCAATTCATGTATGGCTCTCTCAAAAGGTGTGTAGAGAAAGGATGATTGTGGTAAACCAAAAAGCAAAGACGCAAATAATACAAGACGCTCTAAGGAAAACACATATCATGTGGTGAATAAAAATATAGCTCCAAGTAAATTACCGATGGAAGTAGACGAAAGAGGGGATGCCTTCCGGGGCATCCCCAAGCTTTGAATTTTTGGTGTCCTTGGATTATCTTGGGGGTGCCATGGGCATCCCCAAGCTTAGGCTCTTGCCACTCCTTGTTCCATAATCCATCAAAACAATTCACCCAAAGCTTGAAAACTTCACAACACAAAACTCAATAGAAATCTCGTGAGCTCCGTTAGAGAAAGAAAAGAAAAAACTACTTAAAGGTACTGTAATGAACTCATTCTTTATTTATATTGGTGTTAAACCTACTCTATTCCAACTTCTCTATGGATTATAAACTATTTTACTAGCCATAGATTCATTAAAATAAGCAAACAACACACGCAAAACAGAATCTGTCAAAAACAGAACAGTCTGTAGTAATCTGTAACTAACGCAAACTTCTGGAACTCTAAAAATCATACCAAAATAGGAAGTCCTGTAATATTTGTCTATTGAACAGCATCAAAAAGAATAAACGCAAAATCACGTTTCTGTGATTTAACAAAATTATATTCGTGCATGCAAAGTTTCTGATTTTCAGCAGAATCATATCAACTATCATCGTAGGTTATCCTATAGGTTCTACTTGGCAAAAACACTAATTAAAAGATAAAATCACATCTAAACAGAGGCTAAATGGATTATTTATTCCTAAAAAGAAGCAAAAACAAAAAAACAAAAATAAAATTGGGTTGCCTCCCAACAAGCGCTATCGTTTAACGCCCCTAGCTAGGCATAAAAGCAAGGATAGGTCTAGGTATTGCCATCTTTGGTAGGCAATCCATAAGTGGCTCTCATGATAGATTCATATGGTAATTTTATTTTCTTTCTAGGGAAGTATTCCATCCCCTTCTTTAAGGTAAATTGGAATCTAATATTCCCTTCCTTCATATCAATAATTGCACCAACCGTTCTAAGGAAGGGTCTACCAAGAATAATAGGACATGAAGGATTGCAATCCATATCAAGAACGATAAAATCTACGGGCACATAATTCCTATTTGCAACAATAAGAACATCATTAATTCTTCCCATAGGCTTTTTAATAGTGGAATCCGCAAGATGCAAGTTTAGAGAGCAATCATCAAAGTCACGGAAATCTAGCAAATCACACAAAGTTTTGGGAATAGTAGAGACACTAGCACCCAAATCACACAAAGCATGAAACTCATAATCTTTAATTTTAATTTTAATAGTAGGTTCCCACTCATCATAGAGTTTTCTAGGGATAGAAACTTTCAACTCAAGTTTTTCTTCATAAGATTGCATCAAGGCATCAACAATGTGTTCGGTAAAGGCCTTATTTTGACAATAAGCATGAGGAGAATCTAGCACGGACTGCAACAAGGAAATCCAACGAATTAAAGAGCAATTTTCATAAGTAAATCATTGAGATCCAAAATAGTGGGTTTAGCAACATCTAGGTTTTTATTTCTTTCGATCCCACTTTTATCAATTTCATCATCAAGATCTAGAAACTCCGAATTCTTAGAACGCCTTCTAGGTAAAGGAAGATCATATTCAGTTTCATCAAGATTCATATTGCAAAACAAAGATTTAATGGGGGACACATCATTAACATTTAGATCTTCATCTTGATTTTCATAGGAATTCGGTTTAGCGGCCATCTTATTGACTAAGGTAGCTTGCATATCTGAAATTTCAGCGGTCATCTTTTCAAGACGAGCAATTTGGGCTCTTATACCATCAAATTCTTTAGACATGTCATCGAGTTCTTTATTCATATAACTCATAAAACTTTTTTGTTCCTTAAGCTCGTTTCTAAAGAAATTATTATGCTCAAATTACAAAACCACAAACTTTCTGACATTGCTTTCGGTCTCCTCTAGCCTTTTAAGGTGAAGATCACCAAATCTAGGTAGAGCCATCGCAACAAGCAAGCAAACGAACACATGAGCAAACAAAAGGGCAATGGGAAAAAGAGGAGAAGATTGGGAAAGAGAGGGCGAATAAAATGGCAAGGGTGAAGTGGGGGAGAGGAAAACGAGAGGCAAATGGGAAATAATGTAATGCGAGAGATAGGGATTGTGATGGGTACTTGGTATGGTTGACTTGCTCTTGCGTGAGCCTCCCTGGCAACGGCGCCAGAAATTCTTCTTGCTACCTCTTGAGCACTGCGTTGGATTTCCCCGAAGAGGAGAGGATGATGCAGCAAAGTAGCGTAAGTATTTCCCTCAGTTTTTTAGAACCAAGGTATCAATCCAGTAGGAGACCACGCACAAGTCCCTCGTACCTACACAAAACGATAGCTCCTCGCAACAAATGCGATTAGGGGTTGTCAATCCCTTCAGGTCACTCACTTACGAGAGTGAGATCTGATAGAGATGATAAATAATATTTTTGGTATTTTTGGTATATAGATGGAAAGTGAAAAGTAAAAGGCAAAATAAAAATAAAGTAAGTAATAAAGTAATGGAGATTGTTATTATGAGAATAGACCCGGGGGCCATAGGTTTCACTAGTGGCTTCTCTCAAGAGCATAGATATTCTACGGTGGGTGAACAAATTACTGTTGAGAAATTGACAGAATTGAGCATAATTATGAGTATATCTAGGTATGATCATGAATATAGGCATCACGTCCAAGACAAGTAGATCGAAACGATTCTCCATCTACTACTATTTACTCCACTCATCGACCGCTATCCAGCATGCATCTAGAGTATTAAGTTAAAAACAGAGTAACACCTTAAGCAAGATGACATGATGTAGAGGGATAAATTCATACAATATGATAAAAAAACCATCTTGTTATCCTCGATGGCAACAATACAATACGTGCCTTGCTGCCCATTCTATCACTGGGAAAGGACACCGCAAGATTGAACCCAAAGCTAAACACTTCTCCCATTGCAAGAACTACCAATCTAGTTGGCCAAACCAAACGGATAATTTGAAGAGACTTGCAAAGATAACTCAATCATACATAAAAGTATTTAGAGAAGATTCAAATATTATTCATAGATAAGCTGGATCATAAACCCACAATTCATCAATCTCAACAAACACACCGCAAAAAGAAGATTACATCGAATAGATCTCCATGAGAGAGGGGGAGAACATTGTATTGAGATCCAAAAAGAGAGAAGAAGCCATCTGGCTACTAGCTATGGACCCGAAGGTCTGAAGTAAACTACATACACTTCATCAGAGGGGCTATGGTGTTGATGTAGATGCCCTCCATGGTGGATGCCCCCTCCTGCGGAGCTCTGGAACAGGCCCCAAGATGGGATCTCATGGATACAGAAGGTTGCGGTGGTGGAATTAGGTTTTTGGCTCCTGTTCTGATCGTTTGGGGGTACGTAGGTATATATAGGAGGAAGGAGTACGTCGGTGGAGCAACAGGGGGGCCACGAGGCGGGGGGCATGCCCTAGGGGGGGCACCCTCGTGACTGTTGCTTTTGTTCCTTGGAGCAGGGTCCAAGTCTCCTGGATCACGTTCGGTGACAAAATCACGTTCCCTAAGGTTTCATTCCGTTTGGACTCCGTTTGATATTCCGTTTCTTCAAAACACAGAAATAGGCAAAAAATAGCAATTCTGGGTTGGGCCTCCGGTTAATAGGTTAGTCCCAAAAATAATATAAAAGTGAAAAATAAAGCCCAATATAGTCCAAAACAGTAGGTAAAGTAGCATGGAGCAATCAAAAATTATAGATACGTTGGAGACGTATCAATAACCGACGGCAAGGATCATGATGGCAGCGCGGTTTCTTCATCAGGCAAAACTGTGTGTCACAGCGTACCATGTGTCTCTACATGCACCATACCTTGATATGTGCCGCCACGCTCTGCACCCAAAAGTAGGAGAGAGGGTCGCAAGTATCAGACTTCGACCTGCTGGCTGGAGTTTCCCCCGTCATGCACCCATGTGGTTCAAGCCATTAGCCAATCTCCACAGCTTAATAAATAATAACATCTAACTGGGCCACTTAGTTAGATGCATACACTTGGTGTAGCACGATATTTATTTAGTTTGATGCATACACTTATTCTTTATTGGTAGCCCTTTTATAATAATGGCTGATGTTTGGTTTGGAAGAGAGAGTTGCGTCTTCACTCTTCTGGACTGCTTAGTGCTTCTGTTGCACCCCCAGCCCTGGTTGTTGCTACTGCTATTTTCAGTGTACAATCAGTAGTATATTTTGTCTGTTGGTTGAAAACAATGTGTTGTTAGAATGACAAACACAATGTTTTGGAAGTCATTGCACGGTTCGATCCTTAGTGCCCCGTACCGTATGTAACGCATACTATTTTTCGTACGAAACACATTTTCCACTTGTTGATAACATGTAGCCCACTAATGAAGGCCCAATAGAGGAGCCCATAATTAACTGGAAGGGAGGCTCTCACATGAATCCGGCCCAGGTACATGCCCATGGTTCCCTAAACATAAATAAGTAGATAAATAAATAAATCTAAATGCTCATGCACCAGTTCTTTAAATTCATGATTTAACAGGAGGATATTATTTCCTATGATAGTGTCGTTACATTCAGTCGATGTTATTCTTAGGCAAAGATAGAGACCAGTCTTCTTTCTCCCAGCATTTTCTTCCTGCAACCAGTAGACCCATGCAAATATTAGTAAACGTCGTAAATAGTTCCGGTCCATTTTTATTTTTCAATAAGAATGTCCAACCCAGCCCAACACATTGGCTAAAACACTTTATCCTCCACCTTGGTGCGCTCGCCGCGGCGCCGCCGTCCGGCCCTGTCAACATAGTTTTTTTTTGAAACGGTCCCTGTCAACATAGTGAATCGGGAGAGAACTGTAGTTGTGAGTATGACAGTACGGACCCACTAGTTCCACTCCCGAACACAAGAAAGCGCCTCTTTTACTACTCGGATGCACCCCTCGTTTTTTTACTCTAATCCACCCTGCTGATATCCGGGACCCACATCATTTTTAACGTATAATCAATTAACGACAGAATTGCACAACTTTTTTTTGAGTAGTAATTCGGAGGAGCGGGCTATAAACTGGGCTGTGCTGTCTCTGTGGCCCGTCTAACAACATGACCAGCCCAGAAGGTTTTTCTTTGGGAAAATAGGTTGCCCAGTATTTCTTTTTGAAGAATACCCAAGCTAGGTTTATTTGTTTTCTTCAACTTACTGGGCTGCAAATCTTTCAAGACGAGGAGGGATGCATTCCGGCCTGACCAAAGAGTATGGTCAGTGTTTGTTAAAAGTAATATCAACAGGGTTCAAAATTCCAAAAAAATTATAGCAAATGGGATATTAGTTACTTTTTTTGTTTTTGTTCTTCACTGATATTTTATAGTATTTCATTGGATTTAACATGACATAGTACTAATTTATTTTAAAATTTGTTTTAGTATGGCTACTAATTTTTGGATTAAGAATATTTTGTTTCCTAGCAAAAATTTGTGAATTTTCAAAATTTCGCACATATTTAGTTAATTTTTGTAACCCTGGTACTGACTAGAAAATGGGTAGCAATTCTAAAAATGGAAAACGGGCTGCAATAAATTCCATATGAATTAGAAAATGAGTAAAAATTATAAAATTAATAGCAAATGGGTTGTACAGGCCACAGATTTCGAGGCTGACTTGTTTACGCAAGGCTTTGTCAGTCAACACACGATTCAAGCAACAGTGGCTGTTTGATGTCCATCCAACAGCCGACGTGCTTCTTCAATCTCTGATCTTCCTGCTCTAGCCACCTAAACTAGTGCCAACGGGACTGCCTGCTCCCTCATCTTGTGGCCCGCTGTGATGCCGCGCAGGCTTCCCCGACCCACCCTACTCCCTCCGCTGGCCTGGCCACACGCAACCAACTGCCTCCTTATTACGCAAAAAAATGATTGCTCCCACTGACATCTGGGGCGCACCGGTCAGGACGCTGACCTGTGGGCCTACTAAGTTGACGTGTACGCAGGGCTTGTCAACTTAGTCAACAAACGATTGTAGCAGCAGTAACCATTGGATTTGAATCGAACGGTCCTGCTGCTTCTTCAAGTGCTGCTCTTCTTGCACCAGCCGCTCAAACCAGCGCTGGCGAGACCGCCTGCTCCTGCCTCTAGTGGCCGGCTGTGCTGCCGTTGAGGTCTCACCGCCCCTACTACTCCCACCGCTAGACAGGCCCTGTGGCGACGGCAGCCTCACAACGCAGCCGAACTAGTGAACCCTCGTACTCCTCTCCGCGTGGGCATCGACTGCCGCGTCTTCCCCGGCTCCACGTCGTCCCCTTCCTAGGCCTCGCCGTCGTCCACCGCCCTGGTGCTCTCGGCGCGGTGTGGTCAACCTGGTCATGGAACGACTTCCATCAGATGCGGACTGTACATGGAGAGGCTGACAGTTGGGTCCACGGCCGCACACAAGGAAATGCCTCCTTACTACGCGCAAAATAATGATTCCTCTAGTTGACATCTGGGACCCACCGCAAGGGCCTCTGTATTTCGTGAAAAAAACATTCCCCCGCTAATAGGTCGGACCCACCAGCTATACCTTCACACGCAAGGAAGTGTCTCCTTATTACGCATAAAAAATGAATACCCCCTGCTAGCTGGGACCCACCATAGTGGGTAGCTGACTTGTGGGCCTACTAAGTTGACGGGGACAGAGGGCTTTGTCAACTTAGTCAATAATCCAGTGACCGCATGATGTCCATCCAACGAGCATAGAGCTTCTTCAACCTCTCGTCTTCTTGCTCCAACCGCCCAAAGCAGCGCTGGTGGTGTCGCCTGCTCCTGGCTCCCATGGCCGGCTGTGCTGCCACGGAGGCCTCACTGCCCCAATACTACTCCCACCGCTGGCAAGGCCATCCCTCTACTCACCCACACCCCCTGTTATTCGGCGACGACGACAACCTCACACTTCAGCTGAACTAGTGAACCCTTGTACTCCTCTCCGCGTGGGCATCCACTGCTGCGTCTTCCCCTTCTCCGCGTCGTCCCCTTCCTAGGCCTCGCTGTCATCCACCATCGTGGTGCTCTCGGGGCGGCGTGGTTAACATGGTCAAGGAACGACTTCTATCGGACGTGGACTATACGTGGAGAGGCTGATAGCTGGGTCCACAGCCGCAGCAAGGAAGTGCCTCCTTATTATGCGAAAAATAATGATACCTCCACCTGACAGCAGAGACCCACCGGACGGGCCACTGTATTTCGTGAAAAAAATGTTTCCCTCCTGACTGCTGGGACCCACCAGCTACATCTTCGCACGCAAGGAAGTGCCTCTAGGAAAAAAAACGATTCGCCCCCCTGACTGTTGGGACCCACCAGCTACATCTTCACACACAAGGAAGTGCTTGACAGTTGGGACCCACCTGGTCGAAGCGTACGTAGTGTTGTCATTCTGATCGCGAATGTGTATGTACATACTGGTCGATGTAGAGGCGTGCACGTGTCGTAGTAGAGGCGTGCACGTAGCATGTACACATACGTACAATGGCCAGGGTGCAAGCAAGTAAATACGGCCATGTACGTACATATGGGCGGGGTCTCGAACGCCTACTCGTGCATACATACGACCAGGGCTCATGTACATGGCTGGGTCGGAACGGAGAAACTGTGTCGTCGTCGTGTTCATGGGGAGGCAACGGAATGCATCATGTTCATTGGGAGGCAACGGAATGTGTTCATCGGGAGGCAACGGAACATGTGGGAGCCAACCGGCTTGGACGGAACAGGCGATGGAAATGAGGCCTGGCATACCACAGAACGGAGGAAATGGCCTTGTGTTCGACTGGCCACGTTCGAAACGGGATCCTGTTCATCTGGAGGGGTCTGGCATACTGCAAAACGGAGGAAACAGACTTGTATTGGACCTCCTATGGTCGAAACGGGGTCCTGTTGATCGGGAGGGGTGTGGCATACCGCAAAACGGACGAAACGGACTTGTGTTGGAGCGCTACGGTCGAAATGGGGGTCCTATTTATCCGGAGGGGTGTGGCGTACCACAGAACGGGACTCCACGGGATACTGTTCATCTCCACCGTTGACCTCCTCCAGCCTCCACCTGCCACTGCTCATCCACGGGACCCTATTCATCCAGCCTCCACCGTGCGCTACTCCATCGGCCACTGTTCAACCACCCCTCTCCATGGGCTCTAGTTCAACCACCCCTCCACGGGAAACTGTTCATCCACCTCTTCACCGTCTACTGTTCATTCAGCCCTCCATGGGGTCGTCCTGTTCATCCAGCCCTCCATGAGGTCGTTCTGTTCATCCAGCCCCAACCGGCTCAATCGATCGGGGTCCTGTTCATCTAGAGGCAATGCGACGGGGTCCTGTTCATCCACCCCAACCGCTCATTGTTCATC
>NC_041387.1:198779393-198806832 GCF_002162155.2 Triticum dicoccoides | reverse complement strand
AGACAGCATCGATCGGCTTCAGTTAGCAGCAGTAGTGAAGGAATCACACGATCAGGTTCAGTTAACAGCCATGGATCGATCGCTCAGGTTTAGTAACGCGTAGCCTGCAGTGCAATCGCTCGGGTTCACTATAGGCGAATGCCTCGCTCGGGTTCAGCTAGATCCCAACACCTCGCATACACACGCGTACGTGTACGAGAAAAATACGCATCACTCGGCCCCCGACCACCCACCATAACCGGGAACTCCCCGAAATTTTCCTCGCCCTCGCTTCTACCATGGTTTTTTCCGTCATGGACGACCAAAGAATGTCATCCAGCTGCGTCTCCGGCCCGCCCAGGACGAAAAGCCCATTTTCTGTAATGATTTTTTGTCATAGAAGTAGGAGCCCACCACATCTATGATGATACCGGGTTTTGTCACAATTATCTTCATAGAAGTGTCATAAGTATGACAGGAAAAAAATTCGTTCGGCCCAAAATGTCACGGATGTGTCTTTTTTAGTGCTTTGCCTTTTATTGTTCAAATGCTAGAAAGATTATCCAAACATACACATATTTTCTTTCTATATGGTTACTCTGGTTTCTCTCAAATACTTGTGTCAAAAGAGGATCAAGAAAAGACCACTTTTACTTGCCCTTTCGATAATTTTGCTTATAGACGTATGCCTTTTGGTTTATTCAATGCACCTGCTACCTTTCAAAGATGCATGATGGCTATATTCTCTGACTTTTGTGATCAAATTGTTCAGGGTTTCATGGATGATTTCTCCGTTTATGGATCTTCTTTTGATGATTGTATAGATGTGAAGAAACTAATCTTGTCTTGAATTGTGAAAAATGCCACTTTATGGTTATAATGAAGGCATTGTCTTGGGGCATAAAATTTCTGAAAGAGGTATTGAAGTTGATAAAGCTAAAGTTAATGCTATTGAAAAGATGATGTGTCCTAAAGACATTAAAGGTATAAGAAGTTTCCTTGGTCATGCCGATTTTTATAGGAGGTGTATTAAGGACTTCTCTAAAATTTCTAGGTGTATGACTAGTCTCTTACAAAAAGATATTCCTTTTTTCTTCGATGATGATTGTGTAGAAGCATTTGAAATACTTAGGAAAGCTTTGATTTCTGCACCTATTGTTCAACCACCTGATTGGAATTTACCCTTTGAAATTATGTGCGATGCTAGTGATTATACCATAGGTGTTGTTCTAGGACAAAGAGTTGATAAGAAACTAAATGTTATTCAATATGCTAGTAAAACTCTAGACAGTGCCCAGATAAATTATGCTACTACTGAAAAAGAATTTTTAGCAGTTGTATTTGCTTGTGATAAGTTTAGACCTTATATCATTGACTCTAAAGTAACTATTCACATTGATCATGCTGCTATTAAATATCTTATGGAAACGAAATATGCTAAACCTAGAGTTATTAGATGGGTTCTCCTACTACAAGAATTTGATTTGCATATTATTGATAGAAAGGGAGCTGAGAACCCTGTTGCAGACAACTTGTCTAGGTTAGAGAATGTTCTTGATGACCCACTACCTTTTGATGATAGCTTTCCTGACGAACAATTAGCTGTCATAAATGCATCTCGTACTACTCCATGGTATGCTGATTATGCTAATTACATTGTTGCTAAATTTATACCACCTAGTTTCACGTACCAGCAAAAGAAAAAAGAATTCTATGATTTAGGACATTACTTCTCAGATGACCCACACCTTTATAAAGACGGAGTAGATGGTGTTATTAGACGTTGTGTACCTGAGCATGAACAGGAACAGATCCTATGCAAGTGCAACTCTGAGGCTTATGGAGGACACCACGCTGGAGAAAGAACTGCGCATAACGTATTGCAATCCGGTTTTTATTGGCCTACTCTCTTCAAGGATGCCCGTAAGTTTGTCTTGTCTTGCGATGAATGTCAAAGAATTGGTAATATTAGTAGACATCAAGAAATGCCTATGAATTATTCACATGTTATTGAACCATTTGATGTTTGGGGCTTTGACTATATGGGACCGTTTCCTTCCTGGAATGGGTATACACATATCTTAGTTGCTGTTGATTAAGTTACTAAGTGGGTAGAAGCTATTCCAACTAGTAGTGCTGATCATAACACCTCTATTAAGATGCTTAAAGAAGTTATTTTTCTGAGGTTTGGAGTCCCTAGATACCTAATGACTTATGGTGGTTCACATTTTATTCATGGTGCTTTTTGTAAAATGCTTGCTAAGTATGACATTAATCATAGAATTGCATCTCCATATCACCCACAGTCTAGTGGCCAAGTAGAACTAAGTATCAGAGTGCTTAAATTGATTTTGCAAAAGACTGTTAATAGATCTAGAAAGAATTCGTCCAAGAAACTTGATGATGCATTATGGGATTATAGAACTGCATATAAAAATCCTATGGGTATGTCTCCATATAAAATGGTTTATGGAAAAGCATGTCACTTACCTCTTGAACTAGAACATAAGGCATATTGGGCCATTAAGGAGCTCAATTATGATTTGAAACTTGTCGGTGAGAAGAGGTTATTTCACATTAGCTCACTTGATGAATGGAGAACTCAAGCCTATGAGAATGCCAAACAGTCTAAAGAAAAAGTTAAAAGATGGCATGACAAAAGGATACAAAAGCGTGAGTTTAATGTAGGTGATTATGTGTTGCTTTTCAACTCCCGTTTATGATATTTTTTGCAGGAAAACTCCTTCTAAATGGGATCGTCCTTACGTTATCGAGGAGGTCTATCATTCTAGTGCCATAAAAATTAACAACTTCGAAGGCACAAATTCGAAGGTGGTAAACGGTCAAAGAATCAAACATTATATCTCAGGT
Source organism: Triticum dicoccoides (assembly GCF_002162155.2). Taxonomy (NCBI): domain Eukaryota; kingdom Viridiplantae; phylum Streptophyta; class Magnoliopsida; order Poales; family Poaceae; genus Triticum; species Triticum dicoccoides. The sequence goes on along the minus strand of NC_041387.1, from coordinate 198,803,982 downwards.
AATCCCATAAATGTTGAAACCAATGTGATTGAAACCGTAACCCTGGAGGAATACACAAGGACACTTTCCAGAACATTTCAGACTCCAAAAACGAATAGGTATGTGGTATGGTAAGTAAACCGACTCCAAAACATTTCTAATAGCATTTTTTCTCCGTTTGGGATATTTAAGGAAATAGGAAAATAAGAAGTAGTCCGGGAAGGACACGAGGCGTCCATGAGGGTGGAGGGCGCACCGCCTGCCTCGTGGGCACCTCATTTGCTCTCCGGACTCCGTTATCTTGCATGATACTTCTTTTTTTCGGATAAAAATTCATTATATAATCACCTGAAGGTTTTGGCCCTCCTATCACGCAAATATCCCCTGCTTTTGTTTCAAGTTGTTTTTCTGACAGACCTGGATCAATATGACGTCTTCAAGCGCTCCCAAGGACAAGTTTTCCGAGAAGGTCATCAACCCCTACCTCGCGGAAGTGCTGCAACACCCTCAAACCATTGAGATGCGTGAGGGGGTACTGCACATCCGCCATGTTGAGCAACCAAGGAGGACCGGAAGCATGGAGACAAGGCTTGAAGCAATGGAGCAACAAGTCTACAAGTGCCAGGAGATGGTGGAACATGGACTCGATGCCAACCACATAATGATCACGGAGTTCACCAACAACCACAAGCTAGATGCCGAGAACATTGGGGAGACCATCTTCAAGCTTCACGAGAAAATCGAGCACCTCCAAGCCCAGATCTATGACCTAGAAAACCAAAACTATGAGTATGAATACATATTCAAAAGGATGAGTTTGGCTGCAGATTTGAGGATTCCAGAGACTCGATCATCCTTTTATGATGATGAGTCTATGCCTTGGAAGATGGACGACAAGCCTACATCACCAACAACTCCATCATCATCACCTCCGAAGAAGGAGACATAATCACATGGGTATGGCACACCCCATGGCAACTGCCAAGCTTGGGGGAGGTGCCCCGGTATCGTATCACCATCACACTCCTATCTTTACCGTTTTTCTTAGTTTGATCCTTTTGCTAATATCTTGATCTAGTAGAATAAAGTTTTAGAATGATCTAGTTTTGAGTTTTGCTTTATGATTCCTCTATGTAATCGAGTCCGTGAGCTATATATAATAAAGATTAGTCTTGATTCAAGGGCCAGATACTTACTATGATCTTGAGGGAATAAAAGAAAACGAAAAAGAAAGAAATAAAGAGATCATATGGATCTCATGGAGAGTAATGACTTCACATATTGATAGTATGATGAATAAAAGTTGTTGAGAGTTGGCAAACATATTTTTGGTCATCATTGCAATTAATAGGAAGTAATAAAGAAAGAGAGGTTCTCACATATGAATATACTATCTTGGACATCTTTTATGATCGTGAGCACTCATTAAAATATGACATGCTAAAGAGTTGATGTTGGACAAGGAAGACAACATAATGGGTTATATTTTCTTATATCCGAAATAAAGTATATTGTCATGGATCATCCAACATGTTGAGATTGCCTTTCCCTCTCATGCTAGCCAACTCTGTGCACCAAGTAGAGATACTACTTGTGCTTCCAAATATCCTTAAACCCAGTTTTGCCATGAGAGTCCACCATATCTACCCATGGATTGAGTAAGATCCTTCAAGTAAGTTGCCATTGTTGCAAGCAATAAAAATTGCTCTTTAAATATGTATGATTTATTAGTGTGGGAGAAAATAAGCTTTATACGATCTTGTGATGTGGAAGAAATAAAAGCAATGGACTGCATAATAAAGGTCCATATCACAAGTGGCAATATAAAATGACGTTCTTTTGCATTAAGATTTTGTGCATCCGACCCTAAAAGCACATGAAAACCTCTGCTTCCGTCTGCGAAGGGACTATCTTTTATTTTTGTCTTATACCTTCATACAAGGGTCATGGTGATCTTCACCTTTCCTTTTTACATTTTATCCTTTGGCAAGCACATTTTGTTGGAAAGATCTTGATATATATATATATACATATATATATATATGTGTGTGTGTATATATATATATATATCCAATTGGATGTAAGTTACCATGAACTATTATTGTTGACATTACCCTTGAGGTAAAAGGTTGGGAGGAAACACTATAAGCCCCTATCTTTCTCTGTGTCCGATTAAAACTTCATACCCATGAGTATTGTGTGAGTGTTAGCAATTGTGAAAGACTAAATGATAGTTGAGTATGTGGACTTGCTGAAAAGCTCTTATATTTACTCATTCCGATGTTATGATAAATTGCAATTGCTTCAGTGACCGAGATTATAGTTTGTTAGTTTTCAATGAAGTTTCTGATTCATACTTGACATTGTGAATAGATTGTTACTTTAGTATAAGAAATCATATGAAAATATTTATATATGTTGCTGTTATAAGAATGATCATGATGCCCTCATGTCCGTATTTTATTTTATCGACACCTCTATCTCTAAACATGTGAAAATATTTTTCGATATTGGCTTCCGCTTGAGGACAAGCGAGGCCTAAGCTTGGGCGAGTTGATACGTCCATTTTGCATCATGCTTTGATATTGATATTTATTGCATTATGGGATGTTATTACTCATTATGTCACAATACTTATGCCTTTCCTCTCTTATTTTACAAGGTTTACACGAAGAGGGAGAATGCCGACAGCTGGAATTCTGGGCTGGAAAAGGAGCAAATATTAGAGACCTATTCTGCACAACTCCAAAAGTCCTGAAACACCATGGAAGTTATTTTTGGAATTAATAAAAAATACTGAGTGAAGAAAACACCAGAGGATGGCCACCCACCATCCACGAGGGTGGGGACGCTCCCTACCACCCTGGGCGCGCCCCTGCCTCGTGGGCCACCTGGCAGGCCTCCGGTGCCCATCTTTTGCTATATGAACTCATTCGCCCTAGAAAAAATCACGAGGAAGCTTTCGGGACGAAACACTGCAGCCACGAGGCGGAACTAATCTAGGGCTCCAACGGAGCTGTTCTCCCGGGGAAACATCCCTCTGAGAGGGGGAAATTGTCACCATCGTCATCACCATCAATCCTCTCATCAGGAGGGGATCAATCTCCATCAACATCTTCACCCGCACCATCTCCTCTCAGACCCTAGTTCATCTCTTGTATCCGATCTTTGTCTCAAGCCTCAGATTGGTACCTATGGGTTGCTAGTAGTGTTGATTACTCCTTGTAGTTGATGCTAGTTGGTTTATTCAGTGGAAGATCATATGTTCGGATCCTATATGCACATCAATACCCCTTTGATTATGAAAATGAATATGATTTGTGAGTAGTTACGTTTGTTCCTGAGGACACGGGAGAAGTCTTGCTATAAGTAGTCATGTGAATTTGGTATTCGTTCGATATTTTGACGAGATGTATGTTATCTTTCCTCTAGTGGTGTTATGTGAACGTCCACTACAAGACACTTCACCATTGTTTGGGCCTAGAGGAAGGCATTGGGAAGTAATAAGTAGATGATGGGTTGCTAGAGTGAGAGAAGCTTAAACCCTAGTTTATGCGTTGCTTCTTAAGGGGTTGATTTGGATCCATATGTTTCATGCTATGGTTACGTTTACCTTAATTCTTCTTTCGTAATTGCGGATACTTGCTAGATTAGTTAATCATAAGTGGGATTCTTGTCCAAGGTAGGGCAACACCCAAACACCGGTCTACCCACATATCAGATTATCAAAGTAACGAACGCGAATCATATGAGCGTGATGAAAACTAGCTTGATGGTAATTCCCATGTGTCCTCGGGAGCATTTTCCTTCATATAATAATTTGTCTAGGCTTGTCCTTTGCTACAAAAAGGATGGGGCCACCTTGCTGCACCTTATTTACTTTTGTTACTTGTTACCCGTTACGAATTACCTTATCACAAAACTATATGTTACCGATAATTTCAGTGCTTGCAGAGAATACCTTACTGAAAACCGCTTGTCATTTCCTTATGCTCCTTGTTGGGTTCGACACTCTTACTTATCTAAAGGACTACGATAGATCCCCTACACTTGTGGGTCATCAGGGGGCATGCGGCTTAGGTGGTGGAGGTTGAAGATGAACTGCAGACCCTTGATTTCGTATCCAACAGCTGCAAAATCGACTGACCAAAGATGAAAAAGTCAGTCGACTAACGTGTAGCCTCACCTCTAGTGCGGTCAGTTTCGACGGCAAAATTCAGTTTCGATAGTTAAGTTCAGTTTCGACAGTTAAATTCAGTTTCGACAGTTAAGTTCAAAGATGAGCGGTTGATGTATTTTACATCTAGCACTTTGTGGTTATGTATTTTACGTCATCTATTGGAGATGCTATTAGAATTCCACTTAGGTTAACGTTGTCTCTCTTGTCCTGCCTCAGCCTCAGCGTCGTACAACTCACCGGAGCTGCTCCAACGACGAAACCCTCCATCACAGTGGAGCAGTACCTCAGGCTCAATCCCCAGACGCCTAAGATCTTATTCCCCTCCTCTGACAGCCAAGTCAGTCCGAGCATCCTCACCGGCCAACCCAATCACGCTGAGATCGAGATGGATTCACCAAAGAGGTTCTACACTTGTTGCATCTCTTTTTTACTCTACATGTTATATATATTGTCCACTTAGCACACGTAGTAACGTGAAATACTATTATTTTATCCTACTATATGACAAGCAGTGAGGTACCGGACAACTTAGCTATCCGTGATGGACCCTCTTGAATGCCATCATTATTTATCTCTGCGTGTTTGAGCTGTGCATTTGTCGATGGTCCTGGGAGTTGAGCTAGTAAGGCAGTGGCCTGGGTCCAATGTAATAGAAGTAGCACAAAAACATTTTTTAGTTTAGGCTTTTCCTTTCTCAAAGCCTGCCTACTAGAATCGCCAGTGATTGAAAGGAAAAGTGAATGAAAAAACTTAGGAATTGGAAAGTTTCCTATGGTACTACTATTTATGAATTTGTTTCAAAGGAATGGAGCAAAGGAAAACTGTAGGATTTGTTCCTTTAGTGTCTCCTTGAAAGAAAAACCATAGGAATTTTAATTTCCACTTGTCCTCCTTTTCAAATTCCTATTCAAGAAGCACAACACTAAGAGATAGTAGCATAATAGCATTATTACCATACATTTTCTTGTGGTTTGACTTAATCTCACCATGCTTCTTTGCAGCCTGTGATCTTCCAATTCTTGTGAATCCAACACACATATTGGCAGAAATCTTGTATTTTTAAATTCTCTATTTTGCACATGCATTCCTATCCTATTCCTATCTATTTCCTATCCTTGCATTCTTGGAATCCTCCAATTCAAACGAGCCCTTACAGAATTACTTCTCTTACAGATAGTTGTAAAAAAAAACCTTGCGTGGTTTGTCCGGCTCCTGCTGCACTGTCGTCCACCGCAGCTCAGTTGCTCCAACGACAGAAGGGTCCAGTGCTACCTCTTGAGCACTGTGTTGGTTTTCCCTTGAAGAGGAAAGGGTGATGCAACAAAGTAGCGTAAGTATTTCCTTTAGTTTTTGAGTACCAAGGTATCAATCCAGTAGGAGGCTCCTCAAAAGTCCCTCGTACCTACACAAACAAACAAGAACCTCGCAACAAACGCGATAAAGGGGTTGTCAATCCCTCCATGGAAACTTCCAAAAGTGAGATCTGATAGAGATAATAAGATAAGATAAATATTTTTGGTATTTTTATGATATAGATTGGAAAGTAAAGATTGCAAATAAAAGATAGATTGGAAACTTATATGATAAAAGATAGACCCGGGGGGCATAGGTTTCACTAGTAGCTTCTCTCAATATTACGGTGGGTGAACAACTTACTGTCGAGCAACTGATAGAAAAGTGCATAGTTATGAGATTATCTAGGCATGATCATGTATATAGGCATCACGTCTGCGACAAGTAGGCTGAAACGATTCTGCAGCTACTACTAGCACTCCACACATCGACCACTATCCTGCCTACATCTTGAGTATTAAGTTCATAAGAACAGAGTAAGGCATTAAGCAAGATGACATGATGTAGAGGGATAAACTCAAGCAATATGATATAAACCCCATCTTTTTATCCTCGATGGCAACAATACAATATGTGCCTTGCTGCCCCTGCTGTCACTTGGAAAGGACACCGCAAGATTGAACCCAAAGCTAAGCACTTCTCCCATTGAAAGAAAGATCAATCTAGTAGGACAAACCAAACTGATAATTCGAAGAGACTCACAAAGATAACCAATCACACATAAAAGAATTTAGAGGAGATTCAATTATTTCTCATAGATAAACTTGATCATAATCCCACAATTCATCGGATCTTGACAAACACACCGCAAAAAGAGTTACATCAGATAGATCTCTAAGAAGATCGAGGAGAACTTTGTATTTTGAGATTCAAAGAGAGAGAAGAAGCCATCTAGATAATAACTATGGACACGAAGGTCTGTGGCAAACTACTCACAACTCATTGGAGTGGCCTTGGAGATGATGAAGAGGACCTCCGTGGTCGATTCTCCCTCCAGCGGAGCACCGACGAAGGCTCCAAGATGGGATCTTGCGGATACAGAAGGTTGCTGTGGTGGAAATAGTTTTTCGTGGTGCTCCTGGATGTTTTCGGGGTACGTGGATATATATAGGTGAAGGAGGTAGGTCATGGGAGCCACGAGGGGGCCATGAGGGTGGGGCGCGCCTACCTCCCAAGGGCGCGCCCTCCTGCCTCGTGGCCGCCTCAGCTGCTTCTTGACATCCACTCCAAGTCTCCTGGATTGCGTTTGTTCCAAAAAGATCGCTCCCGAAGGTTTCATTTTGTTTGGACTCCGTTTGATATTCCTTTTCTTCGAAACACTGAAATAGGCAAAAAAAAATAGCAATTCGGGTTGGGCCTCCGGTTAGTAGGTTAGTCCCAAAAATGATATAAAAGTGTAAAGTAAAGCCCATAGACATCCAAAACAGGTAATATAATAGCATGGAACAATCAAAAGTTATAGATACGTTATAGACATATCAAGCATCCCCAAGCTTAATTCCTGCCCGTCCTCGAGTAGGTAAATGATAAAAATAGAATTTTTGATGTGGAATGCTACCTAGAATAATTCTCAATGTAATTTTCTTTATTGTGGCATGATTGTTTAGATCCAAATGATTCAAGATAAAAGTCCATAAAACATAAAAATAGTAATACTTCAAGCATACTAACAAGTAATTATGTCTTACCAAAATAGCATAGCCAAAGAAAGTTTATCCCTACAAAATCATATAGTTTGGCCATCCTTAATTTTCATCACACAAAATACTCCCATCATGCACAACCCCGGTTTCAGCCAACCAGCTGGTTCATACTTTTTAATGCGCTTCAGCTTTTTCAACTCTCACGCAATACATGAGTGCAAGCCATGGATATAGCACTATATGTGGAATAGAGTGGTGGTTGTGAAAAAAAAGGGAGAAGATAGTCTCACATCAACTAGGTGTATCAACAGGCTATGGAGATGCCCATTAATAGATATCAATGTGAGTGAGTAGGGATTGCCATGCAATGGATGCACTAGAGCTATAAATATATGAAAGCTCAACAAAAGAAACTAAGTGGGTGTGCATCCAACTTGCTTGCTCACAAAGTCCTAGGGCATTTTGAGGAAGCCCATCATTGGAATATACAAGCCAAGTTCTATAATGAAAATTCCCACTAGTATATGAAAGTGACAACATAGGAGACTCTCTATCAGGAAGATCATGGTGCTATTTGAAGCACAAGTGTAGAAAAAAAGATAGTAACATTGTCCCTTCTCTCTTTTCTCTCATTTTTTTATTTGGTGGGCTTCTTTGGCCTCTTTTTTTTTCTTTTCTTTTATTTGGGCTTCTTTGGCCTCTTTTATTTTTTTATAAAGTCCGAAGTCTCATCCCGACTTGTGGGGGAATCATAGTCTTCATCATCCTTTCCTCACTTGGGACAATGCTCTAATAATGAAGATCATCACACTTTTATTGATTTACAACTCAAGAATTATAACTCAATACTTAGAACAAAATATGACTCTACGTGAATGCCTCCAGCGGTGTACCAGGATATGCAATGAACCAAGAGTGACATATATGAAAAATTATTAAGGTGGCCTTGCCACAAATACAATGTCAACTACATGATCATGCAAGGAGCAATATGACAATGATGGGGCGTTTCATAATAACGGAACGATGGAAAGTTGCATGGCAATATATCTCGGAATGGCTACGGAAATGCCATAATAGGTAGGTATGGTGGCTATTTTGAGGAAGGTAAATGGTGAGTGTACAATACCGATGAAAGTTGCGCATTATAATAGAGGCTAGCAATGGTGGAAGGGTGAGAGTGCGTATAATCCATGGACTCACATTAGTCATAAAGAACTCATATACTTATTGCAAAAGTCCACTTGCCCTCAAAGTAAAGTACTACTATGCATGCTCCTAGGGGCAGGGTTGGTAGGAGTTAACCATCACGCGATCCCGACCTCCACACATAAGGAAGACAATTAAAAGAGCACCCCATGCAATAAATTTGTCACACAACTTTTACCATACGTACATGCTATGGGACTTGCCAACCTTAACACAAGTATTTCTCAATTTCGTAATTACCCAACTAGCATGACTCTAACATTACCACCTTTATATCTCAAAAATATTATCAAGCATCAAATTTATCATAGTATTTAATGCACTTTCTATGAAGTTTTTATTATACCCAACTTGGATGATCATCATATTAGGACCAATTTTATAACCATAGAAAATAACATGCTGTTCTAAAACACTCTCAAAATCATATTAGAGATCAACAATTTCTACAAAATTAAGCCACCGCCATGCTCTAAAAATATATAGGTGAAGTACTAGAGCAAAACTATCTAGCTCAAAAGATATTAGTGAAGCACATAGAGTATTCTAATAAATTCCGGATCAAGTGTATCTTTCCCAAAAGGTGTGTACAGCAAGGATGGTTGTGGTAAACTAAAAATCAAAGACTCATATCACACAAGACGCTCCAAGCAAAACACATATCATGTGGTGAATAAAAATATAACTCCAAGTAAAGTTAACTTTAGATGAAGACGAAAGAGGGGATGCCTTCCAGGGCATCCCCAAGCTTAGGCTTTTGGTTGTCCTTGAATATCTTGCGGTTCCATGCGAATCCCCAAGCTTAGGTTCTTGCCACTCCTTATTCCGTAGTCCATCAAATCTTTACCCAAAACATGAAAACTTCACAACACAAAACTCAATAGGAAATCTCATAAGCTCCGTTAGTGCAAGAAAGAAAAGCCACCACATAATTTACTATAATGAACTCAGTCGTTATTTATATTGGTGTTAAAAGTATTGTATTCCAACTTATCTATGGTTCATACCCCCCGATACTAGCCATAGATGCATCAAAATAAGCAATCAACACACGAAAAACAAAATCTATCAAAAACAGAACAATCTATAGCAATCTGTAACTTTCGAATACTTTTGGAACTCTAAAAATCCTACCAAAATACTAAGTCCTGGGCAATTTGTCTGTTGATATACTGCAAAAATAATCAACGCAAAATCACGTTTCTGTGATTTATTAAAATTATTCTCGTGGCACGTAAAGGTTTCTGTTTTTCAGCAGAATCAAATTAACTATCGCCGTAGGTTATCCTATAGGTTCTACTTGGACCAAACACTAATTAAAATATAAAACCACATGTAAACAGAGGCTAGATGAAATATTTGTTACTAAACAGAAGCAAAAAGCAAGGAACAAAAATAAAATTGGATTGCCTCCCAACAAGCGCTATCGTTTAACGCCCCTAGCTAGGCATAAAAGCGAGAATAGATCTAAATATTGCCATCTTTGGTATTCAATTCATAAGTGGCTCGCATAATTGACTTATAAGGTAATTTGACTTTCTTCCTAGGGAAGTGTTCCATGCCTTTCCTTAAAGGAAATTGGAATCTAATATTCCCTTCCTTCATATCTATAATTGCACCAATCGTTCTAAGGAAAGGTCTATCAAGAATAATAGGACATGAAAGATTGCAATCTATATCAAGAACGATAAAATCTATGAGCACATAATTCCTATTTGAAACAATAATAACATCATTAATCCTTCCCATAGGTTTCTTAATAGTGGAATCCGCAAGGTGCAAGTCTAAAGAGCAATCATAAAATTCATGGAAACCTAGCACATCACATAAAGTTTTCGGAATCGTGGAAACACTAGCACCCAAATCACACAAAGCATAGCATTCATGATCTTTAATTTTAATTTTTATAGTAGGTTCCCACTCATCATAAAGTTTTCTAGGTATATAAACTTCCAATTCAAGTTTTTCTTCATAAGATTGCATCAAGGAATCAACAATATGTTTGGTAAAAACTTTGTTTTGACTATAAGCATGAGGAGAATTCAACACCGATTGCAACAAGTCCTATTTCCCCCCTGAGGTCTATTCTCAAACTTGGCAGGGTTATATTACTCATATCATGCATATGATGTCTTTCATTGCTTAGTTTGACAGCAGATATGTGATTGCCATCTGTTTACTTGCTTATTATATAAATCATATATTTGATTTATATCATGCCCTCATGTTTACATAGACAGTATCTATTTGAATTATGGGAAGCCAACCCATTTAATAAAGACATCATATAGTTATATCATCTCATCCTGTTTAGTGTTTACAGTCATCATATTTTGAATTATGTCATTCTATCCGTGAATTATATCATGCAATCATGTTTCCATAGGCGGCATGTATGTGAATTATGGCACGCCGACCTATTTAATAACATGATATAGTTATATCATGTCATCCTGTTTACATAGTCATCATACTTTGAATTATGTCTTTCTATCCCGTTTACACTACTCCAGGATGCTGCTAACGCGGCACTACGATTAGAGACCCTTCGAGAAACTGTGTGCGATGCAATAATCGCAAACGGTGGTGTCAGAGAACCGTCAAAATGCCTAAAACGTTTGCGATGACGGATGCATCAAACATACTGCAGATTTTACTTGCGTGTGCAATGTAGGGCATACGGTTCAATTCAATTAACTATTTGCGATGAGGAGGAACAAAAGAAATGGGCAGCCAGATGAAGGCGTGTGCGATACACAGCATACGGTTCACTCAGATGAATTGTTTGTGAGGAGGAGGAACAACAGAAACGGATAGCTAGAAAAAGGTGTGGGCGATTGAGGGCATACGCTTCAGAAGGATTAACTATTTGCGATTAGGCAACAGAACAGAAATGGTCAGCCAGATAAAAGGTGTGTGAAATTGATGGCATACACTTCACACGGATTAACTGTTTGTCATTGGCCACAACAAACAGAAACAGTTAGAAAGATCAACATGTGTGCGCTAGATGGGCACACATTCTAATTAAAAGAAGCATGCGCGATGGTAGTAACGAGCGCTTATTATTCCTGGAACAAGACGTGTGCTGACATTGCCGATTGTGGTGCACCAAACGCCACATACGCGGCCGAGAAAGCATGTCCACGTTATGCCGTCCAGGAATAGTGTCGCACTTAGAAATTATAGAACTATCAATAAATTTGAGCCTGCGTCCCGTCACCTTCCAAATTGCAAACCGGTTAACACCGATCAAAACCTAAATGGTTTCCCACTTAGGAGTGTATTAGTACTCGGTTATAAATATTGTAATATGCCAAGATGACTTCACATTCCTTCCTCACCTCCTCATCCACAAAAGCAAACAAGTCATTCAACATCGTTCTCTTGCGTCTGCCATGGCTAGATTGAGTTCTCAGTCGAGAGATTTCCACCACTGAGAGGCGAGCATGGAAGCGGAAGCACGAGAGATGTCCCTCTTACCCACGAAAGCAGCCGACATGTCCTGCCGCACCGCCGAAGCAGCACGGGGGTCTCGTCGCACCGTCGAAGCAGCACAGAGGTCCCGCTACACCGTCGATGCAGCAGACTAGTCCGGTCGTGCTACAGAAGCAGCAAAGATGTCCTGACGGGCCGCGGTGGCCTGGGAAAATCTCTCACGGGTAGGCGAGGACTCTTACAGGCGCATGCGTGCAATCGTCCATAGCCAGATGGATCAGTTCTCCGGTTGGATAAAGCTGCAGGACGAGTTGAATGCCTCATTTGAACAACTCTGGGCCGACCGTGACCTGCTGAGGGCGAAGATCGCCGGAAGGGTGGACTGATCCATCTGGTAGGCGAAGGAGACCGCTGCCTTGCTGAAGAGGATGGGCGTCATCGTCAAGAAACTTATGGTCGAGAATGCCATGCTTCGCATCGAGCATGAAAGGCTGGTGGAGAAATCCGCGGTTGCTTCCGAGCAGTGTATTAAGGACATAAACTGATGAAAGATATCATCATCGCTCACAGCGAGAACTAGTCTTCGCGACCTGTAGCGCATCAAGAATGTAGAGATCAAGGAGCTAGATCGTTGTATGTGTCTTCCTTCTTCTTTTGCCCTTGTGTATTTTGGGCGTAGCCACATGTGGATTTTTTAGTTATCTTACTAGATATGTAAGACAATTATTATCCACTTCATCATCCTTATATTCATCATGCTTGCTACAAGTCGCAGTCGATGCTATATAGGTCCGTTGGATCTTACATCAAGATCTGTGCAAAACTATCTTTTCAGATTTTTACTTTCTCTCTTAAATCTCAGTCCAGTGAAACATAGCCACGCCGTGGAACAGGGGCTCAGGCGCAATTAATGGAGATGTTGGGAGGGAGGTGCGTAGCAGATAGAGGTCAAAGGGCTCTCCTCCCGATGATCGACGGTAGCGCAGCACTCCGAAGAGGTGCGCTTGCCAGAGTGGGCATCAGAACTCATGCCGGACTTGGTCTTCTTCTTCCCCCCGGGAGCTTCAGCGGCAAGTGATTTGCGATCTGTTGCGGCTGCTGCTTCCCGGTAGATCTTGTCGGCACAGATAAGAGCATCCTTCTTGTCGCCAGGGACAGAGATGACACTTATCGGGCCTGGCATCTTGAGCATGTTGTTGGCATAGTGAGAGGCTGCCATGAATTTGGCGAGCGCTGGACGGCCGAGTATCCCATTGTAAGGCAATGGAAAGTCAGCAACGTCAAAACTGATCCTCTCAGTCCAGAAGTTCAACTCGCTGCCAAATGTTACCGGCAACGTGATCTTTCCCTTCGGCTTGCTCCTTCCCGGGTTGATTCCTTGAAATGTGCCGGTTTCTTCGAGCTCGCTGTCAGGGATCTGGAGTTTCTGGAGCACCGCGGAGGAGATCAGGTTCAAGCCGGCCCCGCCGTCAACTAACATCTTAGTGACCTTGAGGTTGCGGATAGTTAGTGAAACCAACATCGGCAAGCACCCGACCGCAGTTATGCGATCAGGGTGGTCCTCAATATCAAAGATGATAGGCGTGCTGGACCATTTCAGAGGCTTGCGTGACTCGACAGGTGGTTCTGCTGCATTGACTTCCCGCACCCATTGATTGAGCTGGCGGTGTGAAGTATGCAGAGAAGCACCACCGTCAACGCACAGGACCTCTGTGGCTTTCTGGAACTCCTGCTCATCGGTCTCATCATCATCCATGTCTTCATCGTCGTCGTCATCTTCATCCTTATCGCGGCCGCGAGGAGGTCTGTCTCCTTGCCGCTGCTTGTCCTTGCCGCGGCGTCCTCCTCGGCCGGGACGTTTCTTGCCGGATCCTCCAGCACCTTCCTGGGCCTTCTCCTTGTCGCGCCGCTCGTATTCAGCTTTCTGTTGCTCGACAAGCTGCTCGACTTTCTTGCAGCTCTAGAGATCGTGGCCCTTGGTGCGGTGGATCTTGCAGTATTGCTTGTTGGTGCCGTCCTGCTTGTCGGCGACTGCCACATCTGCGGCAACCTCCTTGCCGGAGCTACCAGCTTCGGCTTTCTTGCCGGACTGCTCAACAACTAGCACATCTTTGCCTTTCTTCCTCCTATTATTCCGCCGCCGGTTTTTCTTTGCCGGGGCGGCATCCTCACTGTCAGATCCTCCTGCTCCTATGTTCTCTCCGGGGAGTCTCCTCCCTTCCTCAGCGCGTGCACACTTGTCAGCCAGAGCATATAGCTCACTGACATCTCTGATCTTGCACATCGCCATCTCCTCCCGCATCCCGCGGCAGGGTGGACGTCTAGGATGTTGTGCTGCACGATGCTGAATCTCTGAATGTACTTGCGCGGGGGTTCTCCTTCCTTCTGGGTGAGCAGATGAAGGTCACTCTCTTGGCCATGAGGCTTGTGGCCTCCTGTGAAGGCGCCGACAAACTGATGGCATAGATCGGCCCAAGAGGATATGGAGTTGTCCGGCAAGTGCATGAGCCAGGATCTGACGTTGGGCTTGAGCACCAGCAGGAAGTAGTTGGCAAGGACCTTGTCATCCCGTCCCCCGGCAGCCTGCACCGCAATGGTGTAGTTGCTGAGGAACTCTGACGGATGCATCTTGCCATCGTACTTCTCCGGTACGTCTGGCTTGAAGTTCTTCGGGCTGGGCTACTGGACTTGCCGCAGCCCACGAGTGAACGCAGGGCAACCTACCGCGTACGGCAAGTCGCCTGGTTCCCCTGGCGCATGCATGTCAACAGAGGGCCCAGCGCGCTTGTCAGATTGACGTCGCGCTTCTCTTCCGCGCTCGATGCGAGTACGAGTGTCTTCTTGCTGTCGATCGTGAAGAACTTGGCGCTGATCACGACGAGCTCGTGGATCCGACGATGCGGTGGAGTCGCTGTCGAGGTGGATCCGGCGAGTCGGTGATCTTGGCCTTCGGGGTGGTGATTGCATGGTGGTTGCACCTCCACCAGTTTCATCGCCACCGGCTCGCACCTGGCAACCCTGCCGCGGCAGCGACGCGCTCGGCTGCCGCGGAGTGTCGCCGTTGGCGTACCCGATGAGACTCTGAATGGTGGCCCTCCATTCGTCGATCTTGTCCGACGTCGGAGGGTAATCCAGGAGCAGTTGAGATCGCGCCAAAGCTTCTGCCGGAGTGGTGGGTGGCAGTGGCGGACGGCGCGAGGAGCGGGATGTGCTCGGACTTCTAACTATGTTAGAAGGAGCATTATCCCGTCCGGGCGACCGTGTCTCGCTCGTGCTGGTACGCTGGCGTGCATGCTGATCTTGAGCGCCCCGGGATCCACCAGCTTGATCTTGTCCCAACAAACATATGGTACTGCGAGTACCATGATGTTGTCGTTCCCGCGCCTCCTGAGATGGGCGCGGAACAAGTGCGGACGTCGAGGTCTGTGCCGCCTTGCCCTTGGACGTGGCCGTGGGCCTGGCAGCGTCGTGATCTTCCTCGTCGACGTCCGTCCTTCGGCCAACGTCTACCCCGCCACCCGTTTGCTCCGGTGGTGGTGGGATCGACGTGGACGGAACAGGTGCCTCCGAAGCCTTCTTCTTCGGTGGCATGTTGATGAAGGAAAATGAAGATCTAGCTCGTGTGAACGCCAGATCAGGTTCACGCAATCTCAACGCCCCCCTACCTGGCACGCCAAAGATGTCGGGGAAACTGATCCACGAACACCTATGGGGCCGGCGGACCGTGGCCCCTTTCGGTTCGGCGGGGGGCGGAGGTCGCACGAAGAGCGGATCGAGGCGAAGCACACGAGCAGTTTACCCAGCTTCGGAGCTCTCCGGAGAGATAATACTCCTACTTCTGCTTGTTTGATTGTATTGTGTTCTTGCTCGAGAGATAGCTAAGTGTTTTTCTGGCTTCCGAATGATCCGAACCCCCTCTACGTTGCGCGTGGGCCTCCTTTTATACGCTAAAGGGGTCACCGACAGGTGGCAACATAGACAAGGGTACAAATGTAAAAAGAGAGGTGGTTGGTACAGTTACTTGTACAATGCACCCTACCTAACCCTGACGGCAGGGGACAAGGGCATTAAATGCCCGTCTGTTAGCCCAAACAGTGCAGAAAAGGACCGTCAGGGGCGCCACCGCTCGCCACGATGGCGATCTTGTCAGCTTCGCATGCCACCGCGCACCGCTGGCTGCACAGCCTCCTGCCACGCGCGCCTGGAAAGGCCCCCAGAGCGACACATTGGTGGATGCGCTGGAGTGTGGGCACAGAGTGGCCGCCTGCCGTGGCAAGCGCCTTGCCGCGGCCGTTGCCTTGTCGGGTTTGGAAGCTTGTCGCTCACCGGGCCTTGTCGGGACGCGCGGCGCGTCGCGGCAAGTTCCTTGAAATGCCTTGGTTGGCCTTCCCGGCAAGCTCCTCTTGCCGGGACCTTGTCTCCTGGGCTTAAATACTTTTTTCTTGAATGGCTCCAAGGGAACCACGGAGGACCTTGGCGGTCGCCCGGCAAGCCTTGCCGCGGGGCGCTGCAACTGCCCGTGCACAAGTTCGGGATACTAGGGTACCCCTACTCTAGTACATCGACATGCCTTTTTAAACCGGACATGCATCATACTTGATTGTGCATCATGCCATGTTTATGCTTGTGTGTTTACCATGTTGCTTACTTCTTTTTGATTTGCTTCTCTCGTTAGCTTCGGTTTCGTTCCGGAGTTGTGAGGATTTGTTCGACCATGTTTGTTTGTCTTCTTCATGGATTCGGTCTTCTTCCTAGCTGAATCTCAGGCAAGATGATCATTACCCTCGATATCACCTCTATATTTTCTTGCTAGTTGCTTCGTTCTATCGCTATGCTGCGCTGCCTATCACTTGTTTACCAAGCCTCCCAAATTGCCATGTTACTGCTTTGCTCAGCCCCTCTTATAGCGTTGTTAGTTGCAGGTGAAGTTGAAGATTGCTCCATGTTGAACCGGATTATGTTGGGCTATCACAATATCTCTTATTTAATTAATGCATCTATATACTTGGTAAAGGGTGGAAGGCTCGGCCTTATGCCTGGTGTATTGTTCCACTCTTGCCGCCACTAGTTTCCATCATACCGGTGTTATGTTCCTTGATTTTGCGTTCCTTACGCGGTTGGGTGATTTATGGGACCCCCTTGACAGTTCGCTTTGAATAAAACTCCTCCAGCAAGGCCCAATCTTGGTTTTAACATTTCCCACCTAAGCCTTTTTCCCTTGGGTTCTGCAGACTCAACGGTCATCTGTATTTTAACCCCCCCGGGCCAGTGCTCCTCTGAGTGTTGGTCCGAACTAGAGCCCTTTGCAGCAGCCCCCTCAGTGAAACTTGAGGTCTGGTTTTAGTTGTACGGATTGCTCATCCGTTGTGCCCTAAGAACGAGATATGTGCAGCTCCTATCGGGATTTGTTGGCACAGTAGGGTGGTCTTGCTGGTCTTGTTTTACCATTATCGAAATGTCTTGTAAACTGGGATTTTGAGACTGATCGGGTCTTCCTGGGAGAAGGAATATCCTTCGTTGACCATGAGAGCTTGTGATGGGCTAAGTTGATACACCACTGCAGGGTATAAACTTTCGAGAGCCATGCCCGCGGTTATGTGGCAGATGGGAATTTGTTAATATCCGCTTGTAGAGAACTTGACACCAGATTCGAATTAAAACGCATCTACCGCGTGTGTAGGCATGATGGTCTCTTTTCGGCGGAGTCCGGGAAGTGAACACGGTCTTGGTGTTATGATTGTGCATAAGCAGTTTCAGGATCACTTCTTGATCATTTCTAGATTCTCGGCCGTTCCGTTGCTTCTCTTCTCGCTCTTATTTGCGTATGTTAGCCACCATATTTGCTTAGTGCTTGCTGCAATTCCACCTCATTACCACTTCCTACCCATAAGGTTAAATAGTCTTGATCTCGCGGGTTTAGAGATTGCTGAGTCCTCGTGACTCACCAAATACTATCACAAAAGTTGCAGGTGCCGATTATACCAGTGCAGGTGATGCAACCGAGCTCAGATGGGAGCTCAACGAAGATCTTGGTTGTTTCTATGTTTTGTTTCATGTTGATCAGTAGTGGAGCTCAGTTGGGATGATCAGGGATCTAGCAGTTGGGTTATCTTCTTTTCTTTTGGCTTCGTCCGTAGTTGGACTATGTGTGTACTCTGAATGATGTATGATTTATTTAAGTACTTGTGTAAAGTGGCAATTGTAAGCCAACTCTTTATCCCAGTCTTGTTCATTACATGGGATTGTGTGAAGATGACCCTTCTTGCGACAAAACCACAATGCGGTTATGCCTCTAAGTCGGGCTTCGACACGTGGGAGATATAGCCGCATCGTGGGTGTTACAGCTAGCCTCTCTTATGTCGCGCAACTTTCGCCGGTATTATACACCCACCATTTACCTTCCTCAAAACCGCTACCATATCTACATATTATGGCATTTACATAGACATTCCGAGATATATTGCCATGCAACTTTCCACCATTCCGTTTATCATGACATGCTCCGTCATTGTCATATTGCTTTTTCATGATCATGTAGTTGACATCGTATTTGTGGCAAGGCCACCTTCATAATTCTTTCATACATGTCACTCTTGATTCATTGCATACCCCGGTACACCGCCGGAGGCATTCACATAGAGTCATATTTTGTTCTAATTCTTGAGTTGTAAATCAATAAAAGTGTGATGATCTTCATTATTAGAGCATTTTCCCAAGTGTGGAAAGGATGATGGAGACAATGATTCCCCCACAAGTCGGAATGAGACTCCGGACTTTATAATAAATAAAAGAAGCCAAAGAAGCCCAAATAAAAAAAGAGGCCAAATAAGCCCACAAAAAAAGAGAAAAGAGAGAAGGGACAATGTTACTATCCTTTTTTCACACTTGTGCTTCAAAGTAGCACCATGATCTTCATGATAGAGAGTCTCCTATGTTGTCACTTTCATATACTAGTGGGAATTTTTCATTATAGAACTTGACTTGTAGATTCCAATGATGGGCTTCCTCAAAATGCCCTAGGTATTCGTGAGCAAGCAAGTTGGATGCACACCCACTTAGTTTTGTTGAGCTTTCATACATTTATAGCTCTAGTGCATCTGTTGCATGGCAATCCCTACTCACTCACATTGACATCTATTAATGGGCATCTCCATAGCCTGTTGATACGCCTAGTTGATGTGAGACTATCTTCTCCCTTTTTGTCTTCATCACAACCACCATCCCATTCCACATATAGTGCTATATCCATGGCTTGCGCTCATGTATTGCATGAGAGTTGAAAAAGCTTAAGCGCGTTAAAAAGTATGAACCAATTGCTTGGCTGAAACCGGGGTTGTGCATGATGGGAGTATTTTGTGTGATGAAAATGAAGCATAGCCTAACTATATGATTTTGTAGGGATAAACTTTCTTTGGCTATGCTATTTTTGGAAGACAAGATTACTTTGTTAGTATGCTTGAAGTATTACTATTTTTATGTTAAATGAAATTTTATCTTGAATCATTTGGATCTGAACATTCATGCCACAATAAAGAAAATTACATTGAGAAATATGCTAGGTAGCATTCCTCATCAGAAATTCTATTTTTCTCATTTACCTACTTGAGGACGAGCATGAATTAAGCCTGGGGATGCTTGATACGTCTGCAACGTATCTATAATTTTTGATTGTTCCATGCTATTATATTACCCATTTTGGATGTTCATGAGCTTTACTTTACACTTTTATATCATTTTTGGGACTAACCTACTAACCGGATGCCCAACCCGAATTGTTGTTTTTTTGCCTATTTCAGTGTTTCGAAGGAACGGAATATCAAATGGAGTCCAAACGGAATGAAACCTTCGGGACCGATCTTTTTGGAACAAACGCAGTCCAAGAGACTTGGAGTGGCCGTCAAGAAGCAGCCAAGGTGGCCACTAGGGTGCCAGGCGCATCCCCCACCCTCGTGGGCCCCTCGTGGCTCCCCTGACCAACTTCCTTCGCCTATATATACTTGCATACCCTGAAAACACCGAGAAGCACCAAAAAAACCTATTTCCACCGCCGCAACCTTTTGTACCCATGAGATCCCATCTTGGAGCCTTTTCTAGCGCTCCGTGGGAGGGGGAATCGACCACGGAGGGCTTCTACATCAACACCATAGACTCTCCAATGAGTTGTGAGTAGTTTACCACAGACCTTCGGGTCCATAGTTGTTAGCTAGATGCCTTCTTCTCTCTCTTTAAATCTCAATACAAAGTTCTCCTCGATCTTGTTGGAGATCTATTGGATGTAACTCTTTTTGCGGTGTGTTTGTCGAGATCCGAAGAATTGTGGGTTTATGATCAAGTTTATCTATGAGAAATATTTGAACTCCTCTGAATTCTTTTATGTATGATTGGTTATCTTTGCAAGTCTCTTCGAATTAACAGTTTGGTTTGGCCTACTAGATTGATCTTTCTTGAAGTGGGAGGAGTGCTTAGCTTTGGGTTCAATCTTGCGGTGTCTGATGGAGTCATGTACCTAGGGTAGGGTCAGAGACCTGATCTAGGTACCCTGCCCGAGGACACCCATAGAAGAGATCACCTTCCAGTCGACCTACGAGGGACTCACTCGACTGACTTGAAGGACTCGACCACGAAGACTCACTCGACCACCAGAAGGTGAAGAGGCACTCTGCACTGCAACGGCCTGTAATTAAGTAGACTTTATGATAGTAACGACACTTTATGTGGGGCGTTACCAGTAACGCCCCGGACTTAATGTACCTTAAACCCTTCATTACGTGGGTTGGCTGGGGTCCTGGCGCACTCTATATAAGCCACCCCCCTCCACAGGCAGAGGGGTTCGGCACCCTGTAATCCATATACACATAATCCACTCGACCGCCTCCGGGCTCCGAGACGTAGGGCTTTTACTTCCTCCGAGAAGGGCCTGAACTCGTACATCTCTTGTACTTACAACCTCTCCATAGCTAGGACCTTGCCTCTCCATACCTACCCCCCACTCTACTGTCAGACTTAGATCCACGACAGTTGGCGCCCACCATGGGGCCGGTGTTTTAGCGATTTTGTGGAGAAGTTGCGATTCTTTCGAGTACTTTCATCATGGTAGCTGCTGGAGTTTTGGTCGAGGGTCGAGAGATTCGTCTCGGTGCTCTCACCTTCGTCGCCGATGACTCCGCCTGGCTCCAGGAGGCTCCACTCGACGTCGATGCGCTCCCCGTCCGCGGTGCGACGCATTTTCGCGCATGTGTCTGCGGCGTTCTGCCGCGGCAACCGTCGACCCCATATCGGTCGACTCCCCTATCGACCACCCTCCCGGTCTCCCGCCAGCGCAAGCGCTCGGGTCGGTCGAGGCTTCAGCGGTGGGTGAGACACGCGGTGGCTCGCCAGACGGCCACCACCCAAGTTGCGGCAATCGAGCCCGACGAATCTCTCTACAGCCTGTTCGATCTGTTGACTAGCTCCGTAGAGACTGCATCCGAATGCGATAGCAGTGATCCAGCGGAGGAAATCTTGATGGTCGACGGGCCTCGCAGCCCCCCTGGCTTCGCCCGTGATGGTGGGGCAGGCGACGGAGGCGACCCCGCACGAGACCACGAAGAGTATCAGCCCGAGCCACTCGACTCTATGCAAAGAGAGGAACTTCGCCGCAGGAACATGGATGTCCCATCGCAGGAGAAACCCCCGAGGCTCGCGCCTTGGAGGAGGCACGTTTGGCCAATTTGGCCGAACGCGCTCGCCTGGAGAATCTTCAGCGAGCACTCGACGAGCGCGCGCGGCAATGAGTTCCCGACGCCAGTCGACGTCAACTCTTCCCGCTGACTCAGGTATATCGAACCCCAATCCAGAATTTAGCAGCTGCGACCCATATAGCAGAGTCCATCCAGCCCTCTCAGTCGGAAGCTGGCAGAGGCTTGATGCAGATCAGGGATCTGCTCCGGGCAGCAAGAGATCAGAATTCAGCCGTGTCGCAGTCGCGCAACAGAATTCACAGTCGATCCGTCGCTGCGAATACGGTTCAGTTGGCTCACAGTGTTGGAAATATGCCCTAGAGGCAATAATAAAAGTATTATTATTATATTTCCTTGTTCATGATAATTGTCTTTTATTCATCCTATAACTGTATTATCTGGAAATCGTAATACACGTGTGAATACATAGACCACAATATGTCCCTAGTGAGCCTCTAGTTGACTAGCTCATGATCAACAGATAGTCATGGTTTCCTGGCTATGGACATTAGATGTCGTTGATAACGGTATCACATCATTAGGAGAATGATGTGATGGACAAGACCCAATCCTAAGCCTAGCACAAGGATCGTGTAGTTCGTTTGCTAGAGTTTTGCCAATGTCAAGTATCTCTTCCTTCGACCATGAGAGCGTGTAACTCCTGGATACCGTAGGAGTGCTTTGGGTGTATCAAACGTCACAACATAACTGGGTGACTATAAAGGTGCACTACAGGTATCTCCGAAAGTATCTATTGTTTTATGCGGATCGAGACTGGGATTTGTCACTCCGTGTAAACGGAGAGGTATCTCTGGGCCCACTCGGTAGGACATTATCATAATGTGCACAATGTGATGAAGGGGTTGATCACGGGATGATGTGTTATGGAACGAGTAAAGAGACTTGCCGGTAACGAGAATGAACAAGGTATCGGTATACCGACGATCGAATCTCGGGCAAGTAAAATACCGCTAGACAAAGGGAATTGTATACGGGATCGATTGAGTCCTTGACATCGTGGTTCATCCGATGAGATCATCGTGGAACATCTGGGAGCCAACATGGGTATCCAGATCCCGCTGTTGGTTATTGACCGGAGAACGTCTCGGTCATGTCTGCATGTCTCCCGAACCCGTAGGGTCTACACACTTAAGGTTCCATGACGCTAGGGTTATAAAGGAAGCTTGTATGTGGTTACCGACTGTTGTTCGGAGTCCCGTATGAGATCCCGGACGTCATGAGGAGTTCCGGAATGGTCCGGAGGTAAAGATTTATATATGGGAAGTCCTGTTTCGGCCATCGGGACAAGTTTCGGGGTCATCGGTATTGTACCGGGACCACCGGAAGGGTCCCGGGGGCCCACCGGGTGGGGCCACCTGCCCCGGGGGGCCACATGGGCTGTAGGGGGTGCGCCTTGGCCTACATGGGCCAAGGGAACCAGCCCCAAGAGGCCCATGCGCCTAGGGAACCCTAGAGGGAAGAGTCCTCAAGGGGGAAGGCACCTCCGAGGTGCCTTGGGGAGGATGGACTCCTCCCCCCCTCTTGGCCGCACCCCTTCCTTGGAGGAAGGGGCAAGGCTGCGCCTCCCCCCTCTCCCCTGCCCCTATATATACTGGAGGGGAGGGAGGGCATCCATACCTGAGCCCTTGGCGCCTCCCTCCCTCCCGTGACACCTCCTCCTCTCCCGTAGGTGCTTGGCGAAGCCCTGCAGGATTGCCACGCTCCTCCATCACCACCATGCCGTTGTGCTGCTGCTGGATGGAGTCTTCCTCAACCTATCCCTCTCTCCTTGCTGGATCAGGGCGTGGGAGACATCGTTGAGCTGTACGTGTGTTGAACGCGGAGGTGCCGTCCGTTCGGCACTAGGATCATCGGTGATCTGAATCACGACGAGTACGACTCCATCAACCCCGTTCACTTGAACGCTTCCGCTTAGCGATCTACAAGGGTATGTAGATGCACTCTCCTTCCTCTCGTTGCTGGTTTCTCCATAGATAGATCTTGGTGACGCGTAGGAAAATTTTGAATTTCTGCTACGTTCCCCAACAGTGGCATCATGAGCTAGGTCTATTGCGTAGATTCTTTGCACGAGTAGAACACAAAGTAGTTGTGGGCGTTGATTTTGTTCAATATGCTTACCGTTACTAGTCCAATCTTGTTTCGACGGCATCGTGGGATGAAGCGGCCCGGACCGACCTTACACGTACTCTTATGTGAGACAGGTTCCACCGATTGACATGCACTTGGTGCATAAGGTGGCTAGCGGGTGCCAGTCTCTCCCACTTTAGTCGGAACGGATTCGATGAAAAGGGTCCTTATGAGGGGTAAATAGCAATTGGCATATCACGTTGTGGTTTTGCGTAGGTAAGAAACGTTCTTGCTAGAAACCCAGAGCAGCCACGTAAAACATGCAAACAACAATTAGAGGACGTCTAACTTGTTTTTGCAGGGTATGCTATGTGATGTGATATGGCCAAGAAGAATGTGATGAATGATATGTGATGTATGAGATTGATCATGTTCTTGTAATAGGATTCACGACTTGCATGTCGATGAGTATGACAACCGGCAGGAGCCATAGGAGTTGTCTTTATTTTTTGTATGACCTGCGTGTCATTGAAGAACGCCATGTAAACTACTTTACTTTATTTCTAAATGCGTTAGTCATAGAAGTAGAAGTAGTCGTTGGCGTGACAACTTCATGAAGACACGATGATGGAGATCATGATGATGGAGATCATGGTGTCGTGCCGGTGACAAGATGATCATGGAGCCCCGAAGATGAAGATCAAAGGAGCTATATGATATTGGCCATATCATGTCACTACTCTATTTGATTGCATGTGATGTTTATCATGTTTATGCATCTTGTTTGCTTAGAACGACGGTAGTAAATAAGATGATCCCTTACAACAATTTCAAGAAGTGTTCTCCCCTAACTGTGCACCGTTGCTACAGTTCGTCGCTTCTAAGCACCACGTGATGATCGGGTGTGATGGATTCTTACGTTCACATACAACGGGTGTAAGACAGTTTTACACAGCGAAAACACTTAGGGTTAACTTGAC
>NC_041387.1:198773805-198779355 GCF_002162155.2 Triticum dicoccoides | reverse complement strand
GTTAACTTGACGAGCCTAGCATGTACAGACATGGCCTCGGAACACGGAGACCGAAAGGTCGAGCATGAGTCGTATAGCAGATACGATCAACATGAAGATGTTCACCGATGATGACTAGTCCGTCTCACGTGATGATCGGACACGGCCTAGTTGACTCGGATCATGTAATCACTTAGATGACCAGAGGGATGTCTATCTGAGTGGGAGTTCATAAGATGAACTTAATTATCCTGAACATAGTCAAAAGACCTTTTGCAAATTATGTCGTAGTTCACGCTATAGTTCTACTGTTTTAGTTATGTTCCTAGAGAAAATATAGTTGAAAGTTGACAGTAGCGATTATGCGGACACTAGAACGCTTATGTCCTTAATGCACTGCTTAGTGTGCTGAACCCCAAACGTCGTTTGTGGATGTTTCGAACATCGAACATACACGTTTTGATAACTACGTGATAGTTCAGTTAAATGGTTTAAGTAGAGGCACCAAAGATGTTTTCAAAACGTCGCGGAACATATGAGATGTTTCGAGGGCTGAAATTGGGATTTCAGGCTCGTGCCCACGTCAAGAGGTATGAGACCTCCGACAATTTTCTTAGCCTATAAACTAAGGGAGAAAAGCTCAATCGTTGAGCTTGTGCTCAGATTGTCTGAGTGCAACAATCACTTGAATCGAGTGGGAGTTGATCTTCCAAATGAGATAGTGATGTTTCTCCAAAGTCATTGCCACCAAGCTGCTAGAGCTTCGTGATGAACTATAACATATCAGGGATAGATATGATGATCCTTGAAATATTCATGATGTTTGACACCGCGAAAGTAGAAATCAAGAAGGAGCATCAATTGTTGATGGTTGGTGAAACCACTAGTTTCAAGAAGGGCAAGGGAACAAAGGGATACTTCATGAAACGGCAATTCAGCTGCTGCTCAAGTGAAGAAACCCAAGGTTGAACCCAAACCCGAGACTAAGTGCTTCTGTAATAAGGGGAACAACCACTGGAGTAGCATTACCCTAGATACTTGGTAGATGAGAAGGCTGGCAAGGTCGATAGAAGTATATTGGATATACATTATGTTAATGTGTACTTTACTAGTACTCCTAGTAGCACCAGGGTATTGGATACCGGTTCGGTTGCTAAGTGTTAGTAACTCGAAATAAAAGCTACGGAATAAACGGAGACTAGCTAAAGGTGAGCTGACGATATATGTTGGAAGTGTTTCCAAGGTTGATATGATCAAGCACCGCACGCTCCCTCTACCACCGAGATTGGTGTTTGCGTTGAGCATAGACATGATTGGATTATGTCTATCGCAATACGGTTATTCATTTAAGGAGAATAATGGTTACTCTAATTTTTGAATAATGCCTTCAATGGTCTTGCACCTAAAGAAATGGTTTATTGAATCTCGGTCGTAGTGATACACATTTTCATGCCAAAAGATATAAGATAGTAATGATAGTACCACTTACTTGTGGCATTGCCATGTAAGTCATAATGGTATAAAACGCATGAAGAAGCTCCATGTTGATGGATCTTTGGATTCACTCGTTTTTGAAAAGTTTGAGACATGCGAACCATGTCTAATGGTGTATATGCATGAAGAAACTCCATGCAAATGGATCGTTCGGACTCACTTGATTTTGAATCACTTGATATGCAAATCATACCACATGGGCAAGATGACTGAAAAGCCTCGTTTTCAGTAAGATGGAATAAGATAGCAACTTGTTGGAAGTAACACATTTTGATGTGTACAGTCCAATGAATGCTGAGGCATGCAGTGAATATCGTTATGTTCTTACTTCACAGATGATTCGAGTAGATGTTGAGAATATTTACTTGATGAAACACAAGTCTGAATTATTGAATGGTTCAAGTAATTTCAGAGTGAAGTAGAAGATCATTGTGACAAGAGGATATAATGTCTATGCTATGATCATAGAGATGAATATCTGAGTTACGAGTTTTGGCACACAATTAAGACATTGTGGAAATTGTTTCGCAATTAATACCGCCTGGAACACCATAGTGTGATGGTGTGTCCGAACATCATAGTTGCACCCTATTGGATATGATGCATACCATGATTTCTCTTATCGAATTACCACTATCGTTCATGGGTTAGGCATTAGAGACAACCACATTCACTTTAAATAGGGCACCACGTAATTCCGTTGAGATGACACCGTATGAATTATGGTTTAGAGAAACCTAAGTTGTCGTTTCTTAAAGGTTTGGGGCTGTGACGCTTATGTGAAAAAGTTTCAGGATTAAGCTCGAACCCAAAGCGGATAAAATACATCTTCATAGGACACCCAAAACAGTTGGGTATACCTCCTAATTCAGATCCGAAAACAATATGAATTGTTTCTAGAATCGGGTCCTTTCTCGAGGAAAGGTTTCTCTCGAAAGAGTTGAGTGGGAGGATGGTGGAGACTTGATGAGGTTATTGAACCGTCTCTTCAACTAGTGTGTGGCAGGGCACAGGAAGTTGTTCCTGTGGCACCTACACCAATTGAAGTGGAAGCTTATGATATTGAGCATGAAACTTTGGATCAAGTCACTACCAAACCTCGTAGGACGACAAGGACACGTACTACTTCGGAGTGGTAAGGTGATCCTGTCTTGAAGGTCATGTTGCTAGACAACAATGAACCTACGAGCTATGGAGAAGCGATGGTGGGCCCGGATGCCGATAAATGGCTCGAGGCCATAAAATCCGAGAATGGATCCATGGACTTTGGCGGACTTGCCCGATGATCGGCAAGCCATTAAGATAAATGGATCTTTAAGAAGAAGACGGACGTGGATGGTAATGTCACCGTCCATGAAGCTCGACTTGTGGCGAAAAGTTTTTCACAAGTTCAAGGAGTTGACTACGATGAGATTTTCTCACTCGTAGCTATGCTTAAAGTCCGTCGGAATCATGTTAGCATTAGCTGCATTTATGAAATCTGGCAGATGGATGTCAAGACAAGTTTCCTTACTAGTTTTCGTAAGGAAAGCTTGTATGCAATACAATCAGAAAAGTTTTGTCAATCCTGAGGATGCTAAATGGTATGCTAGCTCCAGCGATCCTTCTAAGGACTGGAGTAAGCATCTCGGAGTTGGAATGTGCACTTTGATGAGATGATCAAAGATTTTGGGTTCGTACAAAGTTTATGAGAAACTTGTATTTCCAAAGAAGTGAGTGGGAGCACTATAGAATTTCTGATGAGTATATGTTGTTGACATATTGTTGATCAGAAATGACGTAGAATTTCTAGAAAGCATATAGGGTTA
Source organism: Triticum dicoccoides (assembly GCF_002162155.2). Taxonomy (NCBI): domain Eukaryota; kingdom Viridiplantae; phylum Streptophyta; class Magnoliopsida; order Poales; family Poaceae; genus Triticum; species Triticum dicoccoides. The sequence continues at coordinate 198,776,074 of NC_041387.1, read as the reverse complement.
TTTGAAAGGTGTTTTTCAATGGAAAGCCTGGATTAAGCTACTTGAACATTGAGCATCAATATCTATAAGGATAGATCAAAACGCTTAATAGTACTTTCAAATTAGCACATACCTTGACATGATCTTGAAGGTGTTCAAGATGGACCAGTCAAAGAAGGAGTTCTTGCCTGAGTTGTAAGGTACGAAGTTAAGACTTAAAGCTAGACCACGGCAGAATAGAGAGAAAGGACGAAGGTCGTCCCCTATGCTTGAGACGTAGGCTCTTCAGTATGCTATGCTGTGTACCGCACCTGTAGTGTGCCTTGCCATGAGTCAGTCAAGGGGTACAAGAGTGATCCAAGAATGGCTCACAGGACAGCGGTCAATGTTATCCTTAGAAATTAGTGGACTAAGGAATTTTCTCGATTATGGAGGTGGTAAAAGAGTTCGTCGTAAAGGTTACGACGATGCAAGCTTGACACCTATCCGGATAGCTCTGAGTAGAGATACCGGATACATATAATGGAGCAACAATTTAGAATAGCTCCAAGTAGAACAGTTATTTGGAATAGCTCCAAATAGAGCGTGGTAGCTGCATCTAGGAGATGACATAGAGATTTGTAAAACACACACGGATCTGAAAGGTTCAGACCCGTTGACTAAAACCTCTCTCACAAGCAACATGATCAAACTTAAAACTCATTGAGTATTAATCACATAGTGATGTGAACTAGACTACTGATTCTAGTAAACTCTTGGGTGTTAGTCACATGGCGATGTGACCTGTGAGTGTTAATCACATGGCGATGTGAACTAGATTATTGACTCTAGTGCAAGTGGGAGACTGTTGGAAATATGCCCTAGAGGCAATAATAAAAGTATTATTATTATATTTCCTTGTTCATGATAATTGTCTTTTATTCATGCTATAACTGTATTATCCGGAAATCGTAATACACGTGTGAATACATAGACCACAATATGTCCCTAGTGAGCCTCTAGTTGACTAGCTCGTTGTGATCAACAGATAGTCATGGTTTCCTGGCTATGGACATTAGATGTCGTTGATAACGGGATCACATCATTAGGAGAATGATGTGATGGACAAGACCCAATCCTAAGCCTAGCACAAGGATCGTGTAGTTCGTTTGCTAGAGTTTTGCCAATGTCAAGTATCTCTTCCTTCGACCATGAGAGCGTGTAACTCCTGGATACCGTAGGAGTGCTTTGGGTGTATCAAACGTCACAACGTAACTGGGTGACTATAAAGGTGCACTACAGGTATCTCCGAAAGTATCTATTGTTTTATGCGGATCGAGACTGGGATTTGTCACTCCGTGTAAACGGAGAGGTATCTCTGGGCCCACTCGGTAGGACATCATCATAATGTGCACAATGTGACCAAGGGGTTGATCACGGGATGATGTGTTACAGAACGAGTAAAGAGACTTGCCGATAACGAGATTGAACAAGGTATCGGTATACCGACGATCGAATCTCGGGCAAGTAAAATACCGCTAGACAAAGGGAATTGTATACGGGATCGATTGAGTCCTTGACATTGTGGTTCATCCGATGAGATCATCGTGGAACATGTGGGAGCCAACATGGGTATCCAGATCCCGCTGTTGGTTATTGACCGGAGAACGTCTCGGTCATGTCTGCATGTCTCCCGAACCCGTAGGGTCTACACACTTAAGGTTCGATGACACTAGGGTTATAAAGGAAGCTTGTATGTGGTTACCGAATGTTGTTCGGAGTCCCGGATGAGATCCCGGACGTCACGAGGAGTTCCGGAATGGTCCGGAGGTAAAGATTTATATATGGGAAGTCCTGTTTCGGCCATCGGGACAAGTTTCGGGGTCATCGGTATTGTACCGGGACCACCGGAAGGGTCCCGGGGGCCCACCGGGTGGGGCCACCTGCCCCGGGGGGCCACATGGGCTGTAGGGAGTGCGCCTTGGCCTACATGGGCCAAGGGCACCAGCCCCAAGAGGCCCATGCGCCTAGGGAACCCTAGAGGGAAGAGTCCTCAAGGGGGAAGGCACCTCCGAGGTGCCTTGGGGAGGATGGACTCCTCCCCCCCCCCTCTTGGCCGCACCCCTTCCTTGGAGGAAGGGGCAAGGCTGCGCCTCCCCCCTCTCCCCTGCCCCTATATATAGTGGAGGGGAGGGAGGGCATCCATACCTGAGCCCTTGGCGCCTCCCTCCCTCCCGTGACACCTCCTCCTCTCCCGTAGGTGCTTGGCGAAGCCCTGCATGATTGCCACGCTCCTCCATCACCACCACGC
>NC_041387.1:198767476-198773733 GCF_002162155.2 Triticum dicoccoides | reverse complement strand
TGCGCCTCCCCCCTCTCCCCTGCCCCTATATATAGTGGAGGGGAGGGAGGGCATCCATACCTGAGCCCTTGGCGCCTCCCTCCCTCCCGTGACACCTCCTCCTCTCCCGTAGGTGCTTGGCGAAGCCCTGCATGATTGCCACGCTCCTCCATCACCACCATGCCGTTGTGCTGCTGCTGGATGGAGTCTTCCTCAACCTCTCCCTCTCTCCTTAAGGCGTGGGAGACATCGTCGTGCTGTACGTGTGTTGAACGCGGAGGTGCCGTCCGTTCGGCACTAGGATCATCGGTGATCTGAATCACGACGAGTACGACTCCATCAACCCCGTTCACTTGAACGCTTCCGCTTAGCGATCTACAAGGGTATGTAGATGCACTCACCTTCCTCTCGTTGCTGGTTTCTCCATAGATAGATCTTCGTGACGCGTAGGAAAATTTTGAATTTCTGCTACGTTCCCCAACACACAGTCCCAGATCGCCTCCGCGGCGTGAAGGACGCGAGAATCGGCGAGACCAATATGGGGACCGACACGACCGAGCTGATAGGCGTCGAGTGCCCACTTCCCCTCCGAGGGGTGGGTCTTACGCTCCTCGGCAGCAAGATGACAGACGTTAGCTCAGTGCGGGGCGAAGAGTTCCAGTCGACCCCAGAGAACCAGGCTTCGACGCGCGATCCATTATCGTGCAAGGCTTGGTCGACCGGAACAGAGCCCATCGAGGTGGACTCGACAGAGATGCGCCCACGAGCAGTCAAGTGCACGTTTCTGGTCCGGAATGTTTCAGCAGAGCTATTAGAGCGGCAGTGATTCCTCCCAATTTCAGGTTGGCAACAGGAGTCAGCAAGTTCACCGGTGAGTCTAAGCCTGAAACTTGGCTTGAGGACTACCGAGTGGCAGTTCAGATTGGTGGTGGGAATGATGAGGTGGCCATGAAGCATTTGCCCCTCATGTTGGAAGGTTCTGCCAGAGCGTGGTTGAATCAGTTACCTCCTAGCAGTATTTACACTTGGGAAGATCTGTCCCGAGTGTTTGTCAGAACGTTTGAAGGAACTTGCAAGCGACCGGCTGGATTGACGGAGCTACAAGTCTGCATGCAGAAGACCAATGAGACCCTCAGGGAGTATATTCAGAGATGGATCACTTTGCACCATACTGTGGAGAATGTGTCTGATCATCAGGCAGTCTGCGCCTTCAAGGATGGTGTCAAGAACAGAGAATTGAGTTTGAAATTTGGTCGAACCGGAGACATGACCTTGAGTCGGATGATGGAAATTGCTACCAAGTACGCCAACGGTGAAGAAGAAGACCAACTCCGAAGCGGCAAGCACAAGCCGAGCCAGTCGGAGAAGGGAAACACCAGTCGGAAACAGAAGCGGAAGGCTGAACCGGCAGCTCCTGAGAGGCTCTGGCCGTGGCTCATGGAAAGTTTAAAGGGAAACCAAAAGGATCCTGGAACCCTAAGAAGGTAAAGGATAAAGAAGGGAACGACGTGATGGATATGCCGTGTCATATCCACACGAAGAAAGACGAAGAGGGGAATATCATTTACCCAAAGCATACCACTCGCCAATGTCGACTCCTGATCCAGCAGTTTCAAGGAAAACAGTCTAAAGACAAGGAAAAGGAGTCGGACAAGGCCGGAGACAAGGAGGACAGTGAGGAAGGATATCCGCCTGTCAACTCCACTCTGATGATCTTTGCAGATGTGGAAAGCAAGAGTCGATTGAAAGTCATTAACCGCGAGGTGAACATGGTTACCCCAGCAAAAGAAAATTATCTGAGATGGTCCCAAACACCCATCACATTCGACCAATCTGATCACCCGACTCATATTGCCACCCCTGGGAGGCAAGCTTTGGTGGTCGATCCAGTTGTCGAAGGCACTCGACTGACAAAAGTGCTGATGGACGGTGGTAGCGGGCTGAATTTGTTTTATGCAGACACACTGAAAGGAATGGGCATTCCGATATCCCGACTGAGCACCAGTAACATGAGCTTTCATGGAGTTATACCAGGGAAGAAAGCCGAGTCACTCGGCCAAATAGCTCTGGACGTGGTGTTTGGTGATTCGAAACATTTTCGCAAAGAGAAGTTGACGTTTGAGGTCGTGGATTTTCAGAGTGCATATCATGCCATTTTGGGGAGACCAGCTTATGCACGGTTCATGGCTCGACCATGTTACGTGTACCTCAAATTGAAGATGCCCGGCCCCAAAGGAGTGATCACTGTCACCGGTGATCGGAAAAAGGCAGAAGAGTGCTTTCAGAAGGGCTCAAAGATTGCTGATTCCCAGGTGACAACGGTCGAGTTTGAAGAATACAAGCAAAACAAAGATCCGAGTGATTTGCTGCGATCCAAGAAACCCGCCCCAGAATCTGCATTTCAGCCGTCCGGTGAGACGAAGCCTGTTCACATTCACCCGACCGACCCCGATGCAGCCCCGACCCACATCTCCACAACACTCGACCCGAAATAGGGAGAAGCGCCCATCCAGTTCCTCTGTGAGAACTGGGACATTTTTGCATGGAAGCCCGCTGACATGCCAGGTGTTCCCAGGGGACTGGCTGAGCATCGCCTAAGAGTCGACTCATCAGCAAAACCAGTCAAAGAGCATCTTCGGCGGTCCGCCGTCTAGAAGAGAAAAGCCATTGGTGAGGAAGTGGCTCGACTGTTGGCGGCAGGATTTATCCGAGAGATATACCACTCCGAGTGGCTCGCTAATGTCGTCATGGTTCCTAAGAAGGACAAATCGCTCCGAATGTGCATTGATTTGAAGCACATCAACCGGGCCTGCTCGAAAGATCATTTTCCCCTCCCTCGCATAGATCAAATTGTTGACTCGACCGCGGGATGTGAGAGATTGTCTTTTCTAGACGCCTACTCCGGGTACCACCAAATCCGTCTGTATGAACCCGACGAGGTCAAAACAGCTTTCATCACTCCATTCGGGTGCTTCTGCTATATCACCATGCCATTCGGCCTCAAGAATGCCGAAGCCACATTTATGCGAATGATTCAGAAGTGTCTACTCACTCAAATCAGTCGGAATGTGGAAGCGTATATGGATGATATCGTCGTCAAGTCACGAAAAGGTTCCGACCTGCTCGCTGACCTCGCCGAAACATTTGCCAACCTCAGAAGGTATGATATCAAGCTCAATCCATCAAAGTGCACATTCGGAGTTCCTGGTGGCAAGTTACTCGGTTTTCTCATTTCCGAGCGAGGGATCGACGCTAATCCTGAAAAGATCGGCACTATTCTCCGAATGAAACGCCCTGTGCGAGTGCACGATGTCCAGAAGCTTACTGGATGCTTGGCCGCATTAAGTCGATTCATCTCACGACTCGGTGAAAAGGCATTGCCTCTTTACCGACTGATGAAGAAGGCAGACAAGTTCGAGTGGACTCCAGAAGCTGATGCAGCGTTTGCCGAGCTAAAAGCTCTGCTCTCCACCCAGCCGGTGCTTGCTGCTCCAATCAGCAAAGAGCCTCTGTTGCTTTATATCGCAGCCACAGGACAAGTCGTCAGTACAGTGCTTACGGTCGAGCGGGAAGAAGAAGGAAAAGCTTTCAAAGTTCAGCGCCCAGTGTATTATTTGTCTGAAGTCTTGACTCCATCCAAGCAGAGATATCCTCATTATCAGAAGCTTGTGTATGGAATATACATGACCACAAAGAAGGTTGCTCATTATTTCTCTGATCATTCCATCACAGTCGTCAGCGACGCTCCACTATCAGAGATTTTGCACAACAGAGATGCAACTGGTCGAGTGGCGAAATGGGCGATTGAACTTCTTCCCCTTGATATCAGGTTTGAGGCAAAGAAAACCATTAAGTCCCAGGCAATAGCAGATTTCCTCGCCGAGTGGATTGAATAGCAGCAGCCGACTGAAGTTCACTCGGAGCATTGGACCATGTTTTTTGATGGCTCTAAGATGTTGAATGGTTCCGGTGCTGGGGTTGTCCTGGTTTCCCCCAGAGGAGATAAGCTCAGATATGTGCTCCAGATTCACTTTGATTCCTCCAACAATGAGGCAGAGTATGAGGCCCTCTTATACGGATTGCGCATGGCCATTTCACTCGGCATCCGTCGCCTGATGGTCTATGGCGATTCAAATTTAGTGGTCAACCAAGTGATGAAGGAGTGGGACGTGAGAAGCCCAGCCATGACTGGATACTTCAGTGCAGTGAGGAAGCTGGAAAAGAAGTTCGAGGGGTTGGAGCTCCATCATATACCCCGACTAAAAAATCAAGCAGCTGATGATCTAGCAAAGATAGGTTCCAAGAGAGGAGACATTCCGAGTGGTGTGTTCTTGGAGCATATACACACTCCGTCGGTCAAAGAAGATCCTTTCACCAAAGAAGCTCCACAGCCCAAGAGTGCCACAGATCCGACTGAGGTTGAAGTCCCAGCAGTGGTCGACTTGGTCATGGAGCTCTTGGTGGTCATTCCCGACTGGACAGTTCCGTATATCGCGTATATCCTGAGAAAAGAGCTCCCGGAGGATGAGGAAGAGGCTCGACAGATCGTCCGTCGATCTAAAGCCTTTACCGTAATCAAAGGACAGCTATATAGAGAAAGCGCAACTAGAGTTGGTCAGAAGTGCATAACACCAGAAGAAGGTCGAATCATCCTTAATGATATCCACTCGGGGACCTGTGGTCATCATGCGTCCTCTCGGACCATCGTGGCCAAAGCATACCGAGCCGGATTTTACTGGCCAAAGGCGAATGAGATGGCAAAGGAAATAGTGGATAAGTGCGAGGGATGTCAGTTCTACTCGAATATGTCGCACAAGCCTGCATCAGCTCTGAAGACCATTCCACTCGTCTGGCCTTTCGCAGTATGGGGGTTGGACATGGTCGGTCCTTTGAGAATAGGGCGAAGTGGCTTCACGCACGTACTGGTGGCAGTCGACAAGTTCACCAAGTGGATTGAGGCTAAACCAATCAAGAACCTTGACGCCGGTACTGTTGTTAGCTTCATCAGGGAACTGATATTTAGATATGGAGTCCCGCACAGCATCATTACGGATAATGGGTCGAACTTTGACTCGGAGGAATTCAGGGATTTCTGCAACTCTCAAGGCACACGAGTCGACTATGCTTCAGTCGCCCATCCGCAGACGAATGGACAAGCAGAGCGAGCCAATGGCCTGATTATCAAGGGATTGAAACCCCGACTGATGCGTGATCTCAAGCATGCAGCTGGAGCTTGGGTCGACGAACTTCCCTCGGTGCTTTGGGGACTGCGGACCACACCTAATCGGTCGACCGGAAGAACTCCATTCTTCTTGGTCTACGGAGCTGAAGCAGTCTTGCCGAGTGATCTTCTCCACAATGCTCCTCGAGTTGAGATCTACAATGAAGAAGAAGCTGAACAAGCGCGGCAGGATGCAGTCGACCTTTTAGAGGAAGAAAGGGAGATGGCTCTGATCCGATCGACCATCTACCAACAAGACTTGCGTCGTTTCCACGCCAGAAATGTGAGGGGTCGAGCCTTCCAGGAAGGAGATTTAGTTCTCCGAGTGGATCAGAAGAAACATCACAAGCTTGCTCCTTCTTGGGAAGGACCCTTCATCGTCACCAAAGTTCTCCGCAACGGGGCGTACCGTCTTTACAAGGTCGAACATAATATCGACGAGCCCCGAGCTTGGAACGCGGAACTACTCCGCCCATTTTACACCTAAGTTTATCACTGGATGAGTTGCAATAAAGTACTCCTGTAGTTCATGGATTTCAAAATAATAGTGTCATAGTTCCTCCATAATTTTTGTCACTTTTTTATTTTGTCCAATAAAATTTTCCCCTCAGTGGGTGACTTAGCCGCGAATCTGTTTTGCCTAAGTTTGTAAAAATCCTTACCGAGTGGTGAGCCAGACTCCCACTCGGAGGCTTAGCTGCGAATCCGTTTCGCCTAAGATTAAATAAAATCCTACCGAGTGGTAAGCCAGACTTCCACTCGGAGGCTTAGCTGTAGTCCAAGTACTCGCCTAAGTTATCAAAATCCTACCGAGTGGTAAGCCAGACTTCCACTCGGAGGCTTAGCTGCAGTCCAAGTACTCGCCTAAGATATAAAAAATCCTACCGAGTGAAGAGCAAACCTCTCACTCGGAGGCTTAGCTGCAGTCCAAGTACTCGCCTAAGATATAAAAAATCCTACCGAGTGAAGAGCAAACCTCTCACTCGGAGGCTTAGATGCAGTCCAAGTACTCGCCTAAGTAATCAAAATCCTACCGAGAGGTAAGCCAGACTTCCAC
>NC_041387.1:198766921-198767220 GCF_002162155.2 Triticum dicoccoides | reverse complement strand
TCTCACTCGGAGGCTTAGCTGCAGCCCAGTGCTCACCTAAGTTATCAAAATCCTACTGAGTGAAGAGCAAACCTCTCACTCGGGGGCTTAGCTGCAGCCCAGTGCTCGCCTAAGTTTTCAAAATCCTACCGAGTGACGAGCAAACCTCTCACTCGGGGGCTTAGCTGCAGCCCAGTGCTCGCCTAAGATATAAAAATCCTACCGAGTGAAGAGCAAACCTCTCACTCGGAGGCTTAGCTGCAGCCCAGTGCTCGCCTAAGTTATCAAAATCCTGCCGAGTGAAGAACAAACTTCTCACT
>NC_041387.1:198707656-198766911 GCF_002162155.2 Triticum dicoccoides | reverse complement strand
GGCTTAGCTGCAGCCCAGTGCTCGCCTAAGATATAAAAATCCTACCGAGTGAAGAGCAAACCTCTCACTCGGGGGCTTAGCTGCAGCCCAGTGCTCGCCTAAGATATAAAAATCCTACCGAGTGAAGAGCAAACCTCTCACTCGGGGGCTTAGCTGCAGCCCAGTGCTCGCCTAAGATATAAAAATCCTATCGAGTGAAGAGCAAACCTCTCACTCGGGGGCTTAGCTGCAGCCCAGTGCTCGCCTAAGTGGATTAAGGAATAAGTCGACTGCGGTGAGTGTCTCGTTTGAACCTGGAAAAGACATTTCAAGCCAAAAGCAATCATATTCAAACATAAAATTCAAGTTCGGAACGACACCTAAAGGAACCGAAAGTGCTCAGGTGCTAAGCCTGTTAAGGTTTATCGGTTACAGCTCCACTCGGCATACCGAGGCAAATTTAAAGCGTCGAGCTTAAAAGAAGTTTTTTACTCCTCCTGCGGAGGGCCGCCAGCTTGTCTTCTCGTGCATCTTTGCAGTGGACTCGGGCCAGAAACAGAGCAACATCTGCACCGCACCGAGCCGAGGACTTTTTCCACTCCTGCACTCGACCCGGGACCATGTTCAAGCGAGCCACCAGCGACTCGAGGTCGTTCTGGAGTGTCTCCCTGGGCCAGAGCATTGAGTCGATGCGAGATGTGGCGACCTTCAGCCTTGCAAGGTAGTCCACGACAGCTGCAACACGGGACTCCAGTCGGAAAACATTCATGGCAACTTCGTCGTTCACCAGAGAATTGACAGGGTCAAGGTTTGGTTCCAGCCGGCTAGTCTCTTCTTCAAAGTCTTGACAAAATTCTGCAAGGGCGATCACCGAGTCAAGGCAATGGTCGAATGGAAAAATCACAGCTGAAAATGATTGTTGAGCATAAAGGTTTACCTTCAAGCATAAGGAACAGCTTCTTGGCAAGACCACTCAGGAAGGCCTCCACATCATTTTTCTTCTCAAGAGCAGCTTTCAGATTGGTATTTTCTTGTTCAAGCTTGATGACTGAAGCTAACTTCTCGTCGGCAAGCTTGATCCTCTCAGCTAGTTCAAGGTCTTTTTTTTGTTGGGCCTCCTTCACCTTACCTGCAAGTTATAGCAAGATCAGATTTCGAAACAAGTAAAGGGAAAAAGCAGTCATCGAGATCTCACCAAACATACCTTTGGTCTCCTCCTTTGCCTTTGTCAGATTCTCCTGAGCCAGCTTCAAATCCAGCTCGAGCTAAATGTGTTTGTTTTCCAGCTCAGTGTAGCGAGCCGCAAAGTCACAGGATCTCTGCGAAGAATCAATCGACTAAATGTCAAAGATAATTCACTTCCGAGTGAAAAAGGAAAAATCATGCGTTTCTAAGACTACAGTCGAATACAAGCATTCGACCGTAGTCTCGGGGACTACACCTAGTGCGTGCACTCAGCGTGCCCCCACTAATCCTGTTGAAGACAGAGTCGGCCAGTCGACCTCAAAAAAAAACATGTATTCTTTAAGACTGTAATCGACTGCAAGCAGTCGACCACAGTCTCGGGGACTACACCCAGTGGGTGCACTCAGCGTGCCCCCACCGGTTTGCGAAATCCAGTCGCCATAGTCGAATGGCGGAAAGACTGAACTTATAAAGCCTAAGGCCGACTACCTGCATTCGACCTTAGCCTTGGGGACTACACCCAGTGGGTGCACTCAGCGTGCCCCCACCGGTTTGCGAAATCCATTCGCCATAGTCGAATGACGGAAAGACTGAACTTATAAAGCCTAAGGCCGACTGCCAGCAGTCGACCTTAGCCTTGGGGACTACACCCAGCGGGTGCACTCAGCGTGCCCCCGCTAACACGGAGTTTAAATCGACACACCCACTGGGTGATTACTATAAATTCTGGAAAGAAAACAAGCGGTGGTCGACTGACCTGAACATTGCTTTGAAGGGCGGAACTGGCCTCGTAAGCTGCCTAGCTCGCATCCCGGATGGTCTTCAACTGCTCCATCATGATCCCTGCCTGGCGTATCACCTCCTTCGCGGCATCATCTTGGTCCTCTGGGACGTGGTGCGTCGTGAAGAGGGAGGGCTGCAGAGCACTCGTCAGTGGATCTGCGAAGGACACAGTGTGTCGAATGGTGTTTTCCTCCTCCGCGACCAGAGTCTCAGGCACCGTCACATCCTGGGGCACCCTGCCGGCAGACGCTTTCCTACTCCTTCTGTGCTTCAGCGGCTCCTCATCTTCATCATCATCAGGGAGAGTGATAACAACATTGGATGGAGCTACAGAAAAGAATCAGAATTAGAGATCATGAGTCAGTCGACTAGAAACGGTGTTAAGAGCATAGTACCAGGTTTTGAGGTTGTTGCGTCCTCCATCTCATGGTCGTCAGCCCGGGCTGAGGTCTCAGAAGTAGCAGCACTGCAACTCCAAAGAGTCAGTCGACTAACTCTAGTGCCAACCAGAGATAATGTTCGCACAAAACAAGAAGACTCAAGCAGCATGATTACCCTGATATGGTGGGGATGGACACCTTCATCTTCGGTAGGAGGTTGGTCGGCTTTGACGGGGCCGCCCTGGGCTGCTTCGACGCCTTTTCAGTCGGCGCCGGAGAGGTGGTCCGAGGGCGCTTGGTCGACTGTGTAACAGTCGCAACCCCCTTGCCACGTTTAGTCGCAGGGTCATGGACAAGTTTCGACCGCCTTTCCGAGCGCGGTGGTGCGACCTCCTCCTCCTCCTCCTCCTCTTCCTCGTCCTCATCGTCATCATCATCATCGTCATCATCATCATCATCATCCTCAGCAGCGTCCGAGTCCCACTCCTCCTCCTGGCTCTCGCCCCCGCTCGCTTCTCCCTCCTCGGTCGGAGCCTGTGCTCCATTGGGCATCGAGTACAGCTCAGTGAGGGCCTGATAGACATCAAGACAAAGATCAGTCGACCGATCGGCAGAGAAAACAGAAATAAATGTGACGAGAATACAATGGGAAGTGGAGCAGACATACCTTGTTTGGATCACTGTGGCAGTCGAGTGGAGGAATCCTTCTGGCTCTGCGAGGGTTATCCTTGTTCCTAGTAACAGCGGCCATCCACCTTTCCAGAGTGGCATCGTCCACTGCTTCTGGGTTGACCCGAGTCACATCCTTAGTCCCGCAGTACAACCACATGCAATGGCTCCGGAACTGAAGAGGCTGGATACGACGCCTAAGAAAAACCTCCAGGAGATCCATACCCGTCACTCGTTCCCGAACCAACTGAATTACACGCTCCATCAGCATCTTCACGTCAGCTTTCTCCTCCGGAATCACCTTCAGAGAGGAGGGCTTGTTCACTCGGCCCATGGTGAACTGAGGGAGTCCACTTGACTGCCCCGCCGTCGACTGATCCTGGCAGTAGAACCAGGTCGACTGCCAGCCTCTGACTGACACGGGAAATGTCATGGCTGGGAAGGTGCTCTTGTTCCTCATCTGGATCCCCAGACCCCCACACATTTGGACAACTCGGGTTTTTTCGTCGCCTGGGCTCGCCTTCTTCACGGTCTGAGAGCGACACATGAATATGTGCTTGATCAAACCCCAATGCGGTCAACAACCCAGGAAACTCTCACACCTGGACACAAACGCGGCAAGATAGGCGATAGAATTCGGGGTGAAGTGGTGGAGTTGCGCTCCAAAAAAGTTCAAGAAACCACGGAAGAAAATGCTCGGCGGCAAAGAAAATCCGCGGTCGACATGGGTAGCCAGAAGCACGCACTCACCCTCTTCCGGCTGGGGCTGCCACTCTTTCCCCGGAAGCCTCGCAGCTCCATGGGGGATCAGGCCCTCGTTGGCCATGTCGAGGAGATCCTTCTCCGTGATGGTCGACTGGATCCAATCTCCCTGGACCCAGCCTTTCAGCAGGCAAGATCTAGACGAAGACCCGCCACGACTGGTGGATCTCCCCTTCGCCTTCTCCGTCGCCGACGCCTTCTTCGCGCGTTCCAACGCCGCCGTCTTCTCCTTGACCATGGCTGCCGGCGGGATGCGCGAGGAGAAGTTGTGCGGAGGCGAGAGCGAGCGCGTTGGGCAGAGACGAAGGGAACAAAGGGAGAATGTTGAGGCACTGTTCAAAAAACACTCGCCGGGCGCATTTATAAGATCCCTTCCGAGTGGATGACAGGTGGGCCCGGTCGATCTAATCATATCCTGAACAGTTACGTGGACGCGATACGTGGCGAAAAAAGCGGCGCGGGGATCGAGGCGTCTATGCCCTGTCCCGTCCGAACACCACGGTCCGCCCCGCTTCGCGCGCTTCCCCGAATTTCGCATCCCGTGGAATCCGCGAACGGCAGATCGGTCTGCCAAACGCGGGATTTCCTGCGATCCGTCGCTCGGAAATCGGTGAAGTCCAAAAGATCACTCGACGAAGGAAAAGAATGGATCGAGTCGACTGAAGAAAAGTTGATCACTATCAACAAAGAGAATTTTTTCAAAACAACGCACGACCAGTACGTGAAGGCCAATCGGAAACAACATCAACTCCTTCATCACTCGAGCCTCAATCCATTCGGGGGCTAATGATGGAGTCATGTACCTAGGGTAGGGTCACAGACCTAATCTAAGTACCCTACCCGAGGACACCCTTAGAAGAGATCACCTTCCAGTCGACCTACGAGGGACTCACTCGACTGACTTGAAGGACTCGACCACGAAGACTCACTCGACCACCAGAAGGTCAAGAGGCACTCTGCACTGCAACGGCCTGTAACTAAGTAGACTTTATGATAGTAAAGACACTTTATGTGGGGCATTACCGGTAACGCCCTGGACTTAATGTACCTTAAACCCTTCATTATGTGGGTTGGCTGGGGTCCTGGCGCACTCTATATAAGCCACCCCCCTCCACAGGCAGAGGGGTTCGCCACCCTGTAATCCATATACACATAATCCACTCGACCGCCTCCGGGCTCCGAGACGTAGGGCTCTTACTTCCTCCGAGAAGGGCCTGAACTCGTACATCTCTTGTACTTACAACCTCTCCATAGCTAGGACCTTGCCTCTCCATACCTACCCCCCACTCTACTGTCAGACTTAGATCCACGACAGTGTCCTTTCCCAGTGACAGCAAGGGCAGCAAGGCACGTATTGTATTGTTGCCATCGAGGATAAAAAGATGGGGTTTATATCATATTGCTTGAGTTTATCCCCCTACATCATGTCATCTTGCCTAATGCGTTACTCTGTTCTTATGAACTTAATATTCTAGATGCATGTTGGATAGCGGTCGATGTGTGGAGTAATAGTAGTAGATGCAGAATCATTTCGGTCTACTTGTCGCGGACATGATGCCTATATATATGATCATGCCTAGATATTCTCATAACTATGCACTTTTCTATCAATTGCTCGACAGTAATTTGTTCACCCACCATAATACTTATGCAATCTTGAGAGAAGCCACTAGTGAAATCTATGGGCCCCGGGTCTATTTTCCATCATATAAGTTTTTGATCTACTTTATTTTGCAATCTTTACTTTTCATTCTATATCATTAAAATACCAAAAATACTCATCTTATCATTTTATCTCTATCAGATCTCACTTTCGCAAGTGGTCGTGAAGGGATTGACAACCCTTTTATCGCGTTGGTTGCGAGGTTCTTGTTTGTTTGTGTAGGTACGAGGGACGTGTGTGGGCCTCCTACTGGATTGATACCTTGGTTCTCAAAAACTGAGGGAAATACTTACGCTAATTTGCTGCATCACCCTTTCCTCTTCAAGGGAAAACCAACACAGTGCTCAAGAGGTAGCAGACTCCCTCAGCTCCCGCCATAGAGGTACTTCGGACAATATGTTCGGAGAGACCGAAGTCCTTTCCTCCCACGAGGGAGACTAGGAGGAAGAGGACGAGGAAGTGGAAAGTGACCCCCCCCCCAAGTGGACGAGGAAGAATAGGACTGCCTCCAAAGACCCGGAGGGGGAGGTACCGACAAGAGGGAAGCTAGCTCTCTCGGACTGTTCAGACTCAGAGTCCAAAAACGTCCCGAAGAGACCTCCCAGGGTGAAGGCCCTGGCCAAATCGTAAATATTCATAAACTTTACTATTCGTCTCTGGTTTGTCTGCCACTATTATGTTAGTTGTATTGTTATTTGCCTTTCAGCTCTCCCCGTGAGGTTCCGCACACTCCCTTATTAAAGGAAAACTCCCTGCTGCCCTTGCAGGAGGAGAACGACACGCCGCCGCAAGCCCCCTCACCTACTGCCATGGAGGACACCGAAGTGTTGTCCTGAAGCACTTCTCCTGGCTGAGGAGGGGCAGACGAGGTCATCGAGAAGGCGCCTGAGGTTAATACCTCGATTCTTGAAGACCTGGGGGAGGAGACCCCCATGACAACCAATAGTGGGGAGCTCCATCAATCCGGGCCCCCGCCGAACACTGTTCTCGAGACCAACGCGGCTCCGGGATTAGATACACAGCCCCCTTCGAGAGAGGGGGGAGGATCAGCAGCTCCATCAGCAGCCTCCGTTAATCCGAAGGTGGCTCATGCTCTAGAGGAAGCACTGTAAAGTGCTTCCATGATGGAGGAGCACCGCACCTAGATGGGTGCGGTTGTGGAAAAGATTCAGTCTGCTAAAAGTGGACTGAATGAACCCTTCTACAGCCTACTGACAGGCTTTGAGGTATGTGACGTCATGTTCTAAAAACTTTTCACATGAATGTATAAACCTTTGTATTGATAGTAGCCCCTGACGCTCTGTCTAGATTAGGAAAAAACGGACAAAGGATCCACATTATAATCCGGCCAATAATATATTGTGCTACTTTTGTAATAGGCATCCATGTTCGTGGCTACCGCCCAGGCCGCGGAGGTTTCTGAACTCAATCGAAACCTACAGTGGCCGATGAGGAGCTCGACCGTATCAACAAACGATTCGAGGAAACGCAAGGTATGCGGAAAATGTACATTGAGTAGTTTAACTGATGGAATTTTTTTGATTATGATCATAGTTGGTGCATCCGAGGTCGAGTCCCTCAAAGGTGTGTTTTCCCAAGCAAAGAAGGAGGCGGAGCCAAATAAGGCAGCCGCTGACAAAGCGGCTGTGAAGCTGGAGGCAGAGTAGACTGCCCGCCGCTAGCATGAAGGACGCCATCTACAACTGTGAGACCTTAGAGCAGAAGACTTTGGACCTGGCGTCCGAGCTTTCCAAGGCTCTCCATGATGCCAAAGAGGCGCATATCAAGTCCTGGAGTGCTCGCGAGGAGATCCAGCATGCTAGAAAGATAGTGGATGGTAAGGCCTTTCTTTTGCAGAGTAGCTTTGGAGGTAAGAGGTATTTCTTTCTTAACCGAGTTTGGAGTTCTCCAGGCGCATTTGCGGATCTTCCGAGGAGCGTCGCCGATGCCGCACAGTTTTTCTGAGCCCAAGAGGGGAATTCAACCGAGAAGCTGTTATGGTTGCAGTATCTCGCGCCGGAGCATCCGACGCCTCTAAACGACTAGCTGAAGCAGCTGACAGAGCTACGTAGGGTGGCTGGCTTGGCCATGAAGGATCTAGTACTCCAACTCTTGTCTGCTTAGGCTTAGTGAAGCGGCTTGTCGACACGCAGCCGCAGATCGATGCTATTAAACGTTCGGCCTACATAGAGGGTTTCCGGATGGCCTTTTCCCATGTAAAGATGCAATGGGAAAATATGAAGGCCACCAAAGTGGCGACCGCAGGTCCGCCCGAAGGCGAGAATCCTCGGAAGCCAGAGAGGTACTCCGATGAGGTCCTGGAAGGAGCCCGAGTAGTAGAGGGTCAATGTTCAAAGCACGTCATGTTCGATTGACTGTGTTCGGGTTGTACAAACCATTTTATGAACTCGTGATGTGTTATATCTTATGCTTGCGCCTTTTGTTTCCATTAATTTATCCTCTGGTGTGGTTGTTTATTGTTTATATTTCTGAAAGTTGCCAGTCGTCGGCTTCTTCCCTTGTGTGAATACTACAGGGGTGTTCCACATAACGCGTGACCGCACTTCATCCAACGTCTTGGTCCATAGAGGAGGCGTCCGCGGGGTGAACCAGGCAATCGGACTATGAAGCTTTATTACCTTCACTTAGCCATAGGAGTCTGACAGTGGGACTAACTACCAGCCCTTGTTGCATGTGCAGCTATCCAGATTACGGTGCCTTTGCAACGGGCTGGTCAAAACTAGCCCCTCGTATAACACGGTGAGAATTACTAATGATTTGTAGTGTAACACTAAGTCACCATATCACTGGCCAGCTCTTGCTTATCATGACAGTCATTTTTTTTGGCTTTCTCTACTGATATACTTAACCGGACGAACCAGAAATACAATTGCAGTAGTTCTCCCTTTACCGCCTTAGCCGAACGGGCGGAACGTAAGGTGGTAAGCACAAGAGCCGGGCAACCCAACTATGGACCAAAGACATGATTCGGAGCCGATGCTTATAATGCAATATACGGGACGCTGAAAAGTTCCCTATAGGTGTTCGGACTTTGGAATGTGCAAGGCCGAATACAACCCCTGGTGTTAAGGCCGGACTAAAGCATGTGCGGCAATCTCAAGTAGGGAGGGAATACAGATGGTAGTATAACATAAGTACCAAACAAAACATGGTGATCAGCTGCTTCCTTTATTCCCTGATTAATACGTCGAGACATGTTTCATCAAATAATGCCATGAATATCGTGGCCATTTTACATGCCAAAAGTTTACACAAGGGAAAGGTTCATACAGGGCCTAAAAGTAGTGGTTTGAAGATCCCAATGGTTCCGTACCGCACGTCTGCATCGTTTCTCCTTGGTAGGGAATCCTTTAAGAGGAGTATTAGATGGTTATCTGCAAAAACAGAGAAAGAGGGACCTAGAAAGGAGCCCCCGTGCAACCGTAGAGCTGGTAGAGCTGGATGGCGTACTATGGACTTTTTTTGCAGTGTAGCCTCCGGTGTTCCCCAAGGTATTTTAAGTGCATAGTTATTTACGTGCGGTACGTGTACCACAACCTTATGGGGCAGTAGGCGAAGGCCGAACTGCTATTGGAGGTTCGGATCCATTGAGCTATCACACTAAGATGCGGATCAGACTCATTTAGAAATGTCGTTGGTCTTGATGACCGATGAATTGTTCGGCTTGATGAGGCCGCCATGTACCTCGGCTACTAGGGTCGCGGTGTGCTCCTCGGTACGGAAGGAGTGCTCCATATTTTAATTAACTATGATAAGATCATGTGGTCCAGGCATTTTGAGCTTCAAATAGGCATAGTGCAGGACTTCATTAAACCGGGCGAAAGTAGTTCGTCCGAGCAAATCATGATAACCACTTCGAAAAGGCACGATGTCAAAGATCAATTCTTTGCTTCGGAAGTTGTCTAGAGAGCCTAATACTACTTCCAGTGTTAAGGAGCCCGTGCAGTGGGCCTCCACACTGGGTATCACTCCTTTCAAGGTGGTGTTACTAGGCTTGATTCTTGATGGGTCGATACCCATTTTACGGACAGTATCTTGATAGATCAAGTTAAGACTCTTGCCGCTGTCCATAAGGACTCTAGTGAGATGGTATCCATCGATGATAGGATCGAGTACAAGGGCAGCCGAACCTCCATGATGGATACTGCTTGGGTGGTCCCTGCGATCAAAGGTGATCGAACAAGCCGACCATGGGTTGAATTTTGGGGCGACAGGCTCTACGGCGTAGATGTCCCTTAGTGCGCGCTTGCACTCCCTCTTGGGGATGTGGGTGACATAAATCATGTTCACTGTATTCACCTCGGGGGGAAACTGCTTCTGCCCCCAGTGTTCGGCTGACGGGGTTCATCATGGTCCTCGCTTGGAGGTCCTTTCCCCTTATGTTCTGCATTTAATTTACCAGCCTTCTTGAAAACCCAGCAATTTCTATTGGTGTGTTGGCAGGCTTGTCGAGGGTGCCAGGAATCTTGCAAGGCCACTCGAGGATTGTGTCCAAGTTGGATGGACTGTCTCTGTTTCCCTTGAAAGGTTTCTTCCGCTGACCGGGTTTGGAACCATTGAATCCAAAGTTGACTGTCGTATCTTCTATTTCATCGTTGTTGTTCCGATGCTTGTTTTTATTGCGTCATGGTCTATCATTGTCGTCCCTAGCGTCAGAAGTGTCGAGGTCACGGAAACTGTTACTTGTACGAGCCAACTAGCTATCTTCTCCTGCACAGAAGTGAGTCATGAGTGTTGTAAGAGTTGTCGTGTCTTCGGCTTTTCCTGCCCAAGGTGTTCGGCGAGCCATTCGTCACGGACGATGTGTTTGAAGGCCACTAAGGCTTCGGCGTCTGGACAGTCCACAATTTGGTTCTTTTTAATTAGGAACCAATTCCAAAGTTTGCGAGCTGACTCTCCGGGTTGCTGGACTATGTGACTTAGGTCATCATCATCTGGTGGCCGGACATAAGTGCCCTCAAAGTTGGCCCGGAAAGCATCTTCTAAATCATCCCAGCTCCAAATGGAGTTATCTACGAGTCTATCCAACCAGTGTCATGTTGGTCCCTTCAGCTTTAGGGGAAGGTATTTAATGGCATGGAGGTCTTCTCCGTGAGCATGTGAATGTGGAGAAGAAAATCTTCAATCCATACGGTGGGGTCTCTCGTCCATCGTACTACTCGATGTTCACGGGTTTAAACCCTTCCAGAAATTGGTGCTGCATTACTTCATCGGTAAAGCACACAGGTTGTGCGGCACCTCTATACTGGGTGAAAATGCGACAGAGTTCGGATGACATCTGTGTTTGGTGTTGACCCTGAACTTGATCATGCTCATCGTGCTAGGCTTGATGGCCGTCATCTCGTGCCGGGGCACGTCCATAGATTTATATAGTCTTGCCGACTTTATTGGCCAGGTCCTGACGTACACTACTATGGAAAAGACTAGCAGTAGCGCGCGTATTACGTGTATCAGTAGTGCGGGGCACCGCGCTACTGATACGGCGCTACAGCTAACATGTATCAGTAGCGCGTGCTGGCCCACGCTACTGCTACACATGGTTAGCAGCAGCGAGCTTTAGCACAACGCGCTACTGGTAATATCTGCAGTGCTTTAATCTAGGGCACGCTGCTGGTAACAGTGTGGTGCTGCTAAGTCTACTCCCCTCGCTACTGTTAGTTTTATTATTATTTTTTTGCATATTTGTTTTGTATTTGAACAGGCTTTATACAATAATCTTTAGCATATAATACACATACAAATGTAATCATAGCATCAAATCATTTCATCGTCATAATCATCATCCAACACAAAGTGGTCTCTCATCATCATCTCAAAAATAGAGATATAAGTTCTTGCAACTACACCGTCATCCATCTAAACAACGATATACACGAGAAGAGCTAACACTATGAGTGAGAGCGGAACTATGTAGTACATGAGTTCGTATCCCTCTCTCGCACTAGAGTGAACCTAAACTAACTATTGGCTATCGCTCGGAAACCGAAAACTGGTACACCTGGGCCAGACACTCCGGCCACTCGTCATATACTCCTGCCGTAGCACTTCTTCGCCATCGATGATCTATGCACCTGCATCGTCACTTTAGTCGATGATATGCAACATATAAGTTGAGCAACAGAAAGAGACAGACTTGTCAAAAATAGAAGCAACATATCATAAGCATAAATAACAAAGTTCATCATACCCAAAATGCCCTAACTAGAGTGATTTTCGCTAGTCGAGGAGGACGGTTTAATAACATCACAAATAAAGTTTCGTCGTGCATAATTCAAAGTTTCATCATACAAAAGGTATAGACTAAACGGACACATTGTCATATATCGACAATCACTCAAACATGTCATGACATCCATCCAAGTCAGGGAGATAGTCCCCGAGCTTAGTGAAAGACTTCAGGTCGAGACGCTGAACGGCTATGCGTGTTCGGACGTCTTCCCGCAACATTTTCCCTTCCTCGTAGAACAACCCTGTGTTTTTGAGGACCTCCTTCATGATGATTTGGGCAAGTTCACGTTGGATATGATAGAACTCAGCTTGAAGCCGATCATCCTCATATCTCCTACGTCCCTTGCCCATTGCAGAATATGGGCATCCCCGGATGTAGGTGACATGCGAAGGTTCTGCTGGTCCCTTCTGTACTCCGGCATGTGGTGTAAGACATAGAATCCATCACTAAGACTATCACTCGGTTGCTGGATGCAGCAGAAGTCGGTCCCATGGCTGAAGGCGGGCCTGCGGTTCCTCTTCTTCTTGGTCGTGATCTCTCCACCCTGTACACCGTAGAAAAAGATAGCACTGTCGACAACAAACTTGATGTGGGTGTAATCCTTTTTGTTCATGTTCTTCAACGAGTCCAAGTAAACAGCGTGGGAGTATAGGGGGTAAAGGATGATGAGGACGATGCGCCCGTGGCTTCTCAAAATAATTACACCTCAAATTAATTAGCCTCCATCATGCAAATGAATGACTGAAATTGAAGGAAGGATATCCGCGCGGATGATTTACAGGGAATGATAAGGCCCGAGAATCATCTCCTTGTCCTTATTGGCGACCATGAAATCGATGATGTAGTTCCTCGCGTATTCACGGTGCTCTGCGCAGACTGGCAAGAAACCCTCATGCATGAAGTATGGGTCAGCGACACAGATAGAAGGTATCTACTCAATCCCGATGATGTAGTTCATGTACAAGGCATAAAGGTGGGGAAACGTAAAATCCAGCTTCTTCAAGTGAAACATGTCGAAGATGTAATCAACTCGAAGGAATAACTTCTCCGCGGGGAATGAGTCAAGGATTTTCCGAGGCGATTAGGCTTTTCTCTCTCCACGGCACATCGTCATGAAGTTTCCTTAGATTGCCGTGTATGGCCTCTATCAATGCCTTAGGTAGGATTGGTGGATATGGTATTTTGCCGCACCGCAGACAGGTATATGGTCTTGAACCCGAGGCTGTGGAGGCGGCTGGATCATAGGAGCAGCTTTATTGTTGCCTTTCCTCGCTCTCTTACGATGCTTCTTTGGTGGAAGGTCGTCAATAGTATGTTCAGGCTCCGGAAGCGGCAATTCAGGCACCGACTCATGATGCTCAAACCCTGAGTACTCATACTGCTGAGCCCTCAATCCTCCGTCATCAATGGCGCCAGTATTGAGATACTGTTGAGTGTCATCGTCATCCTCATCCTCATCTATGGTGACGTCATTAGCGACTAATGGAGCCTCTTCCTCACCCCGTCCGCTATCACCCAGCACAATAGGCGACGTTAATTGGGCAGGTGGGGTGCTGATGTTCATACCTTGTGGAGGCTGCGTGGTGATGGGTGTGCTCCCGGCCGCCTCCAGACGAAGCAGACTCTTTGGCCACAACAAGACCCATGTCTTGCAATCGCCAACACGCCGCGGGGTCTCATCGTCATCTCCCCCTAGTATCGGAGGAGGCAAATTCTCGTGGCCCAGTTTTACACTATCCACGGAAACCATGAAGACATGAGGGGGCATCGGTCGGCTGTGGAACAACTGTTCCTTCGGCTTCATTATCGTCGCCTTTCCCACATCCACCTTTTGGCCATTGATGTCATAAAATATGGTGCATGGGGCGTCGTCCTGCAAAGACATGTCTGTGATGTGAGACATCTGAAAGGCAATGGAAATGGGAGATTATACATTTATTGAAGAGGGCCGGTGTGACAGGTATCATGAGGGCGTCGAGCTCAGCCAAAGAAGAAGCACCGCCGAGCACGTCCGAGAAGGAGGACGGGCTTCTATGAGCAGGTGTGGGAGCCGGTGTAGAGCAGGTGCTGGTGCTAGTGCAGGTGTGGGTGCAGGTGTTGGTGCAACGCTAGTCGAGCTACTCCCAAAAAATCGGCAAGGGGAAAGTCCGTTGCATCTTTTTTTGGATTTTTCCTGCTCCAACTTACGATAGCCGGAACCAAGACACCACACATAGCGGCCAGCTCCCGTTTTGCATCAGCTACCGCTATTGCGATTGTCTTAGCTGAATTCTTCTCAACCACAATCTCAACCTTCTTGTCGATGTTTTTTTCAGTTAACCTCCGTCTTTCCTTTCTCTCCTCCGTGGTCTCACCGTGCACACGTCCATACGATGGCTGAGTGTCCATCGGGAGTTCTTTGAATATGTTCAACGCCCAGTTGAATGGGGTGTCCCACTTGGGCCTCGCAAATGCCTCAGACGGCGAGTCGCTATCGGCCGCAATCCTGAACTGCTCTCTATGCACAAGGAACAAGGATCGTTTACAAATATGAATAAACGTGCAGTCAAATTGATCAGAAACTAAAATTACCAGCACTCTCATGAACTATGTTGTGAGCGGGTCCATCTTGAAAACCTTCTTGAATGGGTCCCAACGGTACCGGGCCCTGAGGACGTCATGGTCCTGCGGGATGGTGAACTCCGCTTAGGGATCTGGGATGCCCAGACTTTCACGTTCCGCATCCTCCTTGGCCCATATGGACCTCTTCCCACCATAACCATGGCTTCCGAGGTGGTGGCACCCCATGTTCCTCTGCTGAAGCCCCTTCATGTACTTCGACATTTTTTGGCATCTTCGGCATCGCAAGCCGCCTTGAATATTTAAAACTGCTCTTCCGTGATTGTCGGATTATCCTTTACAATCTCGGAGTAGGGTCCCTTTTTGTCGATGGCACGTCTCACCCTTACTTTCTAGGCGGCCAACGCGTTGCTAAACTTGGTCATGGCGCGTTTGTTTATCTTCTTCATTGTCGGGTATTTCTATGGATCAGTATATTGGATTTCATCCCGGCCCGGAACAAGAATATCTAGTGCAGCAGGGTTAGGAGGGAGTGCTTCATATTTGGCCTCTTCTTTAGTTTCTCATCATTTATGGTGGCGCACGCCCATACGATGCAGCCTATTTGATTGTCGTAGCAGGAGCGCATGCTTCCATAGGCAGGTTTGGCTCAAAATTGTCGTCGCCCACCTCCGTGACCACTAGTCTAGTAAGGAGGAGCTGGTTTGGGTGTCGACATCTCCTTTTCGGTTTCGGTTCTATGGCTTTGTCAGTATCGATGCCGGTCTCGGTGTTGATCGTGGTGCCGTTCTCAGTGCTGGTCTGGGTCTCAACGCCAGTCTTGGTGCCGGTCTCGATGTCGGTCTCAGATGTGACAGGTGGGCCCAGCAACAACAACCATTGGTCGTCGGCAAGTTTCAAATATTCGTCAACCGCCATGTAAACGTCATCGCAATTACTAGAACCCTGTACTTCATCATTGTTATCCATGTTTCCTACGATTAAATATAGTCACTTAATTCTAGACCTAATAAAATGAATAATGACATAAAAGGCCTATGTTTTGCAGGAATGTTGATTCCTTCTCGGTGCGGCAAATTGATACATCTCCAATGTATCTATAATTTTTTATTGTTCCATGCTATTATATTATCCATATAGGATGTTTCATATGTATTTATATGCTATTTTATATGATTTTTGGGACTAACCTATTAACCTAGAGCCCAGTGCCAGTTTCTGTTTTTTCCCTGTTTTTGAGTTTTACGGAAAAGGAATACCAAACGGAGTCCAATTGACGTGGCAATTTTTGATGATTTTTTATGGACCAAAAGAAGTCCCCAGAGTAAAAGAGTTGGGCCAGAAGAGTCCCGGGCGCCCCCTATCTCGTGGATGGCTCGGAGAATCCCCTAATGTGAGACCTACGCCAAAAATTCCTATAAATACATAAACCTCCAGAAAATAACCTAGATCGAGAGTTCCGCCGCCGCAAGCCTCTTTAGCCACCAAAAACCAATCGGGACCCTATTCCGGCACCCTGCCGGAGGCGGGGGATCCATCACCGGTGGCCATCTTCGTCATCCCGGCGCTCTCCATGACGAGGAGGGAGTATTTCACCCTCGGGGCTAAGGGTATGTACCAGTAGCTATGTGTTTGATCTCTCTCTCTCTCTCGTGTTCTTGATACGGCATGATCTTGATGTATCGCGAGCTTTGCTATTATAGTTGGATCTTATGATGTCTCTCCCCCTCTACTCTCTTGTAATGGATTGAGTTTTCCCTTTGAATTTATCTTATCGGATTGAGTCTTTAAGGATTTGAGAACACTTGATGTATGTCTTGCATGTGCTTATCTGTGTTGACAATGGGATATTCACGTGATCTACTTGATGTATGTTTTGTTGATCAACTTGCGGGTTCAGTGACCTTGTGAACTTATGCATAGGGGTTGTTACTCGTTTTCATCTTGACTCTTCGGTAGAAAATTTGGGGCACTCTTTGAAGTACTTTATGTTGATTGAATAGATGAATCTGAGATTGCGTGATGCATATCGTATAATCATTCCCACGGATACTTGAGGTGACATTGGAGTATCTAGGTGACATTAGGGTTTTGGTTGATTTGTGTCTTAAGGAGTTATTATTGTACGAACTCTATGATAGATTGAACGGAAAGAATAGCTTCGTATTATTTTACTATGGACTCTTGAATAGATCAATCAGAAAGGATAACTTTGAGGTGGTTATATGATCCAGTTATGTTATTATTGTTGAGAGAACTTGCACTAGTGAAAGTATGAACCTTAGGCCTTGTTTCCTAGCATTGCAATACCGTTTACGCTCACTTTTACCACTTGCTACCTTGTTGTTTTTATATTTTCAGATTACAAAAACCTATATCTACCATCCATATTGCACTTGTATCACCATCTCTTCGCCGAACTAGTGCACCTATACAATTCACCATTGTATTGGGTGTGTTGGGGACACAAGAGACTCTTTGTTATTTGGTTGCAGGGTTGCTTGAGAGAGACCATCTTCATCCTAAGCCTCCCACGGATTGATAAACCTTAGGTCATCCACTTGAAGAAATTTTCTACTGTCCTACAAACCTTTACAGTTGGAGGCCCAACAATGTCTACAAGGAGAAGGTTGCGTAGTAGATATCAAGCAAATTTCTGGCGCCGTTGCCGGGAGGCGAGGAAAGCGACACTAACACCCCGTAAACTAAGATCTTTTCTGGCGCCGTTGCCGGGGAGGCTTGGTAAGCAGCACTAACACCCCGTCAACTAAGCTCCTTTCTGGCGCCGTTGCCGGGAAGGTTAGTGCTTGAAGGTATATCTTTAGGTCTTGCAATCGAATCTTTTAGTTTGTTGTTTTATCACTAGTTTAGTTTATAAAATAAAACTACAAAAAAATGGAATTGAGGTTGCCTCATATGCTTCATCTTTTTAATGTCTTTCGTGAAAATGATGGAAAGGAAAATTGTGCTCAGGTGCTAGAAGAAGAATGCATTAAAATGTTTGGCACTAAATATTTGAATGATGAGAATGATTGCAAGGTTGTTAGTGTGAATTATTTGAATATCCATGATGCTAATTATATGAAAAGCCACAAGCTTGGGGATGCTATGTTTTATGAAGATGATATTTTTAGTCCTCCAAGTTTTGATGAGCAAATTTATTATGATGACAGCATGCCTCCTATTTATGATGATTATATTGATGAAAGTGGGTTTGGAAGAGTGTAAAGTTTAGGAAGTAATGATCCCACTATTTTTGAGGGTGTTGAATCTTATTGTGATAATTATGAAAGTGGATTTGGAGAGGTCATGACTTTATTTAGTGATGAATCCACTATTTCGGAAGAGGTTCCAATTGATTATGAGAACAAAGTTGCCAGATATGATGATTATTGTGATGACATGTATGCTATAAAGAATATTGATAACCATGAAACTTGTCATCATGATTTTAATTTTCAATTGGATTATGCCTCACACGATAGTTATTTTGTTGAGTTTGCTCCCACTACTATTCATGAGAAGAAATTTGCTTATGTGGAGAGTAGTAAAATTTATATGCTTGTGCATCATGAAAATAATGCTTTATGTGATGGTTATATTGTTGAATTCATTCATTATGCTACTGAAAATTATTATGAGGGAGTAACATATGCTTGTAGGAATTGCAATAATATCAAGTTTCCTCTCTATGTGTTGAAAATCTTGAAGCTATGCTTGTTTTACCTTCCTATGCTAGTTGATTCTTGTTCCCATAAATTGTTTGCTCACAAAATCCCTATACATAGGAAGTGGGTTACACTTAAATGTGCTAGTCATATGCTTCATGATGCTCCCATTATGTTTCAATACTTATCTTTTATGTGAGCATCATTGTAATCATCATGCCTAGCTAGAAAGGCATTAAAGAAAAGCGCTTGTTGGGAGACAACCCAATATATAACCCTACTGTTTTTGTGTGTTCACATGATTATGTTACTGTAGTAATAATGTTTTATAGCTTTTGTTCAATAAAGTGCCAAGTAGGACCTTTAAGATAGCTTACGGTGATAGTTGTGTTGATCCTGCTGAAAATCAGAAACTTTTGCGCTAAGTAAATTAGTTTTGATAATTCACAGACACGTGATTTTGATCTGATCCTTTTTTCTAAGGATTGTTACACAAATATATAAGGCTTTACTAATTTGGTAGGATTTTTGGGTTACAGAAGTATTCGAGAGTTACAGATTACTACAGGCTGTTATGTTTTTGACAGATTCTGTTTTCTATGTGTTATTTGCTTATTTTGATGAATCTATGAGTAGTATCGGAGGGTATGAACCATAGAGAAGTTGGAATACAGTATATACTATGCAAACATGAATTTAGAATGAGTTCACAAGATTACCAAAAGTGGTGATTTATTTTCATATACTAACGGAGCTTACGAGTTTTCTGTTGAGTTTTGTGTTGTGAAGTTTTCAAGTTTTGGTTAAAGATTCGATGGACTATGGAATAAGGAGTGGCAAGAGCCTAATCTTGGGGATGCCCAAGGCACCCCAAGGTAATATTCAAGGACAACCAAGAGCCTAAGATTGGGGATGCCCCGGATGGCATCCCCTCTTCCGTATTCATTCATCTGTAACTTTACTTGGAGCCATATTTTTATTCACCACATGATATGTGTTTTGCTTGGAGCATCATTTTGTTTTATTTTGTTTTGCCTGATGTTTGAGTAATATCCCAAGCTCTGAAATTCTTAAATGTTATAGAGTCTTCACATAGATGCATAATTATTTGACTACTCATTGATCTTCACTTATATCTTTCGGAGTAGTTTGTCATTTGCTCTAGTGCTTCACTTATATATTTTTAGAGAATGGTGGTGGTTTTATTTTGAAGAAATAGATGAACTCTCATGCTTCACTTTATTTTAGGAGTCTTAAACAAAATGGTAATTTTCTTTGGTTATAAAATTAGTCCTAATATGATGGGCATCCAAGAAGGATATAATAAAAACTTTCATATAAAGTGCATTCAATACTATGAGAAGTTTTATTCTTTATGATTGTTTTGAGACATGAGGATGGTGATATTAGAGTCATGCTAGTTGATTAGTTGTGAATTTGATAAATACTTGTGTTGGAGTATGCAAGTCCCGTAGCTTGCACGTATGGTAACCGTTGTGTATACACATTTGAATCATGAGGTATTTCTTTGATTGTCTTCCTTATGTGTGGAGGTCGGGATCGCGCGATGGTTAACTCCTACCAACCCTTCCCCTAGGAGCATGCATGTAGTGCTTGGTTTTGATGACTTGTAGATTTTTGCAATAAGTATGTAAGTTCTTTATGACTAATGTTGAGTCCATGGATTATACGCACTCTCACCCTTCCGCCATTGCTAGCCTCTCTAGTACCGCACAACTTTCACCGGTACCATAAACCCACCATTTACCTTCCTCAAAACAGCCACCATACCTACCTATTATGGCATCTCCATAGCCACTCCGAGATATATTTCCATGCAACTTTCCACTGTTCCATTTAGTATGACACACTTCATCATTGTCATATTGCTTTGCATGATCATGTAGTTGAGATTGTATTTGTGGCAAAGCCACCCTTCATAATTTTTTTCATACATGTCACTCTTGAGTCATTGCGCATCCCAATACACCGCCGGAGGCATTCATATAAAGTCATATTTTGTTCTAGTATCAAGTTATAATTCTTGAGTTGTAAATAAATAGAAGTGTGATGATCTTCATTATTAGAGCATTGTCTGTGAGGAATTAAAAAAGAGAAAGGCCATAAAAAAGAGAAAGGCCCAAAAAATGAGATAAAAAGGGAGAAGGGACAATGCTACTATTCTTTTACCACACTTGTGCTTCAAAGTACCACCATGATTTTTATGATAGAGAGTCTCTCATTTTGTCACTTTCATATACTAGTGGGAATTTTTCATTATAGAACTTGGCTTCTATATTCCAATGATGGGCTTCCTCAAATGCCCTAGGTCTTCATGACCAAGCAAGTTGGATGCACACCCACTTAGTTTCTTTTGTTGAGCTTTCATACATTTATAGCTCTAGTGCATCCATTGCATAGCAATCACTACTCACTCACATTGATATCTATTGATGGGCATCTCCATAGCCCATTAATACACCTACTTGATGTGAGACCATCTTCCTCCTTTTTGTCTTCTCCACAACCACCACTCTATTCCACCTATAGTGCTATGTCCATGGCTCACGCTCATGTATTGCGTGAAAGTTGAAAAAGTTCGAAAATTCTAAAGTATGAAACAATTGCTTGGCTGAAACCGAGGTTGTGCATGATTTGAATATTTTTTGTGACGAAGATGGAGCATAGCCAAACTATATGATTTTGTAGGGATGAACTTTATTTGGCCATGTTATTTTCAGAAGACATGATTACTTTGTTAGTATGCTTGAAGTATTATTATTTTTATGTCAATATTAAACTTTTGTTTTGAATCTTATGGATCTGAATATTCTTGCCACAATAAATAGAATTACATGGATAAATATGTTAGGTAGCATTCCACATCAAAAATTCTGTTTTTACCATTTACCTACTCGAGGACGAGCAAGAATTAAGCTTGGGGATGCTTGATACGTCTCCAACGTATCAATAATTTTTTATTGTTCCATGCTACTTTATTATCCATCTAGGATGTTTTATATGCGCTTATATGCTATTTTATATGATTTTTGGGACTAACCTATTAACCTAGAGCCCAGTGCCAGTTTCTGTTATTTCCTTATTTTTGAGTTTTACAGAAAAGGAATAAAAAACGGAGTCCAAATGACGTGCCAATTTTTGATGATTTTTTATGGACCAAAAGAAGTCCCAGAGTAAAAGAGTTGGGCCAGAAGAGTCCCGGACGCCCCCCTATCTCGTGGACGGCAGGGAGACTCCCCTGGTGTGAGACCTACGCCAAAAATTCATATAAATACAGAAACCTCCAGAAAATAACCTAGATCGGGAGTGCCGGTGCCGCAAGCCTCTGTAGCCACCAAAAACCAATCGGAACCCTGTTCCGGCACCCTGCCGGAGGGGGGATCCATCACCGGTGGCCATCTTCATCATCCTGGTGCTCTCCATGATGAGGAGGAGTAGTTCACCCTCGGGGCTGAGGGTATGTACTAGTAGCTATGTGTTTGATATCTCTCTTGTGTTCTTGATATGGCACGATCTTGATGTATCGCGAGCTTTGCTATTATAGTTGGATCTTATGATGTTTCTCCCCCTCTACTCGCTTGTAATGGATTTAGTTTCCCTTTGGAGTTATCTCATTGGATTGAGTCTTTAAGGATTTGAGAACACTTGATGTATGTCTTGCATGTGCTTATCTGTGGTGACAATGGGAGATTCACGTGATCTACTTGATGTATGTTTTGGTGATCAACTTGCGGGTTCATTGACCTTGTGAACTTATGCATAGGGGTTGGCACACGTTTTCATCTTGACTCTTCGGTAGAAACTTTGGGGCACTCTTTGAAGTACTTTGTGTTGGTTGAATAGATGAATCTGAGATTATGTGATGCATATCATATAATCATGCCCATGGATACATGAGGTGACATTGAAGTATCTAGGTGACATCAGGGTTTAGGTTGATTTGTGTCTTAAGGTGTTATTCTAGTACGAACTCTATGATAGATCGAACGGAAAGAATAGATTCGTGTTATTTTACTACGGACTCTTGAATAGATCGATCAGAAAGGATAACTTTAAGCTGGTTTCGTACCCTACAATAATCTCTTCGTCTATTCTCCGCTATTAGTGACTTTGTGGTGACTCTTTGTTGCTTGTTGAGGGGTAGTTATATGATGTAGTTATGTTATTATTGTTGAGAGAACTTGCACTAGTGAAAGTATGAACCTTAGGCCTTGTTTCCTAGCATTGCAATACCGTTTACGCTCACTTTTACCACTTGATACCTTACTGTTTTTATATTTTCAGATTACAAAAACTTATATCTACCATCCATATTGCACTTGTATCACCATCTCTTCGCCGAACTAGTGGACCTATACAATTCACCATTGCATTAGGTGTGTTGGGGACACAAGAGACTCTTTGTTATTTGGTTGCAGGGTTGCTTCATAGAGACCATCTTCATCCTACGCCTCCCACGGATTGATAAACTTAGGTCATCCACTTGAGGGAAATTTGCTACTGTCCTACAAACCTCTGCATTTGGAGGCCCAACAACGTCTACAAGGAGAAGGTTGCATAGTAGACACCACAAATCCCGGGCACTCGATATGTCCTAGTATGTGGCAAAAGTCATCCCGAAATTCATGGAAAATTTCGCATGACCATTGCTAGAAACTGGACAAATCGAGCACCTAAAATTTGCCAGAACGGAAATGAATCAACATTCCGGCAAAACATAGGCCACTCAGCTTCATTCCCTGGAAACAACAGAAGTTCACTTGGGCACAATCGAGGAATTTTCACATATCATGACAACTTCAATGCTTCACACTTCAAGAAAATCTACACAAATTTCAAATTATGAACCCTAGCTCTCAAATCAAATTATGTCCTACTGCCCTAACCCTACTGCCCTAGTACTTAAGCATCTACAAGTACTAACTAATTAGATTAACCCTAGCTAGCTACTTAAGCATCTACAACTACTTAATCGCCTATTGATGAACATTAGGAATTATACAACTACTTAAGCATACATTGGGTGCAGAACAACTATATAAGTACTTAAGCAACTATATATACAACCCTGTAATATATTTAGTTAACTACTTAAGTAGGGATGAAAACAGCGCGGAAACAGACGGAACTAGGTGCTACCATATTTGTTTTCATAACTATTTGCAGAAGCGGAAACGAATACAGAAACCTTGGAAACGAATATGGAAACAAATACTACCAAAAACAGACACTGAGTGAATACAGAGCGGACACGGAAACAAAACGGTTTGTTAACCAGAAATTAAAACCCCTTGAATCATAGAGAAATATAGACAACAACAAAAAAAATTATGGAATTGTTAACATGACTACAAAATAATATGGTTTTGATAGCGACATAGGATAGTATTGTAGTAGTACATGACAATTCCGTATAGGGTCTAGTTGAGTATGTGTGTGGTAGTAAAAGTTGGTCCTCAAATGACCCATTCTGGTCATTCTACTCATTGTGTCATTGTGTGTTGTTTGGTAGTTGGTATACAAAGTAGCCATAGGCCTAGGGTAGAAACAGAAATTCCATATTTACGGAAACGGAAAGTTTCATTTCCACATCTGTTCCACCAGAAAACACCGTTCCATTTTTGTTTCCATTTTCGCATAAAAAATTCCATTTCCATTTTGCACATTTCCATTTCTGTTTTCATATTTCTTCTCCATTTCCATTTTTTCTCAGGAAAAGCGTAAACTTTCCACTCCATTTTCTTCCCTGTAATTAAGCATATACAAGTTTGTCCTAAAAATAATATTTAGTTAAGTACTTAAGCATATAAAAATTTGTCCTAAAAATTCATTTAACTACTAATTTCATTCATTTCGCTCATTCATTTAACTTCACCTAATTAACCTAGTAAAACCCTACTTCCCTAACTAAAAAACATCTAATTAACATCTACTAGTACCACTACTTCCCTAACCTAATTTACATGTACTTAGTTACCTAACCTAGTTAGTTAACCAAATTATCCTAAATTAACATCTACTTAGTTACCTAACCTAATTAATATCTACTTAGTTACCTAACCTACTTCCCTAACTAAAAAACATCTAATTAACAGTACCACTATTGTCGTAACCTAATTAACATCTACTTAGTTACGTAATTAACCTAGTTAGTTAACCAAACATCTAATTAACCTGGTTAGTAAACCAAATTAACCTAGCTAGTTCACTTAGTTATCTAACCTAGTTAGTTTACCTAAATTAACCTACCTAGTTCACTTAGTTCACCTAATGAACTAAATTCACCTAAGTTAATTAACCTAGAGGCAGGGGTGTGGGGCTTACATAGAGGATGGATGACGAGGGAGCAGGGGCGGCGAGGGAGCAAGGGCGGCGAGGGAGAAGGGGCTTCGGTGACGGCGACAGCGGCTCTGGCGTCGATGGGGAAGTGGCGACGAGGGAGCAGGGCGGCGAGGAGCGGACAAGGATTGCTCCGCGGGCGCGCGGCTTCGGTGGCGGCGATGCCATGCGGCTTTGATGGCAGCTCTGGCCGCGACGGAGGTAGGGCGACGAGGGAGAGGTTGGGGACTGGAGAGAAGAATGGGAAATTGGGGGAAGGAGGGACGCCCGCGACGCGGTAAGTCAAACATATTAGTAGCGAATTTACAAAACATGCGCTATAGCTACTTAGCTATAGCGCTTTCTGCAGAAATGTGCTACGACTATAGATAAGTTAGCTATAGCGTGTGTTGGGAAAACGCGCTATAGCTAAAGTAGCTACATCGCTTTCGTAGAAACGCGCTGCTGCTATTGCTTTCATTTTTTTCCTTTTCTTTTTGTTTAATTTTCCTTTTCTTTTTTCCTTTCCTTTTTTCCTTTCTTTTCCTTTTGTTAGTTGCAGTACTGTCACCTTAAAACACGCTGCTACTATTTTGTTTGCAGTAGTGTAGTCCTTAGAAGCACGCTACTACTATACCAAGCCTGGCAGTAACCGTTTTGGTCGTCATAGTAGCAGCGCGTTTTATGGTGAATGCCCTACAGCTATCTTTGTGGTAGTAGCGCGCTGTCCTAAGACGCGCTACTGCCACGTAGCAGTAGTGCTTCGCTTTAACAAGCGCTACTGATAAGTGTCTGTGTATAAGCTTTTTCCTAGTAGTGGTAAGTCGTATGTGTAGTCCGGAGCCGCTGTCTCCTTGCCACTACGGTGAGGGGGTGCGGGCTGATGTTCGGCGTGATGAGCTGTTTTGTCCCGTCCATGTGGTGGTCGGTCTAGTTGACCAGCATGGTTGTATTTTGACGGTATTGGCTCAAGGGCTTCATCGTCGAATTGTGGCAGCAGCCTGCATTTGGGGTAACTCTTTACTGGTCGCGCGAGGCCGTATTCTTTGGTGGCTAGGACTTTGGTCCATCTGTCGTTGAGTTTGTCCTGTTCAACTTGAAGCTGCTCCTGTTTCTTTTTCAGGCTCCGTGCGGTGGCAATGAGCTGTCGCTTGAAGCGTTCTTGTTCGAGGGGTTCCTCTGTGATGATAAAATCTTTATCACCAAGGCTAACATCCTCTTCGGAGGCAGGTAAGTAGTTACTGTCTTCCGATCTTCATGATCAGCGTGTTTGGGGCTGTATTGGCCCTCTTCCCTCTCGTCCTATTCGGAAGTTGGTTCGACGGGGTGGTTGGGGTCTTCGGCGTTGTCCGGAGTGTCATTGTCTCCGGTGCCAGAATTGCTGTCCTTTGCCTGATGCGATCGTGAGAGGCGCCGCCGACGCTGGCACTTTGGTGGTTCATCAACGGGCTTGTCCTTGCCTGGATCCTGAGTGCCATCATCGTCCTTCTTCTCAGGCATGTCCACCATGTATACGTCGTATGTAGAAGTGGTCGTCCAACACCCAGTGATAGGAGGGTTTTGACCTGGTTCGGCTTCGACATCATCGTCCATGCCATCGATGTCTTTGGAGGCGTAGTCTAGCATGTCGAATAAATCCTTGAAAGTGGCTATTAAGTGGGTGGTGGGTGGGGCGTAAAATTCCCTACTCTCAGCCTCCCGTCCGAGCTGGAGGTAGTTCGGTGGAGAAGCTTCTGTGATGGTGAGAGATTGTATTAAGTTCAGTGTTTCGTTCAAGAGCGAAAGCTGGATAGGAGTCTGCGGATCTGCGGAGCCAAGCTCGGTGATAATCATTTGATCGGGCCCGGTAAACGCAGACCTCGATAGCTCGAAGTTGACGTCCAGAGGTGAGTCTGGCTCCCTGATGACTAGGAGAGTCCCGTTTGACTCCGGGTTCACCAATGGCGTGGTCGCATCTGGGTCTCCGGTTGGGAGCCCCGTGACAGGAGAGAGTCCGGCGGGGTCAATCTTCCCGTCTTCGGACAATGCAATCTGCCCCAGATCTATGGCCGAGGCCGGTATGAATATTGTGTCACGACCGGTTTTCCGGGTAATAAATTTCCAGAAAAGACCGTCGTGCTCATCAGCCCCAGGATTACTGTTAGCTGATGAGGCTCCAACTTGATACAAAAATTCCAAGCAGAAAACAAAATATGTAGTACAAGGCCATTCTGGCCTGTGAGTACAACAAATGGTTTCTAGTGGTTGATGGCGGAAGCGGGTTGTGAAACATCAGTGTCTATGGGACTCAATTTCCCACAGGAACAGCTGGCCAGGTTAACTCCTATCTTCGCGAGGCTGCTATCTCCATTGTGTAGGTTCTGGGGCTGGCATCGCGTCGCTCCTCTTTGTGCAAGAAAATCTGGCCAAGACAATAGCCAGGGACAAGCCAGTGAGTACTTTGAATGTACTCGCAAACATTATGAACACATGTATAATATAACAATGATGTGCTGAAAATATTTTATGCTCATGACGCCAGTCAAAAATAGTAAATAAAATTCTGATGCGTGCAGGCGGTTATTTATAAAAATGCAATAACATACTAGTATTAAATTTATGAAACAAATAACAAGCAATGCCACAGTCGGGCGTCTTAGCGACACCACATAAAGGGCTTTAAAAGAAATGCCACAGTCGGGCGTCTGAGCGACACCACATAAAGGGCTTTAAAAGAAATGCCACAGTCGGGCGTCTGAGCGACACCACATAAAGGGCTTTAAAAGAAATGCCATAGTCGGGTGTCTGAGCGACACCACATAAAGGGCTTTAAAAGAAATGCCACGGTCGGGCATCTGAGCGACACCACATAAAGGGCTTTAAAAGAAATGCCACAGTCGGCCGTCTGAGCGACAACACATAAAGGGCTTTAAAATAAACAATCATAGTGAATATCCCGGAGGTAGAACCATCCCAGAGATACTCGATAATAACAATAATATCAGGGGTTAGTCAACAACAATAATAATCATAGTTATCACAAGTCGCAAGTAGTAATTCCATTTCTGGTTAACAGTTTCACCTCCGAAGACCGACACTAAGACCGACACCTGACCCATCCCAGACTGTAATCCTTAACCATGGACACGGCTATTCGAATAGGTTTATTCTCTGCAGAGGGTGTACTCTTTACCCACGAGTAACGAATTTCTTTAGTCCATCGGGACTAATTCCGTCTACGGTCTTTTTGTTGAAAACACACCTAACTTGCACACACCAGCTTAACTCACACGTGTCTGGAATCACCCACGACACCTGTCAAGCAAACTCTAAGTGGGGAGGCTACAACCTCACGTAGCATGGGATCAAATTTATATCGCGCGCTCTAAGGGGTGGCCTCCCCTCTCGGTCCCAACCGGAAACACCCATGCCCCCGGACCAGGTGGCCTGCCTACCAGCTACAACCGGTATCTTCCACCATGGCCTCTCTGTACGGTGTGTGCTAGAAAGAGGTTGACAACTTACTGAACCGTACTCTACTTGTTGTAGAGACGATTGGTAGTACGAAACAAGTATGGGGGTTACTGGCACAAGACTCGATCTACGGTCGACTCAGGAGGTTTAAGTATTCCCTGCATGATTAGCATGACGAATATATTTCAACCTACAGAGTCAGCACTCATATCACCTTGCCATGCCATGCCAGACATAATCGTCCCGACGGAGACCGGCGACAAACTCATGCCTACCCAAGGCAGAGGTTTTCCCGGGTTCCTGCCGGTATGCATGCAAGGCACATGAGGGTGATTATCATCACAAGTGTGTCCATTTCCAACAGCATGGAAATCAATAACATGCACCCATGCATATGATCATATCACATGAAATAACAAGTTTCTCCAAAGTGAGGTGATGTTATGAACGTGTCATCGAACACACAAAAATATTATGCCGGGGTTCAGAATGCTTGCCTTCAATGTGTGGAAAGGCAGGGTGCACTCCAAAACTTGAAACCTTTCTCCTCTCTTCAAAAATCCTATTTTAGCAATATAAAAGAATTAACACACAAAATAAAAACAGCACCAAAAGTTGTTCTGAATTTTTTTCAAATAAGTCTTAAAATGAACTAGGTGAAATTTGAGAGAGGTAGGAAAAAGAATCATTTCATTTGGAGTTGTATTTAAAAAGTTATAGCCAGTCAAAGTTCTGGTCAAAATCTGTTATTTAAATAAAACAAAAAGAAAACGTTTCAGAGGGGAATACGCTTTCGGAGCGGGGGAAACGTACTGGGGGATTACGCCTTCACTTAATCCCACGTGGACAGGCATGGGGTCGCTGACAGTGGGTCCAGAGGGCCCACTGGTCAGGTTTGACCAGTCTATCCCTCCCTCCTCTTACTCTGCCCGAACGGAGGCGAGGCAACGGCGATCGTCGCCGGTGAACGGTGGCTCCCCGCGGGTTCCAGAGGGTCTGGATGGATCCGCGAGACTGCGGCGGTCCTTCCGGTGGTCGCTGGGTAGACGGGGGTGGAAAGAGTCATCGGTGGTGAGCTTCGCGGCGGAGGGGAGCTTTGGGAGCAGAGTGGTTTTGGGGCTACGGTGGTTCCCGATCGAAATCGAGTAGGGGGATGTGTTCACGGAAGGATGAGGAGGTTCCTGGCGAAGAGAACGGAGAGGGGGAGGCCCTGGTGGTGCCGGAATGGCCGGGGCAGTGGCGGCATCCGCGATTGCCGGAGATGAGGAAGGAGGCCGCGATTGTCTTAGCTGAATTCTTCTCAACCACAATCTCAACCTTCTTGTCGATGTTTTTTTCAGTTAACCTCCGTCTTTCCTTTCTCTCCTCCGTGGTCTCACCGTGCACACGTCCATACGATGGCTGAGTGTCCATCGGGAGTTCTTTGAATATGTTCAACGCCCAGTTGAATGGGGTGTCCCACTTGGGCCTCGCAAATGCCTCAGACGGCGAGTCGCTATCGGCCGCAATCCTGAACTGCTCTCTATGCACAAGGAACAAGGATCGTTTACAAATATGAATAAACGTGACGGCGAGGGAGAAGGGGCTTCGGTGACGGCGACAGCGGCTCTGGCGTCGATGGGGAAGTGGCGACGAGGGAGCAGGGTGGCGAGGAGCGGACAAGGATTGCTCCGCGGGCGCGCGGCTTCGGTGGCGGCGATGCCATGCGGCTTTGATGGCAGCTCTGGCCGCGACGGAGGTAGGGCGACGAGGGAGAGGTTGGGGACTGGAGAGAAGAATGGGAAATTAGGGGAAGGAGGGACGCCCGCGACGCGGTAAGTCAAACATATTAGTAGCGAATTTACAAAACATGCGCTATAGCTACTTAGCTATAGCGCTTTCTGCAGAAATGTGCTACGACTATAGATAAGTTAGCTATAGCGTGTGTTGGGAAAACGCGCTATAGCTAAAGTAGCTACATCGCTTTCGTAGAAACGCGCTGCTGCTATTGCTTTCATTTTTTTCCTTTTCTTTTTGTTTAATTTTCCTTTTCTTTTTTCCTTTCCTTTTTTCCTTTCTTTTCCTTTTGTTAGTTGCAGTACTGTCACCTTAAAACACGCTGCTACTATTTTGTTTGCAGTAGTGTAGTCCTTAGAAGCACGCTACTACTATACCAAGCCTGGCAGTAACCGTTTTGGTCGTCATAGTAGCAGCGCGTTTTATGGTGAATGCCCTACAGCTATCTTTGTGGTAGTAGCGCGCTGTCCTAAGATGCGCTACTGCCACGTAGCAGTAGTGCTTCGCTTTAACAAGCGCTACTGATAAGTGTTTGTGTATAAGCTTTTTCCTAGTAGTGGTAAGTCGTATGTGTAGTCCGGAGCCGCTGTCTCCTTGCCACTACGGTGAGGGGGTGCCGGCTGATGTTCGGCGTGATGAGCTATTTTGTCCCGTCCATGTGGTGGTCGGTCTAGTTGACCAGCATGGTTGTATTTTGACGGTATTGGCTCAAGGGCTTCATCGTCGAATTGTGGCAGCAGCCTGCATTTGGGGTAACTCTTTACTGGTCGCGCGAGGCCGTATTCTTTGGTGGCTAGGACTTTGGTCCATCTGTCGTTGAGTTTGTCCTGTTCAACTTGAAGCTGCTCCTGTTTCTTTTTCAGGCTCCGTGCGGTGGCAATGAGCTGTCGCTTGAAGCGTTCTTGTTCGAGGGGTTCCTCTGTGATGATAAAATCTTTATCACCAAGGCTAACATCCTCTTCGGAGGCAGGTAAGTAGTTACTGTCTTCCGATCTTCATGATCAGCGTGTTTGGGGCTGTATTGGCCCTCTTCCCTCTCGTCCTATTCGGAAGTTGGTTCGACGGGGTGGTTGGGGTCTTCGGCGTTGTCCGGAGTGTCATTGTCTCCGGTGCCAGAATTGCTGTCCTTTGCCTGATGCGATCGTGAGAGGCGCCGCCGACGCTGGCACTTTGGTGGTTCATCAACGGGCTTGTCCTTGCCTGGATCCTGAGTGCCATCATCGTCCTTCTTCTCAGGCATGTCCACCATGTATACGTCGTATGTAGAAGTGGTCGTCCAACACCCAGTGATAGGAGGGTTTTGACCTGGTTCGGCTTCGACATCATCGTCCATGCCATCGATGTCTTTGGAGGCGTAGTCTAGCATGTCGAATAAATCCTTGAAAGTGGCTATTAAGTGGGTGGTGGGTGGGGCGTAAAATTCCCTACTCTCAGCCTCCCGTCCGAGCTGGAGGTAGTTCGGTGGAGAAGCTTCTGTGATGGTGAGAGATTGTATTAAGTTCAGTGTTTCGTTCAAGAGCGAAAGCTGGATAGGAGTCTGCGGATCTGCGGAGCCAAGCTCGGTGATAATCATTTGATCGAGCCCGGTAAACGCAGACCTCGATAGCTCGAAGTTGACGTCCAGAGGTGAGTCTGGCTCCCTGATGACTAGGAGAGTCCCGTTTGACTCCGGGTTCACCAATGGCGTGGTCGCATCTGGGTCTCCGGTTGGGAGCCCCGTGACAGGAGAGAGTCCGGCGGGGTCAATCTTCCCGTCTTCGGACAATGCAATCTGCCCCAGATCTATGGCCGAGGCCGGTATGAATATTGTGTCACGACCGGTTTTCCGGGTAATAAATTTCCAGAAAAGACCGTCGTGCTCATCAGCCCCAGGATTACTGTTAGCTGATGAGGCTCCAACTTGATACAAAAATTCCAAGCAGAAAACAAAATATGTAGTACAAGGCCATTCTGGCCTGTGAGTACAACAAATGGTTTCTAGTGGTTGATGGCGGAAGCGGGTTGTGAAACATCAGTGTCTATGGGACTCAATTTCCCACAGGAACAGCTGGCCAGGTTAACTCCTATCTTCGCGAGGCTGCTATCTCCATTGTGTAGGTTCTGGGGCTGGCATCGCGTCGCTCCTCTTTGTGCAAGAAAATCTGGCCAAGACAATAGCCAGGGACAAGCCAGTGAGTACTTTGAATGTACTCGCAAACATTATGAACACATGTATAATATAACAATGATGTGCTGAAAATATTTTATGCTCATGACGCCAGTCAAAAATAGTAAATAAAATTCTGATGCGTGCAGGCGGTTATTTATAAAAATGCAATAACATACTAGTATTAAATTTATGAAACAAATAACAAGCAATGCCACAGTCGGGCGTCTTAGCGACACCACATAAAGGGCTTTAAAAGAAATGCCACAGTCGGGCGTCTGAACGACACCACATAAAGGGCTTTAAAAGAAATGCCACAGTCAGGCGTCTGAGCGACACCACATAAAGGGCTTTAAAAGAAATGCCATAGTCGGGTGTCTGAGCGACACCACATAAAGGGCTTTAAAAGAAATGCCACGGTCGGGCATCTGAGCGACACCACATAAAGGGCTTTAAAAGAAATGCCACAGTCGGCCGTCTGAGCGACAACACATAAAGGGCTTTAAAATAAACAATCATAGTGAATATCCCGGAGGTAGAACCATCCCAGAGATACTCGATAATAACAATAATATCACGGGTTAGTCAACAACAATAATAATCATAGTTATCACAAGTCGCAAGTAGTAATTCCATTTCTGGTTAACAGTTTCACCTCCGAAGACCGACACTAAGACCGACACCTGACCCATCCCAGACTGTAATCCTTAACCATGGACACGGCTATTCGAATAGGTTTATTCTCTGCAGAGGGTGTACTCTTTACCCACGAGTAACGGATTTCTTTAGTCCATCGAGACTAATTCCGTCTACGGTCTTTTTGTTGAAAACACACCTAACTTGCACACACCAGCTTAACTCACACGTGTCAGGAATCACCCACGACACCTGTCAAGCAAACTCTAAGTGGGGAGGCTACAACCTCACGTAGCATGGGATCAAATTTATATCGCGCGCTCTAAGGGGTGGCCTCCCCTCTCGGTCCCAACCGGAAACACCCATGCCCCCGGACCAGGTGGCCTGCCTACCAGCTACAACCGGTATCTTCCACCATGGCCTCTCTGTACGGTGTGTGCTAGAAAGAGGTCGACAACTTACTGAACCGTACTCTACTTGTTGTAGAGACGATTGGTAGTACGAAACAAGTATGGGGGTTACTGGCACAAGACTCGATCTACGGTCGACTCAGGAGGTTTAAGTATTCCCTGCATGATTAGCATGACGAATATATTTCAACCTACAGAGTCACCGCTCATATCACCTTGCCATGCCATGCCAGACATAACCGTCCCGACGAAGACCGGCGACAAACTCATGCCTACCCAAGGCAGAGGTTTTCCCGGGTTCCTTCCGGTATGCATGCAAGGCACATGAGGGTGATTATCATCACAAGTGTGTCCATTTCCAACAGCATGGAAATCAATAACATGCACCCATGCATATGATCATATCACATGAAATAACAAGTTTCTCCAAAGTGAGGTGATGTTATGAACGTGTCATCGAACACACAAAAATATTATGCCGGGGTTCAGAATGCTTGCCTTCAATGTGTGGAAAGGCAGGGTGCACTCCAAAACTTGAAACCTTTCTCCTCTCTTCAAAAATCCTATTTTAGCAATATAAAAGAATTAACACACAAAATAAAAACAGCACCAAAAGTTGTTCTGAATTTTTTTCAAATAAATCTTAAAATGAACTAGGTGAAATTTGAGAGAGGTAGGAAAAAGAATCATTTCATTTGGAGTTGTATTTAAAAAGTTATAGCCAGTCAAAGTTCTGGTCAAAATCTGTTATTTAAATAAAACAAAAAGAAAACGTTTCAGAGGGGAATATGCTTTCGGAGCGGGGAAAACATACTGGGGGATTACGCCTTCACTTAATCCCACGTGGACAGGCATGGGGTCGCTGACAGTGGGTCCAGAGGGCCCACTGGTCAGGTTTGACCAGTCTATCCCTCCCTCCTCTTACTCTGCCCGAATGGAGGCGAGGCAACGGGGATCGTCGCCGGCGAACGGTGGCTCCCCGCGGGTTCCAGAGGGTCTGGATGGATCCGCGAGACTGCGGCGGTCCTTCCGGTGGTCGCTGGGTAGACGGGGGTGGAAAGAGTCATCGGTGGTGAGCTTCGCGGCGGAGGGGAGCTTCGGGAGCAGAGTGGTTTTGGGGCTACGGTGGTTCCCGATCAAAATCGAGTAGGGGGATGTGTTCACGGAAGGATGAGGAGGTTCCTGGCGAAGAGAACGGAGAGGGGGAGGCCCTGGTGGTGCCGGAATGGCCGGGGCAGTGGCGGCGGCCGCGGTTGCCGGAGATGAGGAAGGAGGCCTCCCCGGGTCGATTGGCTGCCAATGGGGGTCCTCGGGAGGTGGCTTGGGACTGCCTGCATGCGGAGATGAGCTCGGGGCTCCTTTTATAGGCGTGGCAAGGCGGTTCCGCGGCGGCCGTGGATAAGCTCTCCGGCGACCGCCATTCTGTAGCTAGGGCGTCGTGGCGGCGACGAGCGCTAGTGGACACACTCGCGGATGAGCACGCGCTGTACCAGGGGCCAGGTGGCGAGCGGGAGTAGCTTTGGCGGCGCCGACATGGGCAGGGGCTGTCGGGCGGCTGTGGCGGCTAGCTCTTGGCCTGCCGGCGTGGCGAGGGGAGGCTTGGCGCGTAGCGGTGAGAAGGGGAGCGCGTGGCGTGGTGCTGCAGAGCGGGCCAAAACCGTGGGGGCCAGTGTGTCGGTTCGGCGCACGTGCGTGCCAAACGCACGCTCTGCTCGCGCTCCGGGCGTGCACGGGACGTGCTCGACGCAATGCCAGAGCATGCTACAGAGCTTGGGTGAGGCTGGCAATTAACAGATCTAGGTTAGGAGAAACGGGGAGTCTAGTGGACATGCTTGTTTGATCAGAGGTGCAAGTTCACAGTGCAATGCCACAATTCATGTCAAAACAGATCGTGCCCGTAAGGTGTTTGACAAAATGCTAAGGGCACTTAGGCAGGTCTTGGAGTGGCCAAAAACTCCAGATGGTGGTCTCTTTAGATGTACAAGAGGGTGGTGAGGTTGGTTTGCCAAAAGTAGAAACTTGTTAGTGC
Organism: Triticum dicoccoides; assembly: GCF_002162155.2. Taxonomy (NCBI): domain Eukaryota; kingdom Viridiplantae; phylum Streptophyta; class Magnoliopsida; order Poales; family Poaceae; genus Triticum; species Triticum dicoccoides. The sequence continues at coordinate 198,732,224 of NC_041387.1, read as the reverse complement.
AAGTTTTGCAAAACTACAATTCTGGATAGGAAATAAATGACATTATTTCATGAACCAAAATTAATCCAAGGGTTGCATGCTCCTGGATTTAGGGGTTTGGTAGGGCTATCTACAAGTAGGAGAAATCATAAGATCATTGGAGCAAAAATAAATAGGGTTGCAGTAGAAATCACAAGGCTGGACCAGAATGAAAAAGAGGTTGATTCACTCAATATTTTCAAAGAACAGCACTAGATTTTTGCATAAAGTTGAATCATATGCTACTAACAATATCCCATAATTTTGGTGGAGGCCAGGAAGAAATATTTAAATGGGTTGTAGTGCAAAATGCACTCTGGACCAGAGAAGAAAAATTGAGTGTAGGGCTCAAAATATTTCATGAATGAAATATATTTTTTCATAGAAGTGATTTAAAAGACATCACATGACATCTCCAAATTTTTGTGGGAATTTTAAGTGAATCTATCAAATGGTTGTAGTTCAAATATGGCCATTTAACCTTGAAAAACCATTTTCAAGAAAGTAAAGATCAAGCAACTTAATTATTTAATTAGTTATATTAAATAAGGGAAAGTTTCTCTTGAGAGATTAAATATGTCCAATGACATATTTGAAAAAATTTCTCTTTGGGAAAAACTCATCATCACACGGAAGGAAATGATTTAAAAAAAATCAAAGAGGAGCTCAGATATCCAAAGTTTTAATTCCTAGAAAAAAATTTAATTCATTAAAACAAGGCCAAATTTTTGGGGTGTCACATATTGACCCCTGGACAGGATCTGATAGTGGATCCGAGGGACCTTCTTCATAAGGGTGGAGAGCGGCTGCCGTGGGCGCGAATCCTTCGAAGGTCAGGTCTCCCTCGGATATCAGCAACGTAGTTCTGGCTTCCAAACATGATCTGGTGACCGGGGGCGTAGCTGTCGACCTACTCAAGGTGGCTCATCGAGTCAACACATAGCATGAAGCCGCCGAACACAAAGAGCTGACCAGGGAGAAAGGTCTCCCCATACGCAGCATCGCTGTTGATGACGAAGCGCGCCGTCCACTGTGAGAAATATGTCAACTTATGACCTTCTATTAGTGACCCTGGAAGAATTGCTCGTAAATCTACTTTGAGACCAATTGGTCAAAAGCTGTTTGGGGGGCTCCAAACCCTATACAATAGCAACCATTTTGGTCAGAAAGGTCGTAATTAACATACACAAAATGGTCGTAAAGCAGACAACACTGGTCTGCTGCCTTATTTCTGGCTGATCACGACCAATATAGATGGTCATAACCTTGTAAGTTGAGGTGGATTGCTATGAATAGGCACCACCTCATCAGCTTTGCCTATGTGTCATGTCCATGTGTCAATTTTTTCCCTAGGTTGTGAAGCAACATATATTTTTGTCATTCCCAAAATTCCCAAAAACAAATTCATAAATTCTTTGGGTCATATCTTCGTCAAATATGTAAACATCCTTCTTTGCCTAGTTCAAAAATAATTCGACAATATTCATTTTCCTATTCTATTTAGAACAGGACTTTGTGAAGGAAGTACTATTTATATATTCTTGATTGCCCTCAAAATTTTTGGGCACTCTATCCTATCCAAATCATTGCCTCATGAAAAAATTCATCCCCATTTGCCTAGTAAATCTTCCTTAGCAAATTTTCAAAGTTTTTGTCCATCTCGAAGCTTTCTGAAGGAAGTACTAGGTATGCATATCCTAATGGCATGAAATTTATATAGTGCCTTAATATGCCCAAATCTATGTGAGCCCAGCTTCAATTTTTATTTTTTGTCCAGATTGGCACATTGCAAAGAAAGTGCTATCTATACCACTCCTATTGCCCTCAAACTTTTTGGTCAATCTTCCATATCCAAATCATTGCCACATGCCAATATTCAGCTCTATTTTCCTAGTAAATCTTCCTCGACAAATTTCCAAAGTTTCTGTTCACCTAGAAGCTTTGTGAAGGAAGTACTAAATAGGAATATCCTAATGAGTGGAATTTTTGCCACATATTCTATATGTCAAATTCATAGCTCTTCAAAAAAATTTAGCTCTATCTAAAAATCCATGTGAGCTCACCATCGAATCTTTGTTTCTGGTAATTTTTTCAGTTAGTGAAGCAACTATATTTTATATTGCTTTATAATTGCTGAAAATTTACCAGGACATTACTCTGACCATAGATACTCCCTACACCAAATTTCAGCACAATCCAATCATCTATGTAAGCCCAGCTTCAATTTCTATTTTCTGTCCAAATTGGCACATTGCAAAGCAAGTGCTATCTAGCCACCTCTTATTGCCCTCAAACTTTTTGTGCCATCTTACATATCCAAATCATTGCCACATTCCAATATTCAGCTCCATTTGCCTATTGCATATTCCTCAGCAAATTTACAAAGTTTCTATCCAGAGAGGAGCTTTGTGAAGGAAGTACATGCTAGGATTATCCAAATGGTATAAAAAATTAAAGCGCTTTCCTATGCCCAAATGATCATAATCCACAAATTTTCAGCTCAATCCATTAATTAGTTTGAGCCCAGCTTTAACATCCATATTTTTGGCCGATGTGGTACTTTAAAAAGAAAGTGCCATCTAAGCTCCTCCATTTGAGCTGAAAATTGGCCAAGATAGTCTCCCTAGTAGATGATCATCCTCAGCCAAAACTCAGGCCCATTGGCCATGTGTATTTCCCGTACCGCTAATCAAACACTTGGTTGTTAATTCATGTTTGAGCATAATTCAGTCTCCTCGTGAGATTCTTCTGTTGTCATTTTATTCCTAGCACTTACCTAGGTAGTTACCAACCCACTAGACATGCCTAGGACACCTAGAGCGCATGGCAACACCATGGTCACACGGTGACCACGCAGCGGGCATGCGAGTTTACGCGCTTTGGACTTGGGGCCCTCTGCCACCGTCCAAACCTCGATGTATCACAACCAAACCATGTATTTATTCTTAAATAGATACTTATGTAACTATAAATGATTTTTAGAAAATTATAATGCAGCTGCAGTTTAAATTTGACCTGTTTCCTACTGAATCAGCGGAAATTTGTCTTTTTCACGAGAGGTGGGTCGAAACTTTTAACACCCAGCCATTTTTTCAATTTTGCGTTAAATATGGCCTAGTATTTTATAAAAATAATTTAGTACAATTTTGCAACAAATATATGGTAGGTCCTTCTCAAAAAAACTCATTTTGAGCACTCGAAAAAATGCAAAATGAACTCTTTGTCCAAAGAAAATGAAACTTCCTTAGGAAACATTGTTTGCCATTCCAAGATGCATCCCTGTGCACGCTATGAGATCATTTGAACAAACTATGTAATGAGTCTGGCCATAAGATTGATCATTTGGCTTGAAAGCCATGCATCTTCACACATGATAGCTCATTTTTTAGAACACTTTTGAAAAATAATTACCTTATTACAAGTTTATTATTATTTCTGGTAACTTGGTCACATATAGTTACACAATGTGAAGGTTTTCCATTTTTTGGATTTTTTTTGAATTTTTTATCCCCATTTCAAAATGCGGTCAAAACGGCGGGCATGACCAATTTCAGCTAGTGGTTGAATATTGGAAAACTTTTGGTGTTTCTATAATTAAATAGATACTTATGTACCTAGAAATGATTTTTGGAAAAAATAAAGAGCAAACTATGAGGCAACTGCAGTTCAAATTTTACCCGCTTCCAGCTGAATCAACGGAAATTTGTCTTTTTCACCAAGGTGTATAATAACTTTTGACAACCAAACATTTGGTCAATTGTGCATTATATATGGCCTAGTATTTTATAAAATTGATTTGGTCCCATTTTGCAAAAAATATATGGTAGGTCCTTCACAAAAAAACTCATTTTGGGTAGTCAAAAAATAGAAAATGAAATTTTCGTCCAAAGAAAATGAAACCTTCCTGAGGCAATATTGTTTGCCATTCCAAGATGCACCCTTGTGCATAATATGAGATCATTTGAACAAACTATGTCATTACTGTGGCCATAAGATTGATCATTTGGCTTGAAAGCCATGCACCTTCGCACATGATAGCTCTTTTCTTAGAACACTTTTTTGAAACAATTGTCGTATTACAAGTTTATTATTTTTCCTGGTAACTTGGTCGCATATAATGACACAATGTGAGGGTTTTCCAATTTTTTGAATTTTTTATGCATGTTTCAAAATGCGGTCAAAACGGTGGGAATGACCGCTCCTAGCTAGTGGTTGAATCTTGGAATTTTTTGGTGTTTCTCTTATTAAATAGATACTTAAGTACTTAAAAATGATTTTTGAAAAACTAAAAAGCAAACTATGAGGCAGCTGCAGTTCAAATTTGACTCGCTTCCTACTAAATCAGCGAAAATTTATCTTTTGCACAAGAGGTGGATCAAATCTTTTGACACCCAACAATTTGGTCAATTGTGCATTAAATATGTCCTAGAATTTTATAAAATTTATTTAGTACAATTTTGCAACAAATATATGGTAGGTCCTTCACAAAAAACTCATTTTGGGCACTCAAAAAATGATTAAAAATAGCTAGAAAGATCATAAATGCATACAAATTGGTCCTTATCCATAAAATGTGGTCTAACTCTAGTGAAAATTTGTGTGGTGCCCTTTTCCAAAAAAAATTGATAGCTACTTCACAAAGTCCCTCTATTTTTAATACTTGAAAACTATTTTAAGTCACTGAGTTTCCGAACCAATCAAAACTCTTCCCACGGATTGATGACATGGCGCCCATCAATCAATCCATCCATCTCTCCATCCCACATACATCCATCCATCTATCTATAGAAACAATGAAGAAGAGATAACCCCACCCACAGCCAAACCCTAGCTCAAATCCCATCGACCCATCCCCCCATCGCACCCCTCCTCCCTCATCCCCATCTCCTCGCCGCCGCCACCACCTCCTCCCCACCCTCTCCCTATCCATTCCTCCATCTCATTCCCATCGTCCAAACCCACCAATGCGATGGCGCACCCACCCACTGACAAACGCGAGCTCCTCTCTCCCTCGTCTCTCCCTCTCCCCCGCACCACTCCTCCTTGCCGCTACCACCACCACCTACGCCACCTGATCCCTCCTAAATCCGGTGTCCTCCGGCGGTGCCGAGCACACCATGGTGACCCCATCCCTACGCTCCTTCCTCTCATCCATGGCAGCGAGCGAGCCAGACAAATCGACCCCCCTTCCCCAAAAGCAGTGGCAGCACCACACACCCATGGCCTCCCTGACGGCGAGATCCGGCCTCCGCTCCCTGGCGACTCGCGCCAGGCCCCCCGGCCTGGCCCGGCCCCAGTCGGGCGCCGCATGTCCTCCTCCGCCCAAGACGACGCATGTCTGTACACCTCGCAAACCCTCCCTCCCTCTCTTCTATCCCCTGATTCGGTCAGTCGTTTGACGTGTATTTGGGGATTTTTCTCGTTTGATTGATGATGACGCCTCGGAGATGAGATGTCCATGTGGGAGAAGATCACCACCATGGGGCCATCACCTACACTCTCATGGTGGCCTGGAACCTCTCCAAGGGCCACCCCCACTTCGATGAGCCGCCGGTCAAATCTCGTGCCTATGCTATATTTCGGGTCATGTGGTGGCCGTGACCCGGGTCTAATTTGTTTCACGTGTTGCAGGCCTACCCCTACCTGCACATCCACAACAAAGAGTTCCCCTGGGTATGAATTGTCTACCCCTTCCTTCCCGTGCCCATTTCAATGCCTACGTCTGTAACTTCCTCCTTGATTTGACTGTTTGATTGGATGCGATATGCTTTGGGAAATATGTGTATGCTTTGGGTTTCACATTTCCTTCTAGGTATATGGTGTGTTTCATTTCTTAATTGTATTCAACTGTACACATCTCACTAAAATACTGAAAAATGTTAATGATTCAGTCCTTCCCCTTCGCGCGAGTCCTCTCCCCTGCCGCCATCCTTCTCCTTCACCTGCTGCTGCTAACCCTACTGTTGTTGCTCTATTACTGCACCTCCTGCTGCTTGGCTCTGAGTCCACTAAACCTGCTGCTTCTCTTCTTCTCTGAACCTCTTTCTTGTTGCTCGCTGCTACTCCTCTCTCCATCCCCATACTTGCTTCTTCTTCTCCTAACCTCGCTGCTGATCTTCTCTGAAGTCTGAACCCCCTAATGTTGCAGCTGCTCTCTCTCCCTATCTATTTCTATCTCTCTCTTTCTCTGTAATTCAATAGAACTAGTATGGTATAACGATATGATATGTTCAGTTTTAGACTTGTGATGTGTGGTTTTAAATTGTTGATCCGTGAACTGAATCATGGCATATGACTCTCTGTTCTTATGTGTGGTAATTAGTTACACCTGTCACTTGTGTTCTGCACTTGTTGAATAAAGGATTTCAATTTGTAGTGCTTGTGTTAGCTTTGTTCATGTGGTATAAATGTTTTCAATTTGTAGTACTTGTGTTAGCCGAGCATGATCGCTGATCGTCTAGTCCACGAGGAGAAATGATATCCGTTGTTTGTGGCCAATTCACTTTGCTATATTTACAGCCGATCACCTAGTTGCCTTTATTTACTACTGTTGCTATGCCATCGTGATGACACATTCGTTCATGTTGTATTGCTATTGATTTTGTCTCTCTCCTGATGGTATTTGGGAATTGTTATGCAGGAGCCACGGGTTTGACTTCGGCAAAGGGGATCACCCTCAGCGTCTCCTTGTTTTGGCCTCCTCGCATTTCTGCTCGGCATCGTCACAGAAAACAAAAAGGTTTGTGTTGTTTATCTATTATACTATATGAATCATGCACACTAATACACTATTGTGCAAGTTCTATGGTATGTGAGTTCCTTTTGTTGCTGCAAGCATTGATACAATATGTCATGTGCAGGGATCTCTGCATCCGAGTCTCAGTCATCCTGCATAGCAAGGAGTTGGGCCAAGGGAGCAAGCAGAGTTGCTGGTTCCTTGAGGTCAGATCGAGTAAGATGGTGCACAACAACGTGCGGCATGAATAAGTGGCATTTGTATGAACAAGTGCAGTTTTTTTACTCACAACATCTAGCTTGTAGATTTAGCAATTTCCTGTAACATCCCAAAATTCTAAATTTTGGAATGTTATAAACAAATAGATAGTTTTGATTGATTGTTTGATTGATTGAATTCGAAACTTTTTGAAAGTTAAATGAGAGGGAATAAAAGGACTTTTTGCAAACTTTCATTTTATTTTCTGATCTTCATGAATTCAAATTCTTTTCAAATACAAAACCCTTAAGCGAAGATGATATGACTTCTTCTATTTAATTAAATGAAAGGGTATTTGAAAATATTTCAATTTCACTTGGAAATATTTCAATTCATAAACTTCATGCAACTCAATGATTTTCATGAGAGAAGATAAAATGACTTCTTCAAATTATATGAAATATGAGTTGGGAGTTTTAAAGAAATCCAATTTAAAAGTCCTTTGAAATTATTTTTCAAATTGGAGTTATTTGGGTTTTATTCAAATTACTTTTATCCAAAAAAACAATATATAGAAATTAGGGTGAAATGATTCCCTACATCAGAAAATTGGAGAGAAATAAAATTTGAATTAATTTTCGTATTTTTTAAAATGATTTTTGTTGGATTTTTTAGAGAAGTAGCACTGTTTGAATTATTTAAATTACTATGAATTTTATTTGATGCTATAAAAATGTCCACGTTGTAGAAAATCTTTTTCTGAAAATCTTGATATGTTATATTTTAGTTTATTTGCAATTATATATTTACTGTCTGCAAAAATGTTTTTTTTAAACCTTTCCGCCGAACTGGGCCGGCCTAGCCAACCGGCCAGGCCACGGCCCTGCCCGACGCCCGTGCGCCCCGTCCTCCCGGGTGGGACTCCGCACGCCGCACGCCGCCGCGCCGACATCGCTGCCGTTCCCGCCTCGGACTCCTCACGCCGCCTCGCCTTGCCCCCTCCTCCACGCATCTGAGGCCCCGCCTCCTATAAATGCGCTGGCCCCGCCGCCCTCTCTCTCTGCTCGCGCCGCCGCCCATCGCCAGATCTGCCGCCGCCGCCGTTACCAACCGCCGCCGCCGCTGTTCTGCGCCACCGCCTCGTCGCGCCTCTACCCCGCGCGCCTCCGTCGCCACCTCGCCGCCCCTCGCCCTCGCAGTTGCCCCGGCCATCGGAGCACCACCGGCGACCATGCCCGAGCCGCCCGCTGTCGCCGGAGTTCAACCTCACCGCCGCCGTCGGGTTTTGAAGGAAAACCACCCTGAACCGGTACTAAACCTCCCGGGTTCACCGGTTTTTCTTTTACGGTTTCGGTTTTTATTTTAAACCTGGTTTTCTGTTTTAATCCAGTTATTTAGAGACCATTCGCTGGTTAGATTTAGAAGGCGAGCGTTCGCTCAATAGATTTTTATTTTTTTTATTTTTTTATTTTCTGTCCAGGGACCTATTTGTAGTATTTCTTTTACAGTTTAGCCCCTGGTTTTCAAACGCTAACAACTTTTTACTCGTGTATCCAAATCCAACGAAACCAACGCGCACTTATTCTTATGATCTCCTCTATCCAGTAAAACAACTTAAACATTTTTTCGAAAGTTTAAAATTTGAATTTCAAACAGTTTTGTATTTGAACTTCGTTTGATCATAACTTGAGTTTTATAATCCCGTTTGAGTTGATTCTTTTTGCAAATCGAAGCTCTTGAACTAAACTTTCTGATAAGGCCAAATTCACATAGTTTTGGTACTGTTAGAAATTGTTTTATGCTGCAAGAGTCATTTGCTTGGTTTTGGTGTTTTCCGAATCGTACTCTTCGTTCTTTCCGATCTTTTGAGTGATTGCATATGTGTGGTTACTATTGCTTGCTCATGATATATTGACCGGAGTGTGACGAGTAGAACTATCAAGAGTTTTGAGTGCGAATCATCTTCATCAACATTGTAGGCAAGTTCACACTTTGATCGTATCCCTTTTCATACCCAGTTTTTATGCATTAGATCAGTCCTCAACATTGCATGATTAGGATCTAATTAAATTGTGGGTTTTGGGAAGTAGATGAGGTAGTACCTATTACCTGTTTTATTATCAAAACCTTGGGAGTTACTTCTATGTTTGCTTATTATGCCATGCTATGCTAGTAGACGTGGATTGGGTGAGTGTATCCATGACAGATGTGAGATTGTTAATTAATGGTTTATTTAAGGTGGCAACTTTAATACACATCTGGGTGGATTGAGGTACTTGGGTATTCCAGGATTGCCTGTTTGTTTTTTGGACCGCCACCCAGGCTCAAAGGGATCATAAGATATTTCATGCTAGAAACTTCCGTGTGTAGTCACATGCTATTATGGTCTCTAGCATAGTTGACTAAGTCGTGCGAACTGTTACAGTGGTAGACTAGCAGATGTAGGGGATGTAGGTTGGTACAGTCTACCCATCGTAAGGTGCTAGCGCTTCTGAAAGACTATGTCTCGGTCATCCGTTTCTCAAACACCATGTAGTGCGAGAATCCCAACGGAGAAGATCGAGTCATGTGGGGAAAAGTGTGCAACCTCTGTAGATTGTACAAACTAATCATGGTAGCCGTGTCCCCGCTTATGGACGTTTTGAGTATCTAGTACTTGGATTATCATGTGAATCTCATCATGTTACTTTAATTAATTTTGTTGGGTTTAATGATGTTACTTAATTGGGATTGAGAATGCTGTCAACCATTCTCAATGTTTAACAACCACCATGATAGTTAAATAAAATTTATTCCTTTGCAGTAGGGAAAAATTGGCTTTTCGCAAAAACATTATAACCATAGAGCCTCCACCAGCCATATATGCATGTAGTGATAGTTATTTTCATCATTGCTCTATGGTGTGAATTTGCCAGTACATTCAATGTACTGACCCTTTGTGGCTGCAATGTCTCATGTTGCAAGATCTTACGACGAGTAAGTGATACGTTAGGGTTACGATTTCTACACTCAACTTTGTCGTTGGTGTTGATGGGAATCCACAACCTTGTTACTTCCGCTATTTGGATTGAGGTAATAGTATTTACGTTACTTTATACATGTGATTTACCTTTGTTATAAATCCTCGAGTACTGTGTGTGTCAGCATACCGATCCAGGGATGACACTTAAGCACAGAGACTTGATCCATTCGGGTCGGGTCGCTACATTTCCTTTGCAAGGTCGTCATGGAAATTATCCATTGACCTATCACCGATGCTTGTTTTTGAGCTACTGCCACTTTGAGTTGTTGTAGGCCTGTAGCTATTTATTGCGACTGAGCTGCTATATTGCATTGTTGGACCAATTGATTGCCACCTCTTAGATTTACTGTCATATGGAGTGGATAAATTTATAGCGAGCTTACTATTAATGTGAGCACTTGTTAGTTTAGTCAGGTAGGGGATTAGAGTGAAATGATCATGTAGGAAGTAGGCACCATAAATATATGAATGGCTACAATCCTTGAGAGAACCTGGCTCTACTTTTGCCAATGTTCAGTTTACTCATGATATGGTTTCTGTTGCTATGTGACGCTACATTAAACATCTGTTTGATGTAAATAGTGGTCTCAGGTGCTGCATGCGAAGCAGGGCTAGTGCTCGTTGTCCGCCACCGGGGCCGTGGTCGACGACCTCGGCATCAGCAAGGAGTTCGGACCCGTCGTAGCCCTCCACCCCGGTGCCGATGCGCAGGTAACTGCCGTGCCTCTTTCGTTTTCTCCTTGTTCTTTCAATTGATAGGTCATGTGCAGGCGTACAGAGCCCACTGATTCGGACATTTCGTTGACCGCAGGAACCGATTGAATTTGGTTACCACGCAAGAAAGATAGTGCCTTCAATCTTGACATGAATTTGTTCTAGGAAAGTGGGAGGGAAGGGGCCCTTGATTTTCTTTTGCTGATTCATATCCCCTTTGACGAATCAGACTAGACTAGAGTTCAAAGATTGATAAAATTGAATTCTCACATATGATGGCTAAATTTCTAAATTTAGGATTCAGAAATAAATGTATGCACAGTACATGTTTTCTCCTTGTGCACAGAAGTTCTGACATGGTTTTCTGAAATCCTGATATAGCTTTGGTTTATGTCACAGCAGTAAACTTGAGAGCTCTCCATTGAGCTCGGGTCGGATGACGTGCCGCCGTTCATCGCAGCGCCGGCGTGGTACACCGTGTTCATGGACTCGGTGCTGTCGCAGTTCAACGGGCTGGACCAGGCCTACCACGTGCTCGTCGACTCCTTGCGCGACCTCGAGCCAACGGTGAGCAGTGAGCACCATCCGTTTGTTGCTTTATCTACACATTTCCATTTCGAGGTTGTTCATCATTGTCCTACACAAAAGAGTGCTAAAATGCCATCACTGTCCTGTATAGAGAGTAGTGCCTACTACTGCAATCAAAATATAGTTGCATGATTATGTCCCAATCAGTATACGCGGCATGAATCTCTCCTACCCTTCTCTTTCTTCCTCGGGTTTTCTTCATCTACTTCCTAATCTGATGTGTGCGTCCCATTTCATTGTGTGCAGCAGTATAGTTTGGGGGCCATGGAGGAGAAGTTGTTGCTAAGTTGTTTAAACATGCTTGCTGCTAGCTTGTTGCTAAGTTGTTAAGTTGTTTAAACATGCTTGCTGCTAGCTTTGAAGTTGATTTGAAGAACCATTCATGCATTTACACATTCATGCCCCGATATGACCCCACACTCGTCTCCCATCTCATTTCGTTCCCTTGGTGGCTGGTGCTATTTCGCGTCGGATTTTGGTTCTGTTTGGTTTGCTGATGGTGTTTCTGTTGTGGCGGTGCAGGCTCACGGTGAAGAAGAGCAAGGCCAAGCGCCTTCACGTCTTCATGTGAGTTCCCCAATTCCATTCATGGTTTGTCTTCATGTGCTAATAGTTTGTGTGCTCTGACTAGTAAATGTTAGATATGGCATGTTGAATGGATGGCCGTCGTAGTAGAATGATATTGTTGTTTCAGCACAATGTGTTGACGTTAAGTTGCAGGACATGCACTTGTGCCATGCATATTCATATTATGCTTGTTGTCTTGTACGAATGCCTCATTTTAACATGTACTAGCTGAAATATGTTTATCATTCTATAAAGAATTTTCCTTTACTCCTTTACTCCTTTTTTAAATGGAATGTTCATAGAATATTGGCCCCGGTTTTTCTAATTCTTCTAAGCTCTTCATTTAACCGGGCGATCATGGAAGGCATGCAGTCGTTCTGTTAGCCCAGTCCTGATTTTGGCCGTCCAGTGAGTCCGGCATTTGATCTTTATCGAAGGAGCTCCATGCTGAAGAAGAAAACACTTGTAGAGCTTGTAACATTACTTGGAGAGCTTGTAAAGTACTGTAGAGCTTGTAAAGTACTGTAGAGCTTTGCATTTGTAGAGCTTGTAAAGCACTATATATGTTAGACCTTGTATTATGTGTCATTTGTAGATCCTATACTGAATCTGGCTATTGTTATTTGAATTATTATGTGTGTTTTCTGCTTGCCTATTTAAATACTGGTTATTTTCTTACTATCAAATTCAAATATGATGTCAAATTGAAATATGAAGAATCTGAGCCTAATAGCTGGGACCCACTTATCAGAACCTGACAAGTGGGACCTATTTGACTAATGGACCCATTTTATAAAAAAAACTAAAACTGTTGGTGCAAAAAGGCCATGGCCCAGATAATAAAAAGCCAAATTGTAGGGCTTGGCCCGTGTAGTTCACCAAAGTTAGCAGGGAGGAAATATATAATTGGGCTGAATTAATGGGCCCGGCCCATATAAACACCGAATTGGACTGGGCTGATTCTTGTCCACGTTAGCTTGCCACGCTGGATCCTACATGGCCTGGGGAGGCTGCTAGTCACCAAAAATTTGGTCAAAGAACCAACGACCTTTTACATATCACAAAGAAGGTCGTTAATTTCAGTTTATGATGGCCAGGTTTTGACCAGCTATTTTTGGTCACAAAGGTCGCAAATGAAAAACAATGACCATTTAGTGACTAATAGTGATGGTCTCAAGTTGACATATTTCTTGTAGTGGCGATTCCTCTGTTGACAACACAGCGCAACTCTCAATGAAAGAACCAACGTCGGTGTCAAAACCGGCAGATCTCGGGTAGGGGGGCCCAAGTTGTTCGTCTGAGGATCAATGGTAACAAGGGACAATGGGATACAATGTTTACCCAGGTTCGGGCCCTCTTAAAGGAGGTTAAACCCTACGTCCTACTTCATTGTATTCGATGAGTATAAGGGTTACAAGAGTTGATCTACCCCGAGATCATAATGGCTAAACCCTAGTTGTCTAGCCCATGAATATTCTACTTGCCTCTACAGACTAAACCCTTCGGTTTATATAGACACCGAAAGGACCTAGGGTTGTACAGAGCCAGCATACATGGAAGGGAAATAGAATATCCAGACACCAATCTTGCCGTCCATGCATATAGGAGTCCTACACGGACACGTGTGATGGTCTTCTGATTTATCTTCACGGCCCATCAGTCCGGCCCATATAGAATAAACCAGACACCCGAGGACCCCCTAATCCAGGACTCCATCAGTGGTTTTGTAACCATCTCACACATCAACTTACCAACTTCGGTATCCATGATACCCCTGTGATCATCTCGCGATCACATATAAAGATCAACCAACTTCGGTATCCATGATACCACCGTGATCTTCTTTCGATCACACTGAAGCTCTTTCTAATCATCGAACCGGGGTTATTATTAATCAAGTTATTACTATAGTTGGCTCATAGTGTGACCGAATACGAACTGGACCCATATCCACGGGCGCAACTATCGATAGATTAAACACACAGTCTCGAGAGGTTAGTACACTGTACCCACACCACGGAACCCATAGCCTCGCACTCCCATTCGGGTGGACCAATGGCATTCCGACAAACCCGATCTTTTCCCGTCACACTCTCCCCGACACTCCGACCAACTCCCCTTTGGGCTAAGTTCTGGGTGGCCCGGATGTCAACCCATGACATCCAACGGCCACCGTCATGGAAAAACATAAACAGTCCCAAATAGGGACAAGGATCCTTACAACAACAATAGGCACACAAGGTTTATGTCCGCCTACCTGATTGGGGTAGCACGCACCCATAACCTTCCCTCGTTGGAGGCACCAGTGAGAGGCATGACAATAGACCGCATTAGTGCCTTCCCATAAAGGCAAATGTGGCTGCACTGGTCAGCTCGATTTGGTGGCACCATGACTCAGCCAACAGTTGTTCAAGTTCATTATTATCCGGTTAAACTTAAATGCAATAAGCTTAGTCATAATAAAATAACATGATGCAACTACAATGCATGAGCATGATATCAACATAAGCATGGAGGTGCAACATAATCATATAGCATAACAACAATGAAGCATATATCCAAATGAGCATGGGATACTGATGAGCATAAAACTACACATGAGCATAGCATGACTACTAGCATTATAAATAATTACCATGCAAGAACATAACAAGAATACTACCAGGTAAACATGTGACCAACTACATGCAACAAAACATGCATAGCAACGGTACTAGATAACAGAGCATAACCATGCACCAGAACGAACATCACTACTACCAGCATGTACTACTACTACCAAGCATGACATATGAACATGATACTAGCAAGTAGTACAAGATAACAAGATGCATCGAAATATACCATGACGGTCGACACGAATCCACGAGTAAAACCAAAACAACGATAGTAGTAGCAAACAAGGAGGTAGATAGCGGGCAAAATTTTATTAAATATTCAAGTAGAAACCATGGCTACTGCATGGCTATCATGCAAGTGCCTATTTTGGCTTGCCTGAGGGTGACGGAGACTCCGGGGAGAAGTGCGGTGAAGCCGCGGAACGAAACACCGGACGGTTCTCTCTCGAAGGGGGCTGATTAGGAGAAAGGGAAAAATGGTTGTTTTCACTGTGGGACCACCTAGTTAAAATGGTACCGACAGGAAGGTCTCGAAGAGATGAAGAAGTGGGCGTTGGATTGACCTCGATCAAAGTTAGGGTTGCGGAGTTATAAGGTGTGGAAGAACAGGGATTAATCTGCAAAAAAAAATATTCACAGTCGGGTCCCTGGAGGATAAAACAGAATGCGTCTTTTAGTGAAATATGCTTTTTGAACGGGAAAGCATACTTTGGGCCAAAAAGGAAAGAGAGTGCACTTTCAGAAATAGAAAACATATTTCGAAGAATATGACTCCACTTAAAACAGACTGGGCCCGGGCCTAGAGTCACTTACGAGTGGGGCCGAGCAGCAGGGGGGCAGGCGAGCGTCTTCTTCCTCCTCTCATTATGTTCCTCGACAGAACAGAGGAGGCGAGGTAGAGGCGAGCTCCTGCAAGTGGGCCGGCCGGCTCCGGCCGGCTCCTAATAACCCACAAGTGCAAGGGATCGCAACAGCTTTCGAGGGTAAAGTATTCAACCCAAATTTATTGATTCGACACAAGGGGAGCCAAAGGATATTATTGAGTATTAGCATTTGAGTTTTCAATTCAACCACACCTGGATAACTTAGTATCTGCAACAAAGTATTTAGTAGCAAAGTAGTATGATAATAAAGGTAACGTGGCAAAAGTAATTTTTTTGGGTTTTGAAGTGATTGTAACAGTGGCAACGGAAAAGTAAATAAGAGAAGCACAAGATGTGAGAAGCTCGTAGGCACTGGATCAGTGATGGATAATTATTTCGGATGTGACTCCTCATGTAATAGTTATAACATAGGGTGACACAGAACTAGCTCCAATTCATCAATGTAATGTAGGCATGTATTCCGTAAATAGTCATACATGCTTATGGAAAAGAACTTGCATGACATCTTTTGTCCTAACCCCGCATGGCAGCGGGGTCCTAGCAGAAAATAAGGGATATTAAGGCCTCCTTTTAAAAGAGAACCGAAACAAAGCATTAGAACATAGTGAATACATGAAATCCTCAAACTACGGTCATCACCGAGAAGTATCCCGATTATTGTCACTTCGGGGTTGTTGGATCATAACACATAATAGGTGATTATAGACTTGCAAGATAGGATCAAGAACACACATATATTCATGAAAACATAATAGGTTCAGATCTGAAATCATGGCACTCGGGCCCTAGTGACAAGCATTAAGCATAGCAAAGTCATAGCAACATCAATCTCAGAACATAGTGGATACTAGGGATCAAACCCTAAAAAAACTAACTTGATTACATGGTAAATCTCATCCAACCCATCACCGTCCAGCAAGCCTACGATGGAATTACTACGCACGGCGGTGAGCATCATGAAATTGGTGATGGAGGATGGTTGATGATGAAGACGGCGACAAATCCCCCCTCTCCGGAGCCCCGAACGGACTCCAGATCAGCCCTCCTCAAAGAGATTACGGCTTGGCGGCGGCTCCGTATCGTAAAACGCGATGAAACTTTCTCTCTGATTTTTTTCTCCGCGAGACGGAATATATGGAGTTGGAGTTCAGGTCGGCGGAGCCTCAGGGGGCCCACAAGACAGGGGCGCCCCCCCCACCCTCGTGGATAGGGTGTGGGCCCCCTAGTCTTGATTCTTTCGCCAGTATTTTTTATATTTTCCAAAAAGTGCCTCCGTGGATTTTTAGGACATTCCGAGAACTTTTTTTCTACACATTAAACACCATCATGGCAGTTCTGCTGAAAGCAGCGTCAGTCCAGGTTAGTTTTATTCAAATCATGCAAATTAGAGTCCAAAACAAGGGCAAAAGTGTTTGGAAAATTAGAAACTTTGGAGACGTATCAACTCCCCAAGCTTAAACCTTTGCTTGTCCTCAAGCAAATTCAGTTGATAAACTGAAAGTGATAAAGAAAAACTTTTACAAACTCTGTTTGCTCTTGTTGTTGTAAACATGCAAAGCCATCATTCAGGTTTCAGCAAATATTATGAACTAACCATACTCACAATAACACCTCAGTCTCACAATTAATCATATCAATAGCATAATCAACCAGCGAGCCATAATAATAAAACTCGGATGACAACACTTTCTCAAAACAATCATAACATGATATAACAAAATGGTATCTCGCTAGCCCTTTTTGAGACAGCAAAACATAAATGCAAAGCACCTTTAAAGATCAAGGAGTGACTAAACATTGTAATTCATGGTTAAAGAGATCCAGTCAAGTCATACCCAATATAAACCAATAATAATGAATGCAAATGACAGTGTGCTCTCCAGCGGGTGCTTTTTAATAAGAAGGGTGATGACTCAACATAAACGTAAATAGATAGGCCCTTCGGAGAGGGAAGCAGGGATTTGTAGAGGTGCCAGAGCTCGATTTTAAAATAGAGATTGAATAACATTTTGAGCGGCATACTTTCACTGTCAACGCAAAAACTATGAGATGGCTGTATCTTCCATACTACATGCACTATAGGCAGTTCCCAAACAGAATCGTAAAGGTTTATACTCCCCCAACCACCAAAAAGCATCAATCCATTGCTTGCTCGAACCAACGAGTGCCTCCAACTAACAACAGCCCTGGGGGAGTTTTGTTTAATTATTTTGATTTGCTTTGATCTTTTTGGATCATAGGACCGGGCATCCCGGTTACCGGCCCTTTCTCGTGAATGAGCAGCGGAGTCCCCTCCTCTTGAGAATAACCCACCTAGCATGGAAGATATAGGCAGCCCTAGTTGAAACATGAGCTGCTCGAGCATACAAAACAGAATTTCATTTTAAGGTTTGGAGTTTGGCACATACAAATTTACTTGGAATGGCAGGTAAATACCGCATATAGGAAGGTATGGTGGACTCATATGGAACAACTTTGGGGTTTTAAGGAGTTTGGATGCACAAGCAGTATTCCCGCTTAGTACAAGTGAAGGCTAGCAAAAGACTGGGAAGCGACCAACTGAGAGAGCGACAAAAGTCATAAACATGCATTAAAATTAATTCACACCGAGTACAACCATGAGTAGGATATAATCCACCATGAACATAAATATCGTGAAGGCTATGTTGATTTGTTTCAACTACATGCGTGAACATGTGCCAAGTCGAGTCACTCAATTCATTCAAAGGAGGATACCATCCCATCATACCACATCATAATCATTCTAATAGCATGTTGGCACGCAAGGTAAACCATTATTACTCATAGCTAATCAAGAATGGCACAAGCAACTATAATATCTAAATGTCATTGCAAATATGTTTACCTCATAATAAGCTGAATCAGAAACGATGAACTCATCATATTTCCAAAAACAAGAGAGGTCGAGTTCATACCAACTTTTCTCATCTCAATAAGTCCATTATATATCATCATTATTGCCTTTCACTTGCACGACCGAACGATGTGTATAATAATAATAGTGCACGTGCATTGGACTAAGCTGGAATCTGCAAGCATTCAACTCAAGAGAGAAGACAAAGTAATATGGGCTCTAAGTTAAATAAACAATCATGGATGTGAGAGCCACTAAACATTTTCAATATGGTCTTCTACTCTCGACCCCCAAAGAAAAGAAAAGAAAAGAAAAATATTTACACGGGAAAGCTCCCAACAAGTAAGAAGAAGAACAAGAAATCTTTTTGGGTTTTCATTTTAATTTCTACTACAAGCATGGAAATTAAACTAACTAATTTTTTGTTTTTTCTTAAGGTTTATCAAACACACAAGAAGAAAGCGAGAAAAAGAAAGTTAAACTAGCATGGATAATACAATGAAAGAGTATGAGCACCGAAGACTAGATAATGTGTGAACATGAATGTAAAGTCGGTGAGAAATACGTACTCCCACAAGCTTAGGCTTTTGGCCTAAGTTGGTCTAATACCAAGGACCGCCTGGCTAATATCCGTAGCTGTAACCAGGGTCGTACTGAGATGCTACAACAATTGCCTCCTGGGCTGCGGCATGTTGGTGAGCCGCCTCCGCTCTCCCCTCGTGTTCAACTTCTTCCTCCCTGGTAACAACATATCTTCCTTTTGCCTGGTAATCAAAAAGGAGAGGAGCAGGAAGAGTAACATGGACAGCGTTGCGTCTGTCATAGATTAGTTGATATTGGAGGAATTGTTCATTCCTCTTAAGGAAATGATGTTGGACCATAGCGTCATAATCTAAATAAGCAGGAGGTAACATCATACCCCCTCTCGTGGGGCTATACCAAGATAATTTGCCACACGGGTAGCATAAATTCCTCCAAATAAATCTCCAGCTCTACCATTATTATGCAACCTACGTGCAACTATTACCCCCAAGTTATTATCTTTATAACCTAGCACAACACTCTTGAGGACACAAAGATCAGGGATACACATATGACATGCTTCATCTTTACCGTTAATGCATCTACCAATGAAGAGAGCAAAATAATGTATAGCAGGAAAATGAATGCTCCCTATGTGTCGGGGAAACTGATCCACGAACACCTATGGGGCCGGCGGACCAGGCCCCTTTCGATTCGGCGGGGGGCGGAGATCGCATGAAGAGCAGATCGAGGCGAAGCACACGAGCAGTTTACCCAGCTTCGGAGCTCTCCAGAGAGATAATACTCCTACTGCTGCTTGTCTGATTGTATTGTGTTCTTGCTCGAGAGTGAGCTAAGTGTTTTTCTGGCTTCCGAATGATCCGAACCCCCTCTACGTTGCGCATGGGCCTCCTTTTATATGCTAAAGGGGTCACCGACAGGTGGCAACGCAGAGAAGGGTAGAAGAGTAAAAAGAGAGGTGGTTGGTACAGTTACTTGTACAGTGCACCCTACCTAACCCTGACGGCAGGGGACAAGGGCATTAAATGTCCGTCTGCGTCGCCCAAACAGTGCAGAAAGGTACCGTCAGGGACGCCACCGCTCGCCATGATGGCAGTCTTGTCAGCTTCGCATGCCACTGCGCACCGCTGGCTGCACAGCCTTCCGCCACGCGCGCCTAGAGAGGCCCCCAGAGCGACACGTTGGTGGATGCGCTGGAGCGTGGGCGCAGAGTGGCCGCCTGCCGCGGCAAGCGCCTTGCCACGGCCGTTGTCTTGTCGGGTCCGGAAGCTTGTCGCTCACCGGGCCCTGATATGCCTTGGTTGGTCTTCCCGGCAAGCTCCTCTTGCCGGGGCCTTGTTGCCTTGCCGGGACGCGTGGCGCGTCGCGGCAAGTTCCTTGGGATGCCTTGGTTGGCCTTCCTGGCAAGCTCCTCTTGCCGGGGCCTTGTCTCCTGAGCTTAAATACTTTGTTCTTGAATGGCTCCAAAGGAACCATGGAGGACCTTGGCGGTCGCCTGGCAAGCCTTGCCGCGGGGTGCCGCAACTGCCCGTGCACAAGTTCGGGGTACTAGGGTACCCCTATTCTAGTACACCGACAGGAGCCCCCGGGCCTCGGCCATACACGGTGCCGAGCGCTGTTGGGCCAGGCCCAAGACAGGGCACGGGCATACGCGGCCTGGGCTACGCCGAATCTGACTCCGTATCCACCGCGCCCTCCCTAACAGCACGCGTCGAATGCGGCGTCGTGGGAGAGATCGTGGGTGGATTCTTTATTCGGAAGGGTGAAACGTCCACCCCCTCCCTCTTTATAAGCAGGGGAAACAGGGGCAGTTCGCCCATCTTGCCGTTTGTTGCTTCAATCTCCAGAAATCTCTGCCGCTCCCCCTTCTTCTCGAAGCAGAAAGAGAGCAGCGCCCCGCTCCCCATTGCCACCAGCATCACCATCGCCGCCGATCTCCCCCACCACCTCCGCCATGGCTCCAAAAGCCGACAAGGGGAAGGGCGTGAAGTCGGCCGAGGCGCAGCGACTCACGGCGCTGCGGAAGGAGCGGGCCCTCTTTCCTCCTTAGCTTGGTGCGCAGGAGCTGAGGGAGTACT
This sequence comes from Triticum dicoccoides, assembly GCF_002162155.2. Lineage (NCBI taxonomy): Eukaryota > Viridiplantae > Streptophyta > Magnoliopsida > Poales > Poaceae > Triticum > Triticum dicoccoides. Next base: position 198,711,383 of record NC_041387.1, on the reverse strand, counting down.
ACTACCTCTTCTGGTCGACGGAGACGCGTGCGCATCCGCGCACGAGGGTACTCCCGGCTGCAGCTTTGGCACTGGCTCCAAGCGGGTACCCGTTCTTCGCATTGTTCTTCTATTGCGGGCTCTGCCCGCCCTTTTCTGATTTCTTCTGCGACATCATGAACACCTACGGGTCCCGCCTCCTTGACTTCACCCCCAACGCCGTTCTGACCATGGCAGTTTTCGCACGTTTGTGCGAAAACTTTGTCGGAGTCCACCCAAATGTTGCCCTTTTCCGCCACTTCTTCACGCCTCGGGTCGAGAGAGGAGAGCCGCTTGCCGGAGGGATCGCCTGGATCTCGAGAGTCGGCAAGAAGGAGGCGTATCTGGAGGGTGAGCTCCACAACAAGTGGGAGGAGTGGAGAGTGGAGTGGTGCTGGATCGTCGAGGAGAACCCGCAGCCGTTCACAATCCTGCGCCAAGCCCCAATAGTACGCGGCAACGATTGGAGCAACGTGGCCCCGGAAGACGACAGGCTCAAGATCACCGTCACCAGGATCCTTCGCCTTAGGCTTGCCGGGCTCACTGTAGGCGCAGTTGGCGCAGACTTCCTTCGCCGCTGCATCGCCCCCCTACAGGAGAGGGGGAGACCCGCCTGGGAGTTCAAGAACTCGGCGGATATAATGCGGCTGCGTCCGGGTCTCAACTTCAACTTCATCGTCCTAGAGCTGGATGCGATGCTCCTGGAGTTGTTCAAGCGCGACCCCCAGCACCCATTCGTTTTGCCGAGGAGCGTTGTTCCATTGTGCAATAATTCATCGCTCGACCGGTTCCGCGCCATGATGCCGTTGTGCGATTCCCATGGAATCGTTCCAACTTGGCAAGAGCCTGCGGATGACGTCGTACAAGCCTTCTTCGACAACTTGGTAGAAGTGCCGGTCTGCATTGATGAGCAGAAGAGCCTCACCCGCGACACCACTGATGATGAGATGCAGCGCATCGCCACCAGCCTGGAAGAGGTGGCGGCAGCGGTTGCCGCGGGTGAGTTCGGGTTCACCATGGAGGAGGCAGAGCCAGCAGAGGCGGGAAGCCTTGCCGAGCGCGCGGAGTTTGTCGGCGAGGAAGAGCTTGCCGGTCCTAAAGACGAACCGAGCGAGCCCGGCGAGGGAGACCTTGTCGGGCCCAAATCTTCAGATACCGTGCCGCAAGTGGAGCCCCCGGCCCCGCCAAGAAGGAGTCTCCGCAGGGCCGGGGACATAGCGGGGCGGCAAACGAGCCAACAGCTGCCAAGCCGTGCGACACGCTCTACCGCGGCAAGCAATGTTGCCGCGGGAGCGCCTCACGCTGCTGCGGCAACTGGAGCGGGATCTTCCCGGTCCACCACCACCGCCCCTGCCAAGCGGGCAAGGGATCCTACTCCTCCGCCTCGCCGCACTGGAGGGGAGACGGACTTTGATCTCTCCGCGCTCAGCTCCGACGAGGAGTAAGAAGAGTAAGTTTCTTTGGTGCTCTTGTAGTTCTTCAATTCTTGCTGTTTTTGTCTTGTATCTGACTTGCTTCGATCTGAATCCATTCCTTTTCAGGACGCTGGCCCAGAGAGCGGCGAACAGAGCCAAGGCCCCGGTGATTGTCATCGAAGATGATCCCACCGTGTTAGCAGGTGGTGTGTCTGAGACCACCTTGACGGACCCTGCAGCCACTCCCCAAAGCAGCCCCCAGCGTAGCCCCCAGCGTAAGTTTGTAGTTTACTTCTTGCTGTCGGGCGCGCATGGGTGCTCTTTTCTCTACTGATATCTTGCTTGTTGATTTGCGCAGGAGCAGAACAGCCTCACCAGGAGGGCCCGGAAGCCGCCCCCGAAGTGCCATCCACATCGACTATGCCGCCAAGGGAGGAGTCCCCGGCAAGGGAGTGCTCTCCAGCAAGGGAGAACTCCCCGGCAAGGGACAATTCTCCGGCAAGGGACAATTCTCCGGCAAGAGACGGCACCAGCGATCCTCCGGCGGTCGAGAACGCGACCGCAGATCCCAGCACAGGTAACCCTTTTGCCTAAGAACCTCCCTTGGGTTCTTCTTCTTCTGAATTTCCTTTCTTGGATGTTTGCTTGACTTTTCTCCCTTCTTCGTTCTTCAGATCCATTTGCCGCGGAGCCAATGGAGACCGAGGACGCCGGCGAGGAAGGCGCGCACGGCAGCAACGACGACGCTGCCGCCAACGAAGAAGGGGCCGGGGCTGATGAGCCCGCCGGCGAAGAGGCCGCCAAGGCTGTCGCCGTAGAAGCTGGCGAGGGGTCGGGCGCTCGCACTGACGGCACTGAGGCCGCAGGAGCGCCAGGCGCTGCACCGACCGCCGATCCCTCCGCCGCTGCTGCGGAGCCAGGCTCCGAAGAGCCTCAGCCCGGCGCCTACTTGAAGGTCGGCGACGGCATCTTCATCAAGCTCCCCTGGGGCATCGAGCTCCAGGGCGCCGGTCGAAGGAGAAACTTGGCGGGGCTCTCAAGGAAGCAAAGGATGCTGCTGCAACTGCAGAGGCCGCCAAGAAGGAGCTGGAGGTGAAGGTGGCGCAGCTGGAGGCAGATCTCAAGGCGAGCGGTGAGGAGCTTGCCGTGCTCAAGCGTGAGCGCGAGAAGGACGCTGCCGCTCATGGCGAGCTGCAGGGTCTTCTCGCAGAGAGGAGCAAGGAGCTCAGCGCCGCCAAGGATTCCAAGGTGGATCTCGAGCTGAAGTTGGCCACGTTGACTCAGACGCTGGATGCCGCCAGGGAGCGAGAGGTGACCTTGTCGTAGAAGATCAAAGCCGACAAGGCGCTGCTGGAGAGCATCGCTGTTACACAGAACTCCTTTAGGGAGACGGTGGAGCATTGGACCGAGGGTCTGGTGAATATCGCCGCAGTCATCGACAAGGAGCTGGCGCAGTTGGGGATGGAGGACTTTGGGTATCCTTCCGACGAGCATCTCCAACCCAGCGCCAAGCTCAGCCTGTTCTTCAAGGGCGTGGCGACGGCACTCCAGCGGCTCCGGGAAAGGATCCCAAAGCAGCTGGCCGATGAGTCGCGCAGGATTTGCGCGGGGGCTCTCCAGAAGGTGCTGATGAAGGTGGCCTTGAGCAACCCAGGCCTCAACCTCACCAACGTCCTCAAGTCCTTGCCGCCTGACGCCGATCGGGATGCGCTCAAGGCCCTTGTCGCACCCATTGTGGACAAGGTGAGCGAGATCAAGAGGGTTGAGGGCGATCGCGTAGACTAGGCCGCCCATTTCCTTTCCTCCTTGTCGCTGATGGCCATATTATGAGATCAATCTGTTAGGCGCTGCGACAAGTTATCTTGTAATATAACTCTATTTCTGTTACCAATTGCTACGTTATTTCCTTTACTAGATTCCTTCCTTTGTATGTTTTTACCCTACGCTTTTAGGGAACTTGTCGGCGCAGGCACCCGAGCCGCGAGCGCTGAGTGCGGGATGTCAGCAGCCTGCTGGCGGTGCCCCTTCCGACAAGAAACCTTGTCGCGACTAGTTGCAGCACACTTAAATTGTTGAGCGGACTCGAAACAAAGTAAGGGCGCAACTAGCTACGAGTTGGTTCCTCCGCGCACAGGTTTTCCGTACAAAGCACGGTCGTTCAAGGAAGATAACTTAAAAATTTAAAACTGATTGCTCAAACTTTGGCAACTTAGCTTTTCTGTCGTTTGCTTCCCGGCAAGGTTTCCGTCAAGGCGAAACTTTCTTGAACGACGCCTGTTCCACATCATTATCTT
>NC_041387.1:198637357-198707373 GCF_002162155.2 Triticum dicoccoides | reverse complement strand
CCTTCCTTTGAGAAAAAGAAAGAAGAGAAAATAACGATATGGAGCCTTACGGCTCGTTATTGCTTACCGGGGGTAGGTGCTGCACAAAGTGTCAGATAATGCATGCAAGAAAGAATATAATGCATGATATTGACAAGATGTGCGGAGCACATGAGCTTTACTTATGCATGGGATCTTCGCCCGGCTTTGTACAAAGGATTACATGCAACATCGGCAAGACTTGTACAAAAGGTGGTTGCCGGAACAGGTTCCGGCAACCGCGCCCTATGGGTAAAACTTACGAAGATGCTCAATGTTCCAAGAGTTGCTCACCGGAATGCCATCTTCGGTCTCAAGGCGGACAGCGCCGGGCCTAGTGACTCGTTTTACCCGATAAGGGCCTTCCCACTTCGGCGTCAACTTGTTGGAATTCTTGGCGGACTGAACGCGCTGAAGAACAAGGTCGCCTTCCTCGAAGCTTCTGGCTCTAACTTTGCGGCTATGGTACCGGCGCAAAGCTTGCTAGTATCGAGCAGCTCGTACAGCAGCCTGAAGACGATCTGCCTCAAGGAGCAGCGCGTCATCTTGTCACAGCTGCTCTTGCTCAAGCTCATCATAAGCGAGCACTCGAGGTGACCCGTATACGAGTTCCGTGGGGAGAACTGCCTCCGCTCCATAGACTAGAGCGAAAGGTGTCCGGCCAGTTGCTCGATTTGGCGTCGTCCTGATCGACCAAAGAACCACCGGCAGCTCCTCGATCCAGTTTCTTCCGCACTTGTGCAGCCTATCGAAAGTTCTGGTCTTGGGCCCGCACAGCACTTCAGCATTTGCCCTCTCTGCTTGACCGTTGCTTCTCGGATGAGCAACAGAAGCGAAGCAGACCTTGGCGCCAAGATCTTGGACGTACTGCATGAAGGTGCGACTCGTGAATTGCGTGCCGTTGTCGGTGATGATCCTGTTAGGGATCCCGAAACGACAAACAATCGACCTGAAGAACTTGATTGCTGACTGTGCTGTCACCTTCCTCGCTGGTTCCACTTCCGGCCACTTTGTGAACTTGTCGATTGCAACGTACAAGTACTCAAAGCCCCCGACAGCTCGGGGGACGGGGCCGAGGATATCGAGCCCCCAAACCGAAAATGGCCAGGACAAAGGGATCCTCTGGAGAGCTTGAGCTGGCTGGTGTATCTGCTTGGAATGAAACTGGCACGCTTCACACTTGGTTACTTGTGCAGTTGCATCCCGGAGGGTTGTCGGCCAAAAGAAACCTTCCCGGAAAGCTTTGCCGGCAAGTGCTCTTGCACCAATTGGTGACCACATATGCCTCCATGTATCTCTGCCAACAGCTTTTGTCCGTCTTCCAGGCAAATACACTTCAATTTCACACCGTTGAGTCTTCTTCTGTACAGTATGCTATCGACAAACTGGTACATAGTTGACTGCCAGGCTACTTTTTCCGCTTCTTCTTGCTCTTCGGGAAGTTCTCCTGTCTGAAGGAAATGGACAATCTGTTGTGCCCATGCTGGATCTTGTGGCTCGACAACAAGGACTAAAGGCACATCTGCTGCTGCGGGAACACCCACTTCTACGGCGAGAACCTGCGGCTCTGCCGGAGCTTGATGTTCCCCGGCAAGCTTGCCGGAGCAAAGCTTGTCGGGAGCGTCTGCTGCGACGGAACAAACCATAAGGCTTGCCGGAGCAGACTGCTCCTCAGCATCCTTGGCGTTGATCTTGGGGACCTTCTTGGCGGCGGCTTCGGGGAGCTCTGCCGGAAAGTAGTCACCAGAAATCAACTTCCTCTTCTTGTTCTGCCCAGTTGACAGCGTTACGGACGGTAGAGTCAGCTTGAGCACAAAGATCCCTGGTTCCACAGGCAACTTTAGTGCGGCGCACTTCGACAGGCCATCAGCAATGTCATTCTGAGCTCTCGGAACATGCTCAATCTGTAGGCCGTCAAAGTGCTCTTCTAGCTTTCTCACTTCATCAACATATGCTTCCATCAATGGACTCTGATAGTTCTTGTTCACTTGGCGGACGACAAGCTGTGAGTCACCCCTGACAATGAGCTTCTTCATCCCAAGGTCCGCTGCGATCCTGAGACCGGCAAGCAATCCTTCATACTCTGCAGTATTGTTGGTTGCTTGCTCCTTGGGAAAGTGCATCTAGACTACGTACTTGAGGTGCTCTCCGGTGGGTGCGACAAGCAGCACGCCCGCACCGGCGCCTTGCAGCGAGAAGGCACCATCCAAGTACATCTTTGCACGCCCGCACGCACGCCCGCACCGACAAGAAGCCACTCTTTGCTCGCTTCCTTGACGGGGATGCTCGTCTCTGGAATTTCTTCATCTTGTGTCGGCGTCCACTCTGCTATGAATTCTGCCAATGCTCTACTTTGGATAGTTGAAGTACTTTCGAACTTGAGGCCAAAGCTTGACAGTTCTAATGCCCACTCGACAATCTTGTCTGTTGCTTCTGGATTTTGTAGTATCCTCTTCAACGGAAAGCGAGTGACAACTATGATCTCATGTGCTTGGAAGTAATGGCGCAGCTTTCTCGAGGCCATGAGGAGGCCGAAAAGCAATTTCTGCACACCAAAGTACCTTGACCTAGCCCCCTGCAGAAGGGAACTGACAAAGTAAACTGGGCGGTGCACCATTCTCTTCTGCACCTTGTCATGCTCCTGCGTAGATCCATCCTTGTCGGGACCCGAGCTTGCCATACCAGAGCTTGTCAGCAAAGCCCCCTGCTTGTCGCTGGATGCATCTGCCGTGGTTGCTGGCTCATCATCTGCCTCCCTCTCCGCCACTCACGCAGCACTAACCACTTGATTGGTTGCCGCTATATATAGCAGCAACTTCTCTTGTGGCCTAGGTGCGACAAGTGTTGGAGTGGAGGACAGGTATCTCTTCAAGTCCTACAGCGCAGCCTCCGCCTCCGGAGTCCATTTCATTGGACCCGCCTTCTTCAAAATTTTGAAAAATGGCAGGGCGCGCTCAGCAGATCTAGAGATAAACCTGCTGAGAGCAGCCACGCAACCGGCAAGTCTTCGTACATCCTTGACGCGCTTCGGTGCTTCAATCTGCTCAATGGCCTTGATCTTGTCGGGATTGGCTTCAATTCCCCGCTGAGACACAAAGAACCCGAGAAGCTTGCCGGAAGGAACTCCAAATACGCACTTCTCGAGGTTAAGCTTGAGCTTGATCTTGCGCAGATTTGCAAATGTCTCGTCTAAATCTTGAATCAGGGTCGCCCTGTCCTTGCTGTTGACCACTATGTCATCCATGTAGGCTTCCACATTTCTGTGCATCTGTGGCTCAAAAGCATGGTGGACTACCCTTGCAAATGTTGAACCAGCATTCTTCAAACCGAAAGGGATCCGTACGAAAGAGTACGTGCCACACGGGGTGATGAATGCAGTCTTCTCCTCATCCTCTTCTGCCATGAAGATCTGATGGTATCCTGAGTATGCATCAAGAAATGAAAGCAAATCACATCCGGCCGTGGAGTCAACAATCTGATCGATGCGCGGCAAGGGAAATGGGTCTTTGGGACAAGCTTTATTGACATCAGTGAAGTCGATACAAAGCCTCCATTTTCCGTTAGCCTTGCGCACAACTACAGGATTGGCCAACCACGTAGGATGGAGCACTCCTCTTACAAGGCCTGTTGCTTCCAACTTCTTGATTTCTTCTACGATGAATTCTTGGCACTCCACTGCCTGTTTCCTGACTTTTTGCTTGACGGGCCGCGCATGAGGACAGACAGCAAGGTGGTGCTCAATTACTTTCCTGGGAACACCGGGGATGTCAGACAGTTGCCATGCAAACACGTCGACATTCGCCCGCAGGAAAGCAACAAGCGCGCTTTCCTATTTGGGGTCAAGAGTGGCACTGATGGTGAAGGTACCACCAGTGTCGTCCTCCTTGGCGGACATCTTCTTGGTCTCAGGTGGAGCTGCCATTGCCTTCTTACACTTGCCGGTGGAGCTGGATGGTGCGTCCTCGACGGTAGTGCAGCACTCCGAAGAGGTGTGCTTGCCGGAGTGGGCATCAGAACTCTTGCCGGACTTGGTCTTCTTCTTCGCCCCAGGAGCTTCAGCGGCAAGTGATTGGCGATTTGCTGCGGCTGCTGCTTCCCGGTAGATCTTGTCGGCGCAGATAAGAGCATCCTTCTTGTCGCCATGGACAGAGATGACACTTATTGGGCCTGGAATCTTCAGTACATTGTATGCATAGTGAGAGGCTGCCATGAATTTGGCGAGTGCTGGACGGCCGAGTATCCCATTGTAAGGCAATGGGAAGTCAGCAACGTCAAAAGTGACCCTCTCAGTCCTGAAGTTCAACTCGCTGCCAAATGTTACCGGCAACGTAACATTTGGCTTACTCCTTCCCGGGTTGATTCCTTGAAATGTACCGGTCTCTTCGAGCTCGCTGTCAGGGATCTGGAGTTTCTGGAGCACCATGGAGGAGATCAGGTTCAAGCCGGCCCTGCCGTCAACTAGCATCTTGGTGACTTTGAGGTTGCGGATAGTTGGTGAAACCCACATCGGCAAGCACCCGACCGCAGTTATGCGATCAGGGTGGTCCTCAATATCAAAGATGATAGGCGTGCTGGACCATTTCAGAGGCTTGCGTGACTCGACGGGTGGTTCTGCTGCATTAACTTCCCGCGCCCACTGCTTGAGCTGGCGGTGCGAAGTATGCAGAGAAGCACCACCATCAACGCACAGGACCTCTGTGGCTTTCTGGAACTCCTGCTCGTCAGTCTCCTCATCATCCATGCCTTCATTGTCGTCGTCATCTTCATCCTTGTCGCGGCCGCGAGGGGGTCTGTCTCCTTGCTGCTGCTTGGCCTTGCCGCGGCGTCCTCCTCGGTCGGGACGTTTCTTGCCAGATCCTCTAGCACCTTCCTGGGCCTTCTCCTTGTCGCGCCGCTCGTATTCAGCTTTCTGTTGCTCAACAAGCTGCTCGACTTTCTTGCAGCTCTGGAGATCGTGGCCCTTGGTGCGGTGGATCTTGCAATATTGCTTGCTGGTACCATCCTGCTTGTCGGCAACTGCCACCTCCGCGGCAACCTCCTTGCCGGAGCTGCCAGCTTTGGGCGTCTTGCCGGACTGCTCAACGACCAGCACCTCTTTTCCTTTCTTCTTCCTGTTGTTCCGCCGCCGGTTTTTCTTTGCCGGGGCAGCATCCTCACTGTCAGACCCTCCTGCTCCTATATTCTCTCCGGGGAGTCTCCTTCCTTCCTCAGCACGTGCGCACTTGTCGGCCAGGGCATATAGCTCACTTACGTCACTGATCTTGCACATCGCCATTTCCTCCCGCATCCTGCGGTTTCGCACGTTCTGATGGAACGCGCAGATCACCGCGGCAGGGTGGACGTCTGGGATGTTGTGTTGTACACTGCTGAATCTCTGAATGTACTTGCGCAGGGGCTCTCCTTCCTTCTGGGTGAGCAGATGAAGGTCACTCTCTTGGCCATGAGGCTTGTGGCCGCCTGTGAAGGCGCCGACAAACTGATGGCATAGATCAGCCCAAGAGGATATGGACTTGTCTGGCAAGTGCATGAGCCAGGATCTGACGTTGGGCTTGAGCACCAGCAGGAAGTAGTTGGCAAGGATCTTGTCATCCCGTCCCCCGGCAGCCTGCACCACAATGGTGTAGATGCTGAGGAACTCCGACGGATGCGTCTTGCCATCGTACTTCTCCGGTACGTCTGGCTTGAAGTTCTTCGTGCTGGGCCACTGGACTTCCCACATCTCACGAGTGAACGCAGGGCAACCTACCGCGTACGGTAGATCGCCTGGTTCCCCTGGCGCATGCATGTCAATAGAAGGCCCATCGCGCTTGTCGGATTGACGTCGCGCTTCTCTTCGGCGCTCGATGCGAGTACGAGCGTCCTCTTGTTGTCGATCACGAAGAACTTGGCGCTGATCGCAACAAGCTCGTGGATCCGACGATGCGGTGGAGTCGCTGTCGAGGTGGATCCGAATAGTCGGCGATCTGGCCTTCGGGGTGGTGATTGCATGGTTGTTGCACCCCCACCAGTTTCGTCGCCACCGGCTCGCGTCTGGCAACCCTGCCGCGGCAGTGACGCGCTCGGCTGCCGCGGAGTGTCGCCGTTGGCGTAGCCGATGAGACTCTGAATGGTGGCCCTCCATTCGTCGATCTTGTCCGACGTTGGAGGGTAATCCAGGAGCAGTTGAGCTCGCGCCAAAGCTTCTGCCGGAGTGGTGGGTGGCAGTGGCGGACGGCGCGAGGAGCAGGATGTGCTCGGACTTCTAACTATGTTAGAAGGAGCATTATCCCGTCCGCGTGACCATATCTCGCTCGTGCTGGTACGCTGGCGTGCATGCTGGTCTTGAGCGCCCCGGGATCCACCAGCTTGATCTTGGCCCAACAAACGTATGGTACTGTGAGTACCATGACACTGTCGGTCCTGCGCCTCCTGAGATGGGCGCGGAACAAGCACGGACGTCGAGGTCTACGCCGCCTTGCCCTTGGACCTGGCAGCGTCGTGAGCTTCCTCCTCGACGTCCGTCCTTCCGCCGACGTCTACCCCACCATCCGTTTGCTCCGGTGGCGGTGCGATCGACGCAGACGGAACAGCTGCCTCTGAAGCCTTCTTCTTCGGTGGCATGTTGATGAAGAAAATGAAGATCTAGCTCGTCTGAACGCCGGATCAGGTTCACGCAATCCCGACGCCCCCTACCTGGCGCGCCAAAGATGTCGGGGAAACTGATCCACGAACACCTATGGGGCCGGCGGACCGGGCCCCTTTCGGTTCGGCGGGGGGCGGAGATCGCACGAAGAGCAGATCGAGGCGAAGCACACGAGCAGTTTACCCAGCTTCGGAGCTCTCCGGAGAGATAATACTTCTACTGCTGCTTGTCTGATTGTATTGTGTTCTTGCTCGAGAGTGAGCTAAGTGTTTTTCTGGCTTCCGAATGATCCGAACCCCCTCTACGTTGCGCATGGGCCTCCTTTTATATGCTAAAGGGGTCACCGACAGGTGGCAACGCAGAGAAGGGTAGAAGAGTAAAAAGAGAGGTGGTTGGTACAGTTACTTGTACAGTGCACCCTACCTAACCCTGACGGCAGGGGACAAGGGCATTAAATGCCCGTCTGCGTCGCCCAAACAGTGCAGAAAGGTACCGTCAGGGACGCCACCGCTTGCCGCGATGGCAGTCTTGTCAGCTTCGCATGCCACTGCGCACCGCTGGCTGCACAGCCTTCCTCCACGCGCGCCTGGAGAGGCCCCCAGAGCGACACGTTGGTGGATGCGCTGGAGCGTGGGCGCAGAGTGGCCGCCTGCCGCGGCAAGCGCCTTGCCGCGGCCGTTGTCTTGCCGGGTCCGGAAGCTTGTCGCTCACCGGGCCCTGATATGCCTTGGTTGGTCTTCCCGGCAAGCTCCTCTTGCCGGAGCCTTGTTGCCTTGCCGGGACGCGTGGCGCGTCGCGGAAAGTTCCTTGGGATGCCTTGGTTGGCCTTCCCGGCAAGCTCCTCTTGCCGGGGCCTTGTCTCCTGAGCTTAAATACTTTGTTCTTGAATGGCTCCAAAGGAACCATGGAGGACCTTGGCGTTCGCCCGGCAAGCCTTGCCGCGGGGTGCTGCAACTGCCCGTGCACAAGTTCGGGGTACTAGGGTACCCCTATTCTAGTACACCGACACTAAGGTAGCTTGTGCAATATTCCTGGATTCTCCCACGGTAATACTAGCAAGGAAATCTCTAAATTCAGATTTGTGGGGATCATTAATATTTCCCCATTGCGGAAGTTTGCAAGCAGTTGTAAAATCCTCTAAGTCCATGGTATAAGATGTATCATAGATATCAAATAGGACACTAGGAGAATTATGTGTGCAGTTATATTTAAACATCCGCACAAAGGAATCAGTCAATTGATAGTACTGAGGACACTTATCTTGTAAGAAGTCCTCCAGATCAGGATTACGCACATATGCGTCAAATTCCTCCTTAAAGACTGCTTCGACCATAAAATCGTCGGATGGACACTCACAAGCTCGTACATCTGCGTCCCTCGGTAATTCAACATCTTGCTCACGTATAGCAATCCTGGGCCCTTTCTTCACCGAAGAACCACCTTGGTACATTCTCCTAGACATAATTCTTTTTCAGAGAAATTTCTGAAATTATAGTAGCTTCAAAATAAAAGTGAATAAAACTAAACAAGATTGATGGGAACTACTCCTACAAGTTCCTAGAACCTATATCATGTATTAGAATCGCTTGGGACCTCATAAATTTAACAAGCAAGCTCAAGAACATGGTCACCTATGCAGCAAAAAATTGCAATGAATAATGCACTAGAACAAAAACTAATTGGACCAATGGAGGAGTCACATACCAAGCAACAATCTCCCAAAGCAGTTTTGCGAATGGAGCTTTGAGCAAGGAGATCGAAAATCATCGCAAAACGAGGTAGAACTCGTGCTTGAGCTAGATGGGGATTTTTTTAGGAAGAAGATGGAGTGTGTGGGTGCTGGCATAAGTGGAGGGGGGCCACCAAGGGCCCACGAGACAGGGGGCGCGCCCAGGGGAGTGGGCGCGCCCTCCACTCTCGTGGCCTGGTGCTTGCCCCTCCTGCAGTGATTTTAGTGCCTAAAATCCTCAAATATTCCATAAAAATCATACTAAATTTGCAGGGCATTTGGAGCACTTTTATTTTCGGGATATTTTTTATTGCACGGATAATTCAGAAAACAGACAGATAATACTATTTTTGCTTTATTTATTCTAAATAACAGAAAGTAAAAAGAGGGTACAGAAGGTTGTGCCTTCTAGTTTCAACCATCTCATGATCATCAAAATGAATCCACTAACAAGGTTGATCAAGTCTTGTAAACAAACTCATTCCAATAATACTAAGTTACCTCAACGGGGATATGAACATCCCCAATAATAAGAATATCATACTTTTTCTTGACAATAGGGAGAGGAAATTCAAACCCTCCAATAATAATAGTTGGAACTTTTCCAATAGAATTGATGCTATGAACTTGGGATTGTTTCCTCGGAAAGTGTACCGTATGCTCATTACCATTAACATGAAAAGTGGCATTGCCTTTATTGCAATCAATAACAGCCCCTGCAGTATTCAAAAGGGGTGTACCAAGGATAATCGACATACTATCGTCCTCGGGAATATCAAGAATAACAAAGTCCGTTAAGATAGTGACATTTGCAACCACAACAGGCACATCCTCACAAATACCAACAGGTATAGCAGTTGATTTATCAGCCATTTGCAAAGATATTTCAGTAGGTGTCAACTTATTCAATTCAAGTCTACAATATAAAGAGAGAGGCATGACACTAACACCGGCTCCAAGATCACATAAAGCAGTTCTAACATAATTTCTTTTAATGAAGCATCGTATAGTTGGTACCCCGGGATCTCCAAGTTTCTTTGGTATTCCACCCTTAAAAGTGTAATTAGCAAGCATGGTGGAAATTTCAGCTTCCGGTATCTTTCTTTTGTTTGTAATGATATCCTTCATATACTTAGCATAAGGATTTACTTTAAGCATATTAGTTAAGCACATACGTACGAAGATAGGTCTAATCATTTCAGCAAAGTGCTCAAAATCATCATCATCGTTTGTCTTGGATGGTTTAGGAGGAAAGGGCATGGGTTTCTGAACCCATGGTTCTCTTTCTCTACCGTGCTTCGTAGCAACATGTGACACTCCAAAAATTTTACTTTGGTTTTCAGCAAAAACTTTGTAGTTTTTGAAAAGAGGCCATTTAAAATTTTTCCAGAAAACCTTCCTCTTAAGAAACTTTCTTTTCTTTGGCAAGGTTTTTATTCTGGCTTCAAACTTTGGTGTTTGACCTTTTGAAACTTCTTCTCTGTTGGTTCTCTCTCAAAATTATTTTTGGGAGTTTAATCTTTTTCTTTTAAAAAGAAACTCCAGGAAATTTGGGATTTTCATATCTTGGAACCACCATGACTTGGCATTCTTGCCCATGTGGTAAAACCCCTCCAAAACCTCCCCTACAACTTGTGATCAACCTAAATTCTCTGTCCCAACTAATCCAAACTGGTTTTGGATTTTTATTCCAATTATTTTTCCCTCAATTCAATTCTGAAAATTATTTGGAGCCTGAGAGATTTTCAAAGAAAGTGCCCTATTGCATTTGAGTTTTGACCTCAAACCAATTCTCCTGGATTGTCCTTTGAACCCACAACCCAGAACCATCTTGATCCACTCCTCCTCTTTTCAAATTTTTCAAAATTCAGTCTCTGCAAGTTTGGACCAGATTTGCCAAATTTGGTGAAATTCATATCTACACTCCTCCAAAAATTCCACCAAAATTCAGGCAGCCTATTTGAGCAAGGAGAAGCCACTCCACCAAAAATCAGCTCAAGGAAAAATCACCAGAGGCCAATTTCATTCGGTCGAACACCTGGTGGGCACTGTTACTGTTCATAGTTCAGAAAATTCAGTTTTCAGTGTCATCTTTAGTCCGTCAGTTTCAGTCACGCGGCCACAGTGCCCTTGGCACGTTCCTCGCCGCCTCTTCCTCTTGTCCGAAGCTGCACACGCGTGCGTGGAGCCTTCCTGGCGTCGGTAGCGCGCTGGCTCGCCCTCGCCGGCGTCTTCTACGGCGTCGGGACCTCCCGTGGTGGCCGACAGGAGGCACACCATGGCAGAATGCCGTTCCGCGCCGCCCATCGCTCCCTGGCTCTCCGCGTGGCCTCATGCACGCCAGCGCACGCCCGTAGCACAGCCACCGTGGCCGGCAAGCACGGAACGCGCTCTCCGCCGCCGACGGGCCCGCACCATCACTGTTCCGTCGAGCTCGCCCTTAACACCCAAACCCCGGCCAGTTCAACACCAAAACGGACCCGTTGGACCTCCGTGATGATGCTCGACCCCCTAACCACCCCGACCGAGCACTGCGCCACCGTAATCGCTCGCCGGTGATCCTCGTTCACGGCAACCGCCTCGGACCGCCTATATAAAGGGGTCCCGAGCTCACTCTCGTGCACGCAGCACCTCCACTACTCACCAACACCCCGCCAGGCCACTAGGGGGACCTCGAGGAGGTCTCCTCCCCCAGCTCCAGCCGCCTCGCCCCGCCTCGGCCTCCAGCTCGATTCACTTCGGTGAGGCCACCTCCGGCGCCCAAACCTCGTCCGTAGCCCTCTCTTGCACCCAGTAGTCTAACCCCCACCTCAATTTAATCTTTGCAGCCCTCTCCGACGAGCTCCATCCACGCCCGAACCACCGTCCGCCGGAGTTGAGACCGCCGTCGACGTGCTACTCACCGGCGACCAACACCACCACCCACCGTTGCGGAAGGACACGGTGAGCACATTGGTAACCTCTAATCCCCATGCCTCGCCGTGGATCGCCGCCGGCGACCACAGCAGCTCTCGGGCGCCGACGAGCCTCGTCCCTCCCATTTGAAAATTTAAACATGACAAGTGGGACCCGCTGTCAGCCTCTCTGTCCTTTCTAAACGAAGCGTTATCTGAAAACGCCTTCTGCCAAATACGTTTTCTCTTCGGGCTGGCCTAATCGCTACCGAAGCGTTTTCTGCTTTTATAAACTAGCCCCTGGAAATCTTCTGTTTCATTACAGATAAGTCCCTGGACAAAAACCCTTATAACTTTTAATCAGAAAAGTATTTTTGATTGATTCTTTTTCTGTTCTCTTTAAAATTTTGTCTAGTTTTTTATCAGATTTATTTGAAAAATATTTGGTTTACCTTCTGTGCTCTCCTTGGTATTTACGTTAGCGCATATATCTTCTTTAAACGTAGATACCGAAGGAGGTGACGGAGCCGCGAACTTCACCGAGCTAGGCTCCGACTACTCTGAACCAGGCAAGCATGTTTGAACTTTTGATATGATGAGTGTCTTGGCATGTTTTGCATTTAGTTAGTTTCATGGCATGCCGGTGAGTATACCGATGAACGTTATTTTATGTGATAATGAGGTAAGTGAGTTCGATGATCCATACGTGGATGAATGTGAATATGAATGGCCATGTGTTGGCATGAGGATGGGTATGACGGCAGTGTTGTAGCATGCCAGTCTTACGCCAGACTATGTGACTTCAGTGTCAAACCATATCGGTCCAGTACCTATCATTTCCTTCCTTGTACTACCACATGTTTTCTGCAAGGAATATGGTTTAGTAAGTTCCAAACCGCTTTCATGGTACACACCAAAGAGGAGAGGCCGTGATGATGGTTCCATGGCCCTGGATTAAAGCCAGTCATCCGGTCAGGGGGCATGGGTGTTTCCGGTTGGGACCGAGAGGGGGGCACCCCTTAGAGCGCGCGTATATAAATTTGATCCCATGCTATTCGAGATTGTGATCTCCCCGTCTCAAAAGTTTTTCTTGGACGATGACTAGGGTGATTCCTAGCATCGAGAGGTAGGATGGGTGTGTACCGGTTAGCTGTGTTTTCTTCTGAAATACCGTAAACGGAACTAGTCCTTCGTGACTACGGAAATCCGTTGACTGTGGGAAAAATTTTGTACAAACTCTGCAGAGTCATATATTCCTCCAAATCATCTCTTCCATGTCAAGTTTCGTTCCTTCTTATCCTAATCAATTGTCAGCTTTGATGACAGAGACTCCGGTGAATCGCCTGAGTGCTAAGTCCGGTTAAATGATCACTCCTGTGGATGGACTAACCCGTTTGTTTTCATGAATTGAATGTTTATTATGAGTATTATTTACTTGTGAATAAAAGCCCTTTATGTGATGTCGCTCAGACGTCCGACTGTGGCATTTCTTTTAAAGCCCTTTATGTGATGTCGCTCAGACGTCCGACTGTGGCATTTCTTTTTAAAGCCCTTTCTGCGATGTCGCTCAGACGTCCGACTGTGGCATTTCTTTTAAAGCCCTTTATGTGATGTCGCTCAGACGTCCGACTGTGGCATTTCTTTTAAAGCCCTTTCTGCGATGTCGCTCAGACGTCCGACCGTGGCATTTCTTTTAAAAGCCCTTTATGTGGTGTCGCTAAGATGCCCGACTGTGGCATCATTTTCCTTATTTTTATTTGTTCACCTTTCGAGGCGTCGCTTCAGACACCCGATCGGTCCTTATTTATGTTCTGTGGAATTTCAGGCGGACTACCGCCGTTTTCCCTTTTTACTTACCCGTTATGCCAGTTTTATTTATTGTGCATTAAGGAATTAATCATGTTGCATCCATGCATGCATTTGTTATATCTTACGTCCGAACTATCTTGCGAGTACTTTCAAAGTACTCACTGGCTTGTTGATTTGGCCAGATGCTGACGAAGGCGATCTCATGGATGAAGAGTTCGATAGCGAGCCCGACACTTAGAGGAGTCCCAGTCAGTCTTGTGCGACCCTGGATTTGGCCACTGTTTTATATCCGCTTCCGCTACCAAATAAATTCATCGAGCCTCTCCTCGACGCTCGATGAGATGACAGACGTAGAGTCTTGTATTTCTCTCCCCGCTGTGTTTTTCCACCACCAGCCTATCCTTGAGTCAGTAGTATGTCTCCACACCACTGTGTTCTGTCCGCCATTATGTATGATTATTGGCGTGCTTGTAATAATTTGGTTGAGCAACCGTAGTTCGACCCTGTATTATATTTTATGCTACTGGCTTATTGTATCAAGAATTTGTCTGCCAGTGTGGAGGATTTCTCTCATACTGGACTTAAAAGATTGGCTTTTCAATAAATATTTTTATTGGAAAACCGGTCGTGACAAGCTTGGTACCAGAGCCAGGCTGACTGTAGGAAGCCACTAGGTGCGATCGCTAATTGGTTATTAGCCTGATAGAGCTAATTTATATTTTTGCAATGGTAGTCATTTTCTGTCAGTCAGCATAAATTTATGATCTGACCCTGCAGAATTTTGCCTACTTTTGTAGATGGCCGACGTCAGCTGCGAGTCTCAGACCTTCGCCAACGTACCCGATGGGTTCGTCAAGCTTCTTTCTTCCATCGTTCAGGTCGCGATGGGGCCATCCATGCGCCCAGTCTTCACACTCTACCAGCACCGAGTCAACGACAGTCTGACCATGCACCAGGCCGCGGTGCAGTTCAGGGGAGGGCGTGGTGAGTTACGCCGCTTCCGGTTCGTGGGAAGAGCCATGCCTACGGAGAGGCATGCTATGCAGATGGCAGCCCGCGAGGCGATAGCTCGTCTCAGGGATGTCCTTCCCGTGATGAAGACTCGTCGTTACCGTTATCTTTCGTGCCATGTGCCTTACACCTGTCACTACGCATACTCCTGCCCCAGAGGAGAACGAGACGAGGCTTTTGAGATGCTCATTGAGTATCTCCGGGCCCTGGAGGCAGCCTTCGACAACCTGGTGGACGACTTCGTAGCTACCCGCATGGACTCAGTCCATGGCTATGCTGCCAACAGGAGGGAGCTCCTACCCATCGCTCCGCCACCGACTTTTGTCTCGTCATCAGCATCTTTTACGCCTACTCGTCGCCTGCCTTCTACCGAAGAATTTAACCAAGTCATTGCACCCACTCCAGCGCGCACTACACCAACCTTCGCGCCCACTCCTGTACGTGTTGCTCCGCCCCTGGCGACCGCTCCGCCCGCTCTGCGCAACACTACACGTATGGAGCCCATTAGCGAGGAGGAGGTCGAGTCCCCAACCTCGCTACGCCTCGCCCTCGGCAGGGCAAGGGAGGTCGTCAACATTTCTGCCTGAGTACGCTTAGCTGCCGTGTGTTGTACCGCTTTGTAAGATATGTGCATAGGCTGGGAGAAGTAGCCTGTTTTCGCATCATGTAGGATCTGGAGAAGTGCACTAGCCTTAATAACATGTCAGGATTAGGTACGCATATCCTGAGTGATGTACTGTATAATTACCGCCCGCGTGTAAGATGTGTAATGAGCAGTCCTTCTCCGTGCGCAAGTCGTTTTATTTTTCTTAAGTAAGCTGAGTTATTTAATTCTATTTGCCAGCTTTATGCATTTTATGGATTTGTTTTTTTTTGCGACTCTTTCCGCTTTTCTTATGGGTTTTACAAAATATATCCCCAGAGTGAAAAATGTCTCGTCCTTGGACTCGCTCCATGCCAATTCCATCAGAGGAAAATTATGATGCACAACCCAGCAACGAGTTCACTCAGGGACAGTCAAGCCAACCGGGAAATGAATCGGCACTTTCACAAATGTGCCTCCTTTATGAACAGAGTCAGCAACAACATCGTGAAATAATGAACCAAGTCATCAACATGGGAAATCACCATGGACAGTATCAGCAACATTCCAAGTTATCTGAGCTACAGAAGACACGTCCTCAAACATTTTCTCACACTGACAAGCCTCTTGAAGCTGAGGACTGGCTTCGAGATATGGAGAGGAAATTAATTATTGCAAAGTGTTCAGATCTCGAGAAAGTACTATATGCTCCACACTATCTCACAGGAGCAGCCGCATCGTGGTGGGAGAATTTTCTGCACATGCATCCCAACGAAAATGACATAACCTGGGATGATTTCAAGGAAGGTTTCCGTGGTGCACATATTCCTAAGAGTATTATGAAAATCAAGAAGAGATAATTTGATGACCTCAAACAAAGGAACATGACAGTGTCAGACTACAACAGTCAATTTACCCTATTATCCCGCTACGCCAATGAGGAGCGTATGACTGAAATCAAGAAGATGGAGAAATTCCTTGACGGTCTGGCGCCCGCACTTAAATGCCAACTGGTCGTGCACACTTTTCCTGATTTTAAAACGCTGGTGGACAAGGCCATTACTCTGGAAAATGAGAGACGCAGTCTGGAAGATATCCGCAAGCGAAAAAGGGACCAGACTAACCACACTCGCAATCACCGAAGCAAGATAGATTTTAAAAAGGGTGGGACACCCAAATTCTCATCCAATGTCTCACGCCCAATCAAGAATTTTCATGCAAGGGACAAGGAATTCACCTATCGCCCTGGCGTTACTTGTTACGCTTGTGGAGAAGAAGGGCACTATGCCAAACAGTGCCCCAAGCCAAGGAATTCAACCCCAAAGCTGAACAACGACGGCAATAATTCAGCGCCCAAACGAAACAATTTCAATCCCAACAATAACCACAGGAAGGGTCATCTGAACCACGTAACCAAAGAGGAGGCACAAAATGCTTCGGATATCATACTCGGTACGTTTCCTGTCAACACAATACCTGCAATGGTTTTGTTTGATTCTGGAGCTTCTCACTCTTTCATCTCGAAAAGTTTTGCTTTGCAAAATAATTTTTCGATGCTTCCTTTGGAGAAATCAATAATAATCAAGTCCCCCGGGATTCAGCAAGTTTCTCAGAATTACTGTCAGAATGTGGTCATTGAGTTTGAAGGATTGGAGTTTTACGCAAATCTTATTGTATTGGAAAATAAAGGACTGGATGTCATCCTAGGGATGGATTGGCTAACCACCAATAAAGGTTTTATAGACTGTTTCAACAGGACCGTGATTCTCACACACCACCAAGGGAAGACAATAAGAGTATCAGCCAAGGAAGGAAAAAGACCCCGGCATCCGAGATTAAATAAGGTGGACGTTTCTGAGCTAAACAAGATTCCAATAGTGTGTGAATTTCCAGATGTATTCCCTGAAGAGCTGCCAGGCATGCCACCAGATCGAGAAATAGAATTCCGCATTAAGCTAGCACCAGGAACCACCCCCATATACAAGAAACCATACAGAATGGCACCATCCGAGTTGATCGAATTGAAGAAGCAGATAAAGGAATTACTGGATAAAGGATACATTCGGGCCAGCTCCTCACCTTGGGGATCACCAATTTTATTTGCCAAGAAGAAGGATGGAACGTTGAGATTGTGTATCGACTATCGAGCACTTAACATGGTCACAGTCAAAAACAAATACCCGATGCCAAGGATAAATGATTTGTTTGATCAACTTGCTCAGGCCAAGGTATTCTCAAAGATTGACTTAAGGTCAGGATACCATCAATTGAAGGTACGAACGGAAGATATCCCCAAAACAGCCTTCACCTCCAGATATGGACTGTACGAGTTCACAGTGATGCCATTTGGATTAACTAACGCCCCGGCATATTTTGTTCACCTCATGAACAAAGTATTTATGAAGTTTATGGACAAATTCATCGTAGTATTCATCGACGATATTCTGGTATACTCCAAAACACCAGAAGAGCACGCAGAACATCTCAGGATTGTACTAGGAGAGCTAAGGAAACACCAATTGTATGCCAAGTTCAGCAAGTGCGAATTTTGGCTAAGACAAGTAGGTTTTCTAGGCCACGTGCTGACTCAAGACGGTATAGCACTGGACCCAGAGAAAGTCAAGGCCGTACTTGACTGGAAGTCACCAGCCAGCGTAACAGACATACGAAGTTTCTTGGGAATGCAGGGTATTACCGCAGATTTATTGAAGGATTTTCCACCATATCCAAGCCTATGCCACAGTTACTCAAGAAAGATAAGAAGTTTGAATGGACAGAAGCCTGCGAGAAAAGCTTCCAAGAGCTAAAGTGGAAGTTAACAACAGCACCAGTATTAATTGTACCCGATATACACAAGAATTTTGAAGTATTTTGTGACGCATCCAGAAAGGGTCTCGGATGCGTGTTGATGCAAGAAGGCAAGGTTGTCGCCTACGCTTCAATGCAACTTCGCAAACACGAGGAAAATTATCCCACTCATGATTTAGAAATGGCAGCAGTTATTCATGCACTCAAGGAATGGAGGCATTTTCTACTTGGGAATCGATGTGAGATATATACGGATCACAAAAGCCTCAAATACATTTTTACGCAGCCAGAACTAAATTTACGGCAACGCCGCTGGTTAGAATTGGTAAAGGATTATGATGTTGGTATCCATTACCATCCAGGGAAAGCAAACGTAGTGGCCGATGCCCTGAGTCGGAACCCCAGCTCCGACGGGAACTATCTGCACAGCTTGAGGCCCGAATTCCATCAAGAATTTGTCAAGCTCAACTTGATAATGGTAGCAGAAGGCACCATATCAAACTTGGAAATACAACCACACCTTGTGGAGAAAATTAAAGAGGCTCAGTCCGGTCACCCCAGCATTGAGGGAATTAAAAGGAAGTTGAGTATGGGCAAGGCCTCGGAATTCGTCATAGACAATGAAGGAATATTATGGTACGGAGAAAGGCTATGCGTGCCAAACATAGAAGACCTTAAACAGCAAGTTTTAACTGAAGCACACACCACTCCATATTCGATCCACCCTGGAGGAACCAAAATGTATAAGGATATTCAGGAAAGATTTTGGTGGCACGGTATGAAGAGGGACATAGCCGCTTTCATTGCATGCTGCGACTCGTGTCAACGCATAAAAGCTGAACATCAGAGACCAGCCGGACTACTGCAACCTAACAAAATACCTGAGTGGAAATGGGATGAAATAGGGATGGATTTTATTGTCGGATTACCTCGGTCACGACACGGGAATGATGCCATATGGGTCATCACTGACAGGTTGACCAAAGTAGCACACTTTATTCCAGTAAAGACAACCTACACCACTCAGAGGCTTGCCAGGATTTATCTTTCCCGCATAGTCTGTCTGCACGGTGTCCCGAAGACTATAATTTCTGACAAAGGCACTCAGTTCGTCTCAAGATTTTGGGAGCGATTACAACAGGCTCTGGGAACCCAACTAGCCTTCAGTTCCGCATACCATCCTCAGACTGATGGACAAACAGAACGCGTAAACCAAGTTTTAGAAGACATGCTGAGAGCATGTGTCCTCACCTATGGAACCAGTTGGGAGGACAGCCTGCCATATGCCGAGTTCGCATACAACAACAGTTACCAGGCCAGCCTGCAAATGGCTCCTTTTGAAGCCCTGTACGGAAGGAGATGTCATACCCCGTTAAATTGGTCAGAGACCGGAGACAGCCGCATCTTCGGACCAGATATGCTCAGAGAAGCCGAGGAAAAAGTCAAGCTAATCAGGGACCGACTTAAGACCGCTCAAAGTCGACAGAAAAGTTATTATGATCAGAAACATCGTAGGGTCAGCTTCGAACCCGGTGAATTCGTATACTTGAGAGTATCCCCGATGAGAGGATTGCAACGGTTTAAGATTAAAGGAAAATTAGCACCAAGATTCATTGGACCATTTTGCATAGTGGCACGAAGAGGCACTGTAGCCTACCAGCTAGACTTACCCGAAGACTTGTCCGACATTCACGACGTGTTCCACGTCTCTCAATTAAGGAAGTGCGTAAGCAACCCAGAGAAACAAGTATCTCATGAGAACATTGACATACAGCCAGACCTCACTTATCGAGAACGTCCCATAAGAATATTAGAGGAGTCTGAAAGGAGGACCCGACAGAAAACCATCAAGTTTTTCAAAGTCCAGTGGAGCAATCACACCGACAGTGAAGCAACCTGGGAAAGCGAGGATTTTCTTCGGACAGAGCATCCACACTTATTTAAGGATCAGCTGAAATCTCGGGGACGAGATTTTTCCTAAGGGGGTAGGTGTTGTGACACTCCAAAATTTTTACTTTGGTTTTTAGCAAAAACTTTGTGGTTTTTGAAAAGAGGCCATTTAAAATTTTCCAGAAAACCTTCCTCTTAACAAACTTTCTTTTCTTTGGCAAGGTTTTTATTCTGGCTTCAAACTTTGGTGTTTGACCTTTTGAAACTTCTTCTCTGTTGGTTCTCTCTCAAAATTATTTGTGGGAGTTTAATCTTTTTCTTTTAAAAAGAAACTCCATGAAATTTGGGATTTTCATATCTTGGAACCACCATGACTTGGCATTCTTGCCCATGTGGTAAAACCCCTCCAAAACCTCCCCTACAACTTGTGATCAACCTAAATTCTCTGTCCCAACTAATCCAAACTGGTTTTGGATTTTTATTCCAATTATTTTTCCCTCAATTCAATTCTGAAAATTATTTGGAGCCTGAGAGATTTTCAAAGCAAGTGCCCTATTGCATTTGAGTTTTGACCTCAAACCAATTCTCCTGGATTGTCCTTTGAACCCACAACCCAGAACCATCTTGATCCACTCCTCCTCTTTTCAAATTTTTCAAAATTCAGTCTCTGCAAGTTTGGACCAGATTTGCCAAATTTGGTGAAATTCATATCTACACTCCTCCAAAAATTCCACCAAAATTCAGGCAGCCTATTTGAGCAAGGAGAAGCCACTCCACCAAAAATCAGCTCAAGGAAAAATCACCAGAGGCCAATTTCATTCGGTCAAACACCTGGTGGGCACTGTTACTGTTCATAGTTCAGAAAATTCAGTTTTCAGTGTCATCTTCAGTCCGTCAGTTTCAGTCACGCGGCCACAGTGCCCTTGGCACGTTCCTCGCCGCCTCTTCCTCTTGTCCGAAGCTGCACACGCGTGCGTGGAGCCTTCCTGGCGTCGGTAGCGCGCTGGCTCGCCCTCGCCGGCGTCTTCTGCGGCGTCAGGACCTCCCGTGGCGGCCGACAGGAGGCACACCACGGCAGAACGCCGTTCCGCGCCGCCCATCGCTCCCTGGCTCTCCGCGTGGCCTCATGCACGCCAGCGCACGCCCGTAGCACAGCCACCGTGGCCGGCAAGCACGGAACACGCTCTCCGCCGCCGACGGGCCCGCACCATCACCGTTTCGTCGAGCTCGCCCTTAACACCCAAACCCCGGCCAGTTCAACACCAAAACGGACCCGTTGGACCTCCGTGATGATGCTCGACCCCCTAACCACCCCGACCGAGCACTGCGCCACCGTAATCGCTCGCCGGTGATCCTCGTTCACGGCAACCGCCTCGGACCGCCTATATAAAGGGGTCCCGAGCTCACTCTCGTGCACGCAGCACCTCCACTACTCACCAACACCCCGCCAGGCCACTAGGGGGACCTCGAGGAGGTCTCCTCCCCCAGCTCCGGCCGCCTCGCCCCGCCTCGGCCTCCAGCTCGATTCACTTCGGTGAGGCCACCTCCGGCGCCCAAACCTCGTCCGTAGCCCTCTCTTGCACCCAGTAGTCTAACCCCCACCTCAATTTAATCTTTGCAGCCCTCTCCGACGAGCTCCATCCATGCCCGAACCACCGTCCGCCGGAGTTGAGACCGCCGTCGACGTGCTGCTCACCGGCGACCAACACCACCACCCACCGTTGCGGAAGGACACGGTGAGCACATTGGTAACCTCTGATCCCAATGCCTCGCCGTGGATCGCCGCCGGCGACCACAGCAGCTCTCGGGCACCGACGACCCTCGTCCCTCCCATTTGAAAATTTAAACATGACAAGTGGGACCCGTTGTCAGCCTCTCTATCCTTTCTAAACGAAGCGTTATCTGAAAACGCCTTCTGCCAAATACGTTTTCTCTTTGGGCTGGCGTAATCGCTACCGAAGCGTTTTCTGCTTTTATAAACTAGCCCCTGGAAATCTTCTGTTTCATTACAGATAAGTCCCTGGACAAAAACCCTTATAACTTTTAATCAGAAAAGTATTTTTGATTGATTCTTTTTCTGTTCTCTTTAAAATTTTGTCTAGTTTTTTATCAGATTTATTTGAAAAATATTTGGTTTACCTTATGTGCTCTCCTTGGTATTTACGTTAGCGCATATATCTTCTTTAAACGTAGATACCGAAGGAGGTGACGGAGCCGCGAACTTCACCGAGCTAGGCTCCGACTACTCTGAACTAGGAAAGCATGTTTGAACTTTTGATATGATGAGTGTCTTGGCATGTTTTGCATTTAGTTAGTTTCATGGCATGCCGGTGAGTATACCGATGAACGTTATTTTATGTGATAATGAGGTAAGTGAGTTCGATGATCCATACGTGGATGAATGTGAATATGAATGGCCATGTGTTGGCATGAGGATGGGTACGATGGCAGTGTTGTAGCATGCCAGTCTTACGCCAGACTATGTGACTTCAGTGTCAAACCATATCGGTCCAGTACCTATCATTTCCTTCCTTGTACTACCACATGTTTTCCGCAAGGAATATGGTTTAGTAAGTTCCAAACCGCTTTCATGGTACACACCAAAGAGGAGAGGCCGTGATGATGGTTCCATGGCCCTGGATTAAAGCCAGTCATCCGGTCAGGGGGCATGGGTGTTTCCGGTTGGGACCGAGAGGGGGGCACCCCTTAGAGCGCGCGTATATAAATTTGATCCCATGCTATTCGAGATTGTGATCTCCCCGTCTCAAAAGTTTTTCTTGGACGATGACTAGGGTGATTCCTAGCATCGAGAGGTAGGATGGGTGTGTACCGGTTAGCTGTGTTTTCTTCTGAAATACCGTAAACGGAACTAGTCCTTCGTGACTACGGAAATCCGTTGACTGTGGGAAAAATTTTGTACGAACTCTGCAGAGTCATATATTCCTCCAAATCATCTCTTCCATGTCAAGTTTCGTTCCTTCTTATCCTAATCAATTGTCAGCTTTGATGACAGAGACTCCGGTGAATCGCATGAGTGCTAAGTCCGGTTAAATGATCACTCCTGTGGATGGACTAACCCGTTTGTTTTCATGAATTGAATGTTTATTATGAGTATTATTTACTTGTGAATAAATGCCCTTTGTGTGATGTCGCTCAGACGTCCGACTGTGGCATTTCTTTTTAAAGCCCTTTCTGCGATGTCGCTCAGACGTCCGACTGTGGCATTTCTTTTAAAGCCCTTTATGTGATGTCCCTCAGACATCCGACTGTGGCATTTCTTTTTAAAGCCCTTTCTGTGATGTCGCTCAGACGTCCGACTGTGGCATTTCTTTTAAAGCCCTTTATGTGATGTCGCTCAGACGTCCGACTGTGGCATTTCTTTTTAAAGCCCTTTCTGCGATGTAGCTCAGACGTCCGACTGTGGCATTTCTTTTAAAGCCCTTTATGTGATGTCGCTCAGACGTCCGACCGTGGCATTTCTATTAAAGCCCTTTATGTGATGTCGCTCAGACGTCCGACTGTGGCATTTCTTTTTAAAGCCCTATATGTGGTGTCGCTAAGATGCCCGACTGTGGCATCATTTTCCTTATTTTTATTTTTTCACCTTTCGAGGCGTCGCATCAGACACCCGATCGGTCCTTATTTATGTTGTGTGGAATTTCAGGCGGACTACCGCCGTTTTCCCTTTTTACTTACCCGTTATGCCAGTTTTATTTATTGTGCATTAAGGAATTAATCATGTTGCATCCATGCATGCATTTGTTATATCTTACGTCCAAACTGTCTTGCGAGTACTTTCAAAGTACTCACTGGCTTGTTGATTTGGCCAGATGCTGACGAAGGCGATCTCATGGATGAAGAGTTCGATAGCGAGCCCGACACTTAGAGGAGTCCCAGTCAGTCTTGTGCGACCCTGGATTTGGCCACTGTTTTATATCCGCTTCCGCTACCAAATAAATTCATCGAGCCTCTCCTCGACGCTCGATGAGATGACAGACGTAGAGTCTTGTATTTCTCTCCCCGCTGTGTTTTTCCACCACCAGCCTATCCTTGAGTCAGTAGTATGTCTCCACACCACTGTGTTCTGTCCGCCATTATGTATGATTATTGGCGTGCTTGTAATAATTTGGTTGAGCAACCGTAGTTCGACCCTGTATTATATTTTATGCTACTGGCTTATTGTATCAAGAATTTGTCTGCCAGTGTGGAGGATTTCTCTCATACTGGACTTAAAAGATTGGCTTTTCAATAAATATTTTTATTGGAAAACCGGTCGTGACACAACAAAATCTCTCTTATCATAACGTTGATTCTTTGATTGTGGGTTATCAAGATCAACAGCAGGTTCAATCGCTACTTCATTGTTTTTGCTAGGTTGAGCATTAACATGAACAGTATCATTAACATTATCACTAGGTTCATGTTCATTACTTGATTGTGTTTCAGCATCAGAGATAGAAATATCATTGGGATTCTCAGGTGTGTCTGCAATAGGTTCACTAGAAGCATGCAAAGTTCTATCATTTTTCTTTTTCTTCTTTTTAGAAGAACTAGGTGCCTCTAAATTGTTTCTCTGAGAATCTTGCTCGATTCTCTTAGGGTGGCCTTCAGGATACAAAGGTTCCTGAGTCATTCTACCAGTTCTACTAGCCACTCTAACAGCAAAGTCATTTTTATTATTTAATTCATCAAGCAAATCATTTTGAGCTTTAAGTACTTGCTCAGCTTGAGTAGCAACCATAGAAGCATATTTGCTAACGAGTTTGAGTTCACATTTAACTCTATCCATATAATCGCTCAAGCGTCCTATCTCGAAAGCATTATTCTTTAACTCTCTATCAACGATAAGCATTAAAACTTTCTTGTCTAGCCATAAAGTCATCGAATTCATCTAAGCATGGGCTATTAAATTTAGTAGAGGGAATTTCAACTTTATCATATCTATAGAGAGAATTTACCTTTACTACATGTGTTGGGTTATCAAGACAGTGTGGTTCTTCAATAGGCGGTGTATTAAGACCATGTATTTCTTCAATAGGAGGTAAATTCTTAACATCTTCAGCTTTAATACCTTTTTCTTTCATTGATTTATTTGCCTCTTGCACATCTTCAGGACTGAGAAATAAAACACCTCTCTTCTTTGGAGTGGGTTTAGAAATAGGCTCAGGAATTGGCTCAATTGGTTCAGGAATTGCCTCAGGAATTGGCTCAGGAAGAGTCCAATTATTTTCATTAGTCAACATATTATTCAATAGTAATTCAGCTTCGTCGACTGTTCTTTCCATGAAAACACAACCAGCACAACTGTCCAAGTCGTCCTTCGAAGCATCGGTTAGTCCATTCTAAAAGATATCAAGTATTTCATTTTTCTTAATAGGATGATCACGCAAAGCATTAAGTAACCGGAGAAGCCTCCCCCAAGCTTGTGGGAGACTCTCTTCTTCGATTTGCACAAAATTATATATTTCCCGCAAGGCAGCTTGTTTCTTATGAGCAGGAAAATATTTAGCAGAGAAGTAATAAATCATATCTCGGGGACTACACACATAACTAGGAGCAAGAGAATTATACCAAGTCTTAGCATCACTCGTTAATGAGAACGGGAATACCTTAAGGATATAATAATAGAGAGATTTATCATCATGAGTAAACAGGGTGGCTATATCATCTAACTTGGTAAGATGTGCCACACCAGTTTCTGATTCAAGGCCATAAAAAGGATCAGATTCAACTAAATTAATAATCTCAGGATCAACAGAGAATTCATAATCCTTATTGGTAACACAAATAGGTGAAGTAACAAAAGCAGGGTCAGGCTTCATTCTAGCATTAAGAGACTGCTGCTTCCATTTAACTAATAATTTCTTAAGATCATATCAATCTTTACAAGCAAAGATAGCTCTAGCAGCTTCCTCTTCCATAACATAACCCTCAGGAACAACAGGCAATTCATAATCATTGGGAGAACTTTCATCATCCCTATCATCAATAATAGCATCTTCAATAATTTCATTCTCTCTACCCCTAGCAAGTTGTTCATCAAGAAATTCACCTAATGGCAAAGTAGTATCACGCATAGAAGTAGTTTCATCATAAGTATCGTGCATAGCAGAAGTGGCATCATCAATAACATGCGGCATATCAGAATTCATAGCAGTAGCAGGTTTAGGTGTCGCAAGCTTACTAATAACTGAAGGAGAATCTAGTGCAGAGCTAGATGGCAGTTCCATACCTCCCCTCGTAGTTGAGGGCAAAATCTTGGTTCTTTCGTCTTTCAAGTTCCTCATAGTGATCAACAGATATAAATCCCAAGTGACTCAGAGAATAGAGCTATGCTCCCGAGCAACAGAGCCACAAATTAGTCTTGATAACCCACAAGTGCAGGGGGTGGCAACAACTTTTGAGGGTAAAGTATTCAACCCAAATTTATTGATTTGACACAAGGGGAGCCAAAGAATATTATTAAGTATTACCAGTTGAGTTGTCAATTCAACCACACCTAGATAACTTAGTATCTGCAACAAAATATTTAGTAGCAAAGTAGTATGATAATAAAGGTAACAGTAGCAAAAGTAATATTTTTGGGTTTTGTAGTGATTCTAACAGTAGCAACGGAAAAGTAAATAAGCGAAGCACAAGATGTGAAAAACTCGTAGGCATCGGATCAGTGATGAGTAATTATGTCGGATGTGATTTCTCATGTAATAGTTATAACATAGGGTGAAACAGAACTAGCTCCAATTCATCAATGTAATGTAGGCATGTATTCCATAAATAGTCATACGTGCTTATGGAAAAGAACTTGCATGGCATCTTTTGTCCTACCCTCCCATGGCAGCGGGGTCCTAGCAGAAACTAAGGGATATTAAGGCCTCCTTTTAATAGAGAACCGGAACAACCCATTAGCACATAGTGATTACATGAACTCCTCAAACTACGGTCATCACCGAGAAGTATCCCGATTATTATCACTTCGGGGTTGTCGGATCATAACACATAATAGGTGACTATAGACTTGCAAGATAGGATCAAGAACACACATATATTCATGAAAACATAATAGGTTCAGATCTGAAATCATGCACTTCAAAAAAGATACACTTCCGTGATGATACGTGTTTGTCACAGTAGGTCGCGTTTTTTGTCATGCATGTACATCCATGACGATTTTATGACAGAATCAAGATAGTCATACCTGTACTATCGTAGAAGTGTTCCATGACATTACCAAAATTATCATCACGGAAGTGTCCACTTCCATGACGATAAATCACGCGTCACAGAAGTGATTTTGTCAAGGGTGACCGACACGTGGCATCCACCGTAACGGAACACCGTTAAGCTATCGGGTAGTGTTTTGGATCCGATAACCCGTTAACAGCCCCAACTAATGGGGATTTTCCACATGTAAAATCATCATTGGCTGGAGAAAACACGTATCGGCTCATCATTGGGACAGATGTCATCCACTCATTGGACAGAAGGCGCCAATGATACGTCGACATGTGGCACGGCCCAACAGAGGCCCATTCCTGTGAAAAGGCAGGCCTGTTTGACTTGGTCAAAAGGTGGCGGGCCGGCCCATGGAAAGCCTGTTAACGACCTGTTCGCATATAGCCCATTTACAGCCTGCTAACCCAAGGCCCGTTACGCCCTATCCGAATTAGGCCCAGTAGCGTCATCTGGGCCATCCAATATGATTCCAGCCCGTTTCCACTTCAGGCCCATGTATGGCCCATGACGTCTTTCGGCCCATATGAGGCCCTATGTAACTCTTGGCCTATTAACGACCCGTGGTGAAACTGGCCCGCAATGAATAGTGTATCACTTTACACCCACTAACGGCCCGTGGTGAAACTGGCCCGTAATGAAAAATGTATCACTTTATACCCATTAAGGGCCCGTTATTCAGTTGGGCCGTTTCCAGCCCATGTTATCTTTCGGCCTTCTCAGAGCCCATTTATTCTTGGGCTCATTTCCAGCATTGGTTTACTTACGGCCCGTTACTTTCATTTTCTGCTTGTGGGCCAAATTCAGCCCGTGGTTACAGTCGGCCCGTTTGTGGTCTGTTAATACGTTGAGCCGTTTTCATAGCGTCATCAAAGACGGCCTATTAACGATGGCCCATTATTGACAAATGGAATACATTGTGGAAAAAAATATGGCACGATACAATTCACATATACGATGACTGGCTAAATAGGATGGCATTGCATGATTCACGTATATGATGCCTGGCTAAAGAAGATGGCATTGCATAGTTCCCATATACTCCCTCCATTCCTAAATATTTGTCTTTTTAGAGATTTCAAATGGACTACCACATACGGATGTATATAGACATATTTGAGTGTAGATTCACTCATTTTGTTTCGTATGTAGTCACTTGTGGAAATCTCTAAAAAGACAAATATTTAGGAATGGAGGGAGTATGATATAGAAACCAAACAGGTGGCATTCACACAAAGCAAATCTAAACTAAGTTGATGACATATAAGATGTATAATGTAAGCAATGCAAGGCGCAATATGCATGATATGACCAACATCAGCATACCAGGTTAGAGAAAACACCTCAGGTGGTAAACAGGCATGGTCGGCTCCTTCTGAATCTCCATCTGAACAGTTATCTTCCTCTGGAATACAATCTGGAAATGCAGGAGAGGGGGGCCACTTCGCCCACCATGGAGCAGCGTCTGCATGACATTATATTCGCATGCAATGGTCTTCTCTTTTTCTCTACATGTTCAGTACGATTGTGTATAATATCTGACATGCATAATAAAAAAATAGTTAGATTTTGTAAGGCCTAAGGGGTGCATGCAAAAATCAAGACTGATGGTAGCAAACGAGTGGATGGATCCAAAACTAATGCTAGTAGGTAGATTATAGCTTCAATTTAAAAAGATAGACAATGGATCATCTATTGTTTGTTGCCCACCCAACATGAACCACATAGAAGACCCCAGATGAACCAGATAGTAGACAGATACTATTCGTTGCTGGCTCGATATGAGACCCATGGGCAATTCAAAACTCAAGATTGAACGATAAAGTAGCAGGTAATAATAACCGATGTATAACCTAAGCAAACACGAAAGACTACGACCTCTCTTCCGGAACTGTGTACTCCTCAGGTTCATCTGCTCAGTCGATGATGGTAAGGCAGTTGGCGTGGCTGCCAGCAACAGGGAAGATGATCTCAGGTGGCGAAAGAAAGTCTGCAGGGGGGATCTCTGCTGCAGTGAATGCTTCTGTCAATGGTGCACCTCAGGTGGGGTGGATGACGGCACGGCAGGAGCAGGACATAACAGACAGAGTTTTCTTTGACGCCAATCTGAAAATGAAGTAAATCTGTAAGGGCTCCTTAGAATTGGAGGATTCTATAAACGCGGGGATAGGAAAAACATAGGAATAGGATAGGAATGCACGTGCAAAACAGAGCATTTGGAAACATAGGATTTTAGTCAACCTGGGTGTTTGGCTCACATGAATTCGAAGAACAGAGGAATGGATAAACAAAGTGATGCGACGAGTGTACAACCTCTATGGCATAGCCTTGTGGACCTCGGCATCATTGGGTTGGACGTGGAGGATGGTGATGATGCTGGTGTGACTGTCGGAGGCGGGGAAGAAGATCCGAGGCCTCTAGAAACGGCGCCGAGGGTACTGCTCCGTTGTGATGGACGGTTCCTGTAACGCCCCGAGACCGACGCTCCAGAAGACTTCCAGCTATTCCGAGTTTCTTCGTGTGATTTGTTTTATTTGTTGCATTCATCCTTACATCATGTGCATTGCATCATGTCGTCATGCCATCATATCATTAATTTTTAAAACCTCAACTAAATAAATTGTATGGATTTTTCGATCCATTTAAATCGAGGGAATTCACATGGTGATTCTCTTTAAAACATATCCTCTCGATATTTAGAGAGCTATAGTAATTATTCCATTTATTTGGAATTAACCATAACCCACTTGCAAAATAATCCCAATGCCTTTGTTATCACATCTCTCGACCTCTAACCTTGTCTTTTTTTCTTTCATCTTTTTTCGGAGCTCCACCAAAAATCCTCAACATTTTTGGACCTTCCTTTTATCAAGTCCTAGTTCAAACCCATTTGAATTAAATTCAAATGAGTTTGAATTCTTATCGTTCGATCTTGGCCATTTCTATTTCCTTGGAACCAGCGCATTTTTGCGAGTCCGGGAAAATTACCCCCATGCGTAAATGCTATCCCAAACACTTCCTTTCCTCTTCTTTTCCTCTTTGGTGTTTTCTATTTTGGAAAATAAGAGAATAGGGGGAGAGAGGAGCAAGCCCAGCCGGCCTCTAAGGCCCATCTGCAGCCCAGCCGGCGCCCCACCGACCAAACCCTAGCCCCGCTAGCCCGACTCCCTCCTCTCGATCCCCTCCTCCTCGTTTTCCTTCCGCCGCCAGCGCCCGACCTCGTCGCCCTCTCTCCCGATCGATCCACTCCCTCCTCTCGATCTCACCCTCTCCCTTGCAGCCTCGCATCCGACCCCTCTCAGCCCCACGCCTTGCCTCCCATGGCGCCCGATCCATGGCCTCCTTTCCTTCCATCGTCGTTCTCTTCAGCTCCGCAGCAACGCGCCCTGCTGCCGTTGCTCTTCTCGCGACCCCGTCGCCACCTCCTGCCGCCGGCGCCCCGAGGACCCGCGCCGAGCCCCGCGGCTCCGCCGCCCACCCAGGGACCTCACGACCTACATCGGCCCCTGCTGCGCCCCTACATCGGGACCCCGTCCGCCTCTCCTCCCGTGCTCGATGCCACGGGCGCACACAAGGGCGCCTCCCATGCCCGCCGTTGCCCGTTGCTGCTTCGGCCATGGCGCCACCTTGCTCCTCCCGCATCGAGCGTGCGACCCCGCGTCCCCGCCGGCTCCTGTCGCTGCCTCCTCCTCCCTCACCTGCGGCCTCCTCCTCATCGCCCCGCGCCTCCCGGAGGGCCACCCTGCGCGCGACCCCGTCTCCTTGGCTGCCCAGCGTCGCTGCCTCGCCAGCTCCTCCGCTGGATCTCGCCTCTGTCAAAGACGGCAGCAGCAACAGCTGCACCTTCCCTGTTGTGGCCATCCCCTGCTCGTCTTGTCGCACGAAGACCCGTGTACCCGGAACACCAAGACCCTTCCATGGATGCGTCAAGTACCCCTGCCTCCACAACCACCAAACCAGGAACGCCAAGTTCATCTACGAAAAACGTGTACGACTACATCCGAGGTGGATTTCGTCAAGTACCCCTTCGGGTGCGCCAAGTTCGACTACATGGTCCGCCAAGTAGCTCTACCGACGACCCCGGACATCTACGGCCGTGTACCACTACCGTCGCCGAAAACCGTCAAGTGTACAACTACCGTCGCCAAGATCGCGAGTACCTCTACGAAACGTGAACAACTACTTCCCACGACGACACGTGAACAACTACCTCCTCTACGACCGCTACGAGAACGTCTACTTCCTCTACATCGTACCGAACTCGAACCGCCCCGAAACGCATGCTTCAAAGGTATAACCGCCGAGAACGACCGCCGTGGAACGAATGCATGTGTGTTGTATGAGATGCCCGCGTTTGCACCGTGTCCGAAATTGTCGCGTGCAGGTTTCTCCTCGTTGCCATGCCACCATCTTGTGGGAACCCGGTATCCGGGATCACCCCACCTTCTATCGCATGACTTGCTCACGTCACACTTCCTTTTGCACCGGTACCTCCATGAGTTACCGGGACCGGAATGTTGCCGTGGCATCATTTTCGGATTCGTCGCCGTGGCACCCTTTTTGTTCCACCATGGTGACCAAATGCTTCTTAATGCTCTTGTCAACATTTTCATAAAAATTGCATAAAACTTGTATATGTCATCCGCATCATGATAACAACATTTAAAATGTTTAAACTTGTTGTTGCATTAAATTTCTAAATGCATATGGGGATTTACCGGATTTGTTGTTTTTATATCCGGCCCCATTTAAATTGTTTAGATGGTATAGTTTATATTATGCTTCACCTCTTGCCATGTTAATCAACATTTAAAATTGTTGGGGTACATAAACGAGAGAGAACTAAATAATTGATGTGGTGTTTCGTCAATATGCAACCCATTGCATATTGAGCTCCACTAATTTGTAGGATTGTTTGTGCCCTTTGCCATGCCATGCTTCATTAAACCGGACATGCATCATACTCGTTTGTGCATCATGCCATGTTGATGTGTTGGTTATTTACTATGTTGTGTGCTTCTTTTCCGGTGATTGCTTCTTCGGGTTGGTTCCGATAACGTCGCGTTTGTGAGGATTTGTTCAACTACGTCCGTTTGTCTTCTTCATGGACTCGTTCTTCTTCCTTGCGGGATTTCAGGCAAGATGATCATACCCTCGAAATCACTACTATCTTTGCTATGCTAGTTTGCTCGCTCTTGCTATGCCAATGCTACGATGCCTACCATTTGCTTGTCAGCCTCCCAAATTGCCATGTCAACCTCTAACCCACCATGTCCTAGCAAACCGTTGTTTGGCTATGTTACCGCTTTGCTCAGCCCCTCTTATAGCGTTGTTAGTTGCAGGTGAAGATTGAAGTTTGTTCCTTGTTGGAATATGGAGATGTTGTTCCTTGTTGGAACATGTTTACTTGTTGGGATATCACAATATATCTTATTTAATTAATGCATCTATATACTTGGTAAAGGGTGGAAGGCTCGGCCTTATGCCTGGTGTTTTGTTCCACTCTTGCCGCCCTAGTTTCCGTCATATCGGTGTTATGTTCCCGGATTTTGCTTCCCGTACGCGGTTGGGCTATAATGGGAACCCCTTGACAGTTCGCCTTAAGTAAAGCTCTTCCAGCAATGCCCAACATTGGTTTTACTATTCGCCACCTAGCCTTTTCTTTCCCTTGGGTTCTGCAGACTCAAGGGTCATCTTTATTTTAACCCCCCCGGGCCAGTGCTCCTCTGAGTGTTGGTCCGAACTGGGCAGCCTGCGGGGCCACCTCGGGGAAACTTGAGGGTTGGTTTTACTCGTAGCTTGACCTATCTGAGTGTGCCCTGAGAAAGAGATATGTGCAGCTCCTATCGGGATTTGTCGGCACATTCGGGCGGTGTTGCTGGTTTAGTTTTACCCTGTCGAAATGTCTTGTTGTACCGGGATACCGAGTCTGATCGGAACGTCTCGGGTGGAGGTCTATTCCTTCGTTGACCGTGAGAGCTTGTCATGGGCTAAGTTGGGACACCCCTGCAGGGATTTGAACTTTCGAAAGCCGTGCCCGCGGTTATGGGCAGATGGGAATTTGTTAACGTCCGGTTGTAGAAAACCCGAAGTTGACCTTAATTAAAATACATCAACCGCGTGTGTAACCGTGATGGTCTCTTTCCGGCGGAGTCCGGGAAGTGAACACGGTGTTGGAGTTATGCTTGACGTAGGTTGCTATAGGATCACTTCTTGATCATACTTTTATCGACCGTGCTTTGCCTTCTCTTCTCGCTCTCATTTGCGTATGTTAGCCACCATATACGCTAGTCGCTTGCTGCAGCTCCACCTCATTACTCCATCCTTCCTATAAGCTTAAATAGTCTTGATCTCGCGGGTGCGAGATTGCTGAGTCCCCGTGGCTCACAGATACTTCCAAAACCAGTTTGCAGGTGCCTATGTTACCGTGCAGATGACGCAACCAAGCTCAAGGAGGAGCTCGATGAAGATCTTCCCTTTGTGTTGTTTCGTTCTAGTTGATCAGTAGTGGAGCCCAGTTGGGGTCGATCGGGGACCTTTGTTGCATTTGGGGTTCTTCTTTTATTTTGGTTCCGTAGTCGGACCTTGATTGTATCTGGATGATGTAATGCTTTATTCATGTAATTGTGTGAAGTGGCGATTGTAAGCCAACTATGTATCTCTTTCCCTTATGTATTACATGGGTTGTGTGAAGATTACCTCACTTGCGACATTGCTTTCAATGCGGTTATGCCTCTAAGTCAAGCTTCGACACGTGGGAGATATAGCCGCATCGAGGGCGTTACAAGTTGGTAATCAGAGCCTTCCCCGACCTTAGGAGCCCCACTGCTTGATTGTTTTTAGCGGCCGAGTTGTGTCTAGAAAAATGTTTTGAGTCATTTAGGAATTATATATCGGAGAGTTTAGGAATTCTTTTTACTTCTCAGTCTCTTCATCGCTCTGGTAAGGCATCCTGACGTAGAGTTTTGACTCTTCTCTTCTCAAATTTCACTAAAAAAAATTTAGGATCACGCGGGTATCTTGGAATCGTTCCGATGGTTTTATGATGAGAACATTGTCTTGGTGCCTCCTGTCAGGGGTTTAGTGGAAGTGTCCCGGGGAGTTGAGCTCTAAGGTGTTGTCGTCATAATTTTATCGTTGCAGTTCTGGAATACCTGAGTTTAGTACGCCGACATCGAAAATCTCTTTTATGCAGTTGTTGGTGAGATAACCCCGATAACCCAGTACTGAGGTGAGTACGGGAGTATTGCCATGACTTGTATAACGGATGCTTTTCGAAGGTTGAGGTAGATGATTTCCGAAGGTTTCTTGGTTATGTGTTGAAGGATGGATACAGCTGGATGTAGGATTTGCTAGTTTTGGGTGAGATATTATGCTTCCCCTGTATCCCCAACACCTGATTGCATAACCGGAAAATTTCGGGAGTTTCATAGGTGGGAATTCAAGTAGCTCTTAGGATATCTTTCCGACGGATGTATGATATGAAATTGGGGTTCGACGTCTAGTGGTCCGCCTATTCACGGTCGATTTTACAGTGGTCTCGTTGTGTCTTAAAGAGTCCTTGGCTATGCCGACTCGGGGACGCTTCGTATGTCATGTGCACTGCCTTGTACATGATGGTGCTGTACGATCGAGCCCGTGTAGGCCCCACCACAAAAACTTCGGACGAAATCTCTATCATATGTTTGTTCCGGCTTATTTCGCAACTCAATTCTTTGTTTTGTTTTGAGTTGTGGCATTCGAGTTGCTTCGAAGTCAAATGTTGATTCCATACCTTCCCCAAATGGTGTTCTCATACTTCGGTGTGAATACTAATCCTTCTTGATCATCGAGATTGTGCTGTCAATCCTTTTTAACCGGTGTGCTCCTCCTCAAGCGGATCCAATCATTTCAACATCAGTAAGATCAATTATCTCTTCTTCTCAACGGTGTTTGTTTCCTCCGTCCCAAGTTGTTTTTGTTTTCCTGCCCTCCCACCCCTTTTTCTTCAAGGACTAAGATTTCTTCTCCAAGTATCCTTTTATTTTTGTGAAGTCTCCTCATTCTTTTTCGTCAATATTCTTATCCGGTGATTCTCATGAAGATTCTAATGGAGTCTCAAGTTCATCATTCTTCATTCCTTTTCTTCTCCGGTGTTGTCAATTCAAGCTTTCGGGGTTGATCATATTCTTTTCCGTATTTCATTGCTATCCCATGCCGGTGCCTCTCATAATTGTTCATATCTCTCTATTCTTATTCGGAGTGCTCAAGATATCTCAGAAGATTCGTGTTTCCATTCTCAATCCGTTCAAGCTATTTGGAGATTATTATCTCATTCAAGTCATTTAATTCAACCGGTGCAACATCTCTTTTAAATCTTTTCAACGGTGTTCTTTTGAGTGGGCCCTAACCCACAGGTCTTTTTTCCAGGATCTTACCTGACTCTCCCAACTTTCCCGAAGTTATTCTCAAATTCATTGCAAAGTTTGACGTAAGAATGAATTATCATCAGTTAAATGTTTTTCTCCAAGATCTTTCAAATTCTTATCATCGTTGGCTCAACTTTTCCATTCTTTATTCCGGAGTGTCTCAATAATTCTTGGTGGTGTTTCTCGTTGTCATTCTCAACATTTGAAGACCGAAGAAGATTTTTTTCTCTCAATCTTGCTCTATTCTCTCAGAGATTCGTGATTCTAGCTTGTTGCCATCCTCTCATAATTATTTGCAATTGTGAGATATTCTTTTTATCCATCCGGTGCAAATTCAGGAGTCTTTTCAGTTTGATTCTCTGAAGGCCATTATTTCGGGATTATTCATTCTCAGCTTTCAGTTATCACTCTCCAATTTTACCGGTGCATCAAGTGATCTCTAATCAGCTTGTGATCTCTGCGCTCTCATGTATCTAAATCCTCTCAAGCTCCTTCGTTCATTTGCTAATTCTTACCGGTGATGCACCCCTACTTCGATCATTTTCAATTCTTACGGTGGTTCTTTCAAGATCTCTCTTCCTTGTTCATCATATCAATTCATTTGTTGTTCCAATCCTACCGGTGGTTCGTTGAAGACCTTCTCAAGTTTACGCTATATCTCTTTTAATCCCTTCTACGAGAATAAGTAGTATGCCAAATCCGTTGATTGTCGTCAATTTAATTGGTGAAGGATAAGCATAACATAATTCTTATTCTTGTTCATCCAAGCGATTAATTCTTTATTCCGGAGGCCTTAAAATTCTCGGTTTCATTTGTTTCATCTTCTCTTTTTCCCGGAGTTCCAAGCTCTAATTATCACGGAGATCCATCTAAATCATTGCAAGGATTCACCTTGTGTTTTCAATTTCTCTTTCTTTTCATTCCTTTTGTTTACCGGAGTTCTTCATGGAGGTTCTACATGACGATTCATCAAGGATTTAATTCCTTCTCAAAGTTTTCATCAAGATTCATTTCTAGGGAGCTCAAGCTTTCTTCATATTGTAATCCGGGGTGCAATTCTTTCTACCATATTTTGGAGGTGGTATTATGTCATTCTTGATAATTTGAGTTCATGTTCCATGATTCACATGTTGTTAAGAATGAGTTATTTTTAAATCCATCAACCTCGTTGTTGGAGTTATCTTGTGTCATATTTCACCTAAAAGCCTTCCCTAAGGATTGTTGCTATTTATGGTGCTTATAAATGACCCAAGTTCTTCATTTGTCCTTCCGGTGAAATAAGTTTCTCGTCTCCTTGTTGATATCAATCCAATCATTTGTTTCCGTTGGTGGCAGATGTTGGCATTTTCTTCTCCATTCTTCTATTTCAATTATCTATCTTCTATTCTTTTGTTCCGGAGGCAGTGTGTTGTTGATTTCATCAAGTAACATCCCATCTTCTCAAGTTCATGTTCTATTCCTTCCATGTTCAACCGGAGTACTGCCCGAATTCTTCCCCTCTCATCTTGTTTTAACCGGAGTGGTTTCGAATTCTATCTTGTCCATTAAACTCTTGATTCATGTCTTTGCAACCTTCAAGTTCTCGTAATGTTCCTTGTTCTTTTTTTTTCTAACGGATTGTTTGCAATCTCGTTCTTCTCAGTTGTGCTCTTTCTTTTAAATTGCTCAACCTCTCAAGGTTCTTTGGTTTCACTCATTGGTCGAAGAAGCAACTTAGTTTTACCTCTTCTCTTCCTCTTCCATTTCTCTCCGGTGCCATCCTAGATCTCGGGACGAGATCCTCTCGTAGTGGTGGAGTGTTGTAACGCCCCGAGACCGACGCTCCAGAAGACTTCCAGCTATTCCGAGTTTCGTCGTGTGATTTGTTTTATTTGTTGCATTCATCCTTGCATCATGTGCATTGCATCATGTCGTCATGCCATCATATCATTAATTTTTAAAACCTCAACTAAATAAATTGTATGGATTTTTCGATCCATTTAAATCGAGGGAATTCACATGGTGATTCTCTTTAAAACATATCCTCTCGATATTTAGAGAGCTATAGTAATTATTCCATTTATTTGGAATTAACCATAACCCACTTGCAAAATAATCCCAATGCCTTTGTTATCACATCTCTCGACCTCTAAGCTTGTCTTTTATTCTTTCATCTTTTTTCGGAGCTCCACCAAAAATCCTCAACATTTTTGGACCTTCCTTTTATCAAGTCCTAGTTCAAACCCATTTGAATTAAATTCAAATGAGTTTGAATTCTTATCGTTCGATCTTGGCCATTTCTATTTCCTTGGAACCAGCGCATTTGCGAGTCCGGGAAAATTACCCCCATGCGTAAATGCTATCCCAAACACTTCCTTTCCTCTTCTTTTCCTCTTTGGTGTTTTCTATTTTGGAAAATAAGAGAATAGGGGGAGAGAGGAGCAAGCCCAGCCGGCCTCTAAGGCCCATCTGCAGCCCAGCCGGCGCCCCACCGACCAAACCCTAGCCCCGCTAGCCCGACTCCCTCCTCTCGATCCCCTCCTCCTCGTTTTCCTTCCGCCGCCAGTGCCCGACCTCGTCGCCCTCTCTCCCGATCGATCCACTCCCTCCTCTCGATCTCACCCTCTCCCTCGCAGCCTCGCATCCGACCCCTCTCAGCCCCACGCCTTGCCTCCCATGGCGCCCGATCCATGGCCTCCTTTCCTTCCGTCGTCGTTCTCTTCAGCTCCGCAGCAACGCGCCCTGCTGCCGTTGCTCTTCTCGCGACCCCGTCGCCACCTCCTGCCGCCGGCGCCCCGAGGACCCGCGCCGAGCCCCGCGGCTCCGCCGCCCACCCAGGGACCTCACGACCTACATCGGCCCCTGCTTCCCCCCTACATCGGGACCCCGTCCGCCTCTCCTCCCGTGCTCGATGCCACCGGCACACACAAGGGCGCCTCCCATGCCCGTCGTTGCCCGTTGCTGCTTCGGCCATGGCGCCACCTTGCTCCTCCCGCATCGAGCGTGCGACCCCGCGTCCCCGCGGGCTCCTGTCGCTGCCTCCTCCTCCCTCACCTGCGGCCTCCTCCTCATCGCCCCGCGCCTCCCGGAGGGCCACCCTGCGCGCGACCCCGTCTCCTTGGCTGCCCAGCGCCGCTGCCTCGCCAGCTCCTCCGCTGGATCTCGCCTCTGTCAAAGACGGCAGCAGCAACAGCTGCACCTTCCCTGTTGTGGCCATCCCCTGCTCGTCTTGTCGCACGAAGACCCGTGTACCCGGAACACCAAGACCCTTCCATGGATGCATCAAGTACCCCTGCCTCCACAACCACCAAACCAGGAACGCCAAGTTCATCTACGAAAAACGTGTACGACTACATCCGAGGTGGATTTCGTCAAGTACCCCTTCGGGTGCGCCAAGTTCGACTACATGGTCCGCCAAGTAGCTCTACCGACGACCCCGGACATCTACGGCCGTGTACCACTACCGTCGCCGAAAACCGTCAAGTGTACAACTACCGTCGCCAAGATCGCGAGTACCTCTACGAAACGTGAACAACTACTTCCCACGACGACACGTGAACAACTACCTCCTCTACGACCGCTACGAGAACGTCTACTTCCTCTACATC
The DNA here is from genome assembly GCF_002162155.2 of Triticum dicoccoides. Lineage (NCBI taxonomy): Eukaryota > Viridiplantae > Streptophyta > Magnoliopsida > Poales > Poaceae > Triticum > Triticum dicoccoides. The sequence continues at coordinate 198,668,784 of NC_041387.1, read as the reverse complement.
GTACCGAACTCGAACCGCCCCGAAACGCACGCTTCAAAGGTATAACCGCCGAGAACGACCGCCGTGGAACGAATGCATGTGTGTTGTATGAGATGCCCGCGTTTGCACCGTGTCCGAAATTGTCGCGTGCAGGTTTCTCCTCGTCGCCATGCCACCATCTTGTGGGAACCCGGTATCCGGGATCACCCCACCTTCTATCGCATGAGTTGCTCACGTCACACTTCCTTTTGCACCGGTACCTCCATGAGTTACCGGGACCGGAATGTTGCCGTGGCATCATTTTCGGATTCGTCGCCGTGGCACCCTTTTTGTTCCACCATGGTGACCAAATGCTTCTTAATGCTCTTGTCAACATTTTCATAAAAATTGCATAAAACTTGTATATGTCATCCGCATCATGATAACAACATTTAAAATGTTTAAACTTGTTGTTGCATTAAATTGCTAAATGCATATGGGGATTTACCGGATTTGTTGTTTTTATATCCGGCCCCATTTAAATTGTTTAGATGGTATAGTTTATATTATGCTTCACCTCTTGCCATGTTAATCAACATTTAAAATTGTTGGGGTACATAAACGAGAGAGAACTAAATAATTGATGTGGTGTTTCGTCAATATGCAACCCATTGCATATTGAGCTCCACTAATTTGTAGGATTGTTTGTGCCCTTTGCCATGCCATGCTTCATTAAACCGGACATGCATCATACTCGTTTGTGCATCATGCCATGTTGATGTGTTGGTTATTTACTATGTTGTGTGCTTCTTTTCCGGTGATTGCTTCTTCGGGTTGGTTCCGATAACGTCGCGTTTGTGAGGATCCGTTCAACTACGTCCGTTTGTCTTCTTCATGGACTCGTTCTTCTTCCTTGCGGGATTTCAGGCAAGATGATCATACCCTCGAAATCACTACTATCTTTGCTATGCTAGTTTGCTCGCTCTTGCTATGCCAATGCTACGATGCCTACCATTTGCTTGTCAGCCTCCCAAATTGCCATGTCAACCTCTAACCCACCATGTCCTAGCAAACCGTTGTTTGGCTATGTTACCGCTTTGCTCAGCCCCTCTTATAGCGTTGTTAGTTGCAGGTGAAGATTGAAGTTTGTTCCTTGTTGGAATATGGAGATGTTGTTCCTTGTTGGAACATGTTTACTTGTTGGGATATCACAATATATCTTATTTAATTAATGCATCTATATACTTGGTAAAGGGTGGAAGGCTCGGCCTTATGCCTGGTGTTTTGTTCCACTCTTGCCGCCCTAGTTTCCGTCATATCGGTGTTATGTTCCCGGATTTTGCGTCCCTTACGCGGTTGGGCTATAATGGGAACCCCTTGACAGTTCGCCTTAAGTAAAGCTCTTCCAGCAATGCCCAACATTGGTTTTACCATTCGCCACCTAGCCTTTTCTTTCCCTTGGGTTCTGCAGACTCAAGGGTCATCTTTATTTTAACCCCCCCGGGCCAGTGCTCCTCTGAGTGTTGGTCCGAACTGGGCAGCCTGCGGGGCCACCTCGGGGAAACTAGAGGGTTGGTTTTACTCGTAGCTTGACCTATCTGAGTGTGCCCTGAGAAAGAGATATGTGCAGCTCCTATCGGGATTTGTCGGCACATTCGGGCGGTGTTGCTGGTTTAGTTTTACCCTGTCGAAATGTCTTGTTGTACCGGGATACCGAGTCTGATCGGAACGTCTCGGGTGGAGGTCTATTCCTTCGTTGACCGTGAGAGCTTGTCATGGGCTAAGTTGGGACACCCCTGCAGGGATTTGAACTTTCGAAAGCCGTGCCCGCGGTTATGGGCAGATGGGAATTTGTTAACGTCCGGTTGTAGAAAACCCGAAGTTGACCTTAATTAAAATACATCAACCGCGTGTGTAACCGTGATGGTCTCTTTCCGGCGGAGTCCGGGAAGTGAACACGGTGTTGGAGTTATGCTTGACATAGGTTGCTATAGGATCACTTCTTGATCATACTTTTATCGACCGTGCTTTGCCTTATCTTCTCGCTCTCATTTGCGTATGTTAGCCACCATATACGCTAGTCGCTTGCTGCAGCTCCACCTCATTACTCCATCCTTCCTATAAGCTTAAATAGTCTTGATCTCGCGGGTGCGAGATTGCTGAGTCCCCGTGGCTCACAGATACTTCCAAAACCAGTTTGCAGGTGCCTATGTTACCGTGCAGATGACGCAACCAAGCTCAAGGAGGAGCTCGATGAAGATCTTGCCCTTTGTGTTGTTTCGTTCTAGTTGATCAGTAGTGGAGCCCAGTTGGGGTCGATCGGGGACCTTTGTCGCATTTGGGGTTCTTCTTTTATTTTGGTTCCATAGTCGGACCTTGATTGTATCTGGATGATGTAATGCTTTATTCATGTAATTGTGTGAAGTGGCGATTGTAAGCCAACTATGTATCTCTTTCCCTTATGTATTACATGGGTTGTGTGAAGATTACCTCACTTGCGACATTGCTTTCAATGCGGTTATGCCTCTAAGTCGTGCTTCGACACGTGGGAGATATAGCCGCATCGAGGGCGTTACAGTTCCGTCGTTGGAGTAGCTTCGCTAAGGTGTACGGCGATGAGGCTGAAGCATGACAAGATAGACAACGTTAATCTGAAGTGGGACCCTAATATTATCTGCAATAGATGATGTAAAATACATCACCAAAAAGTGCTAGATGTAAAACGCATCAGCCGCGCCACGGCCGCTCCGACAGATGTTGTAAGTACTGTTCACTCTGAACTTAACTGAAGAAAATGAACATCATAGTCGAAACTGAATTTTAGTGTCGAAACTGATTGAACTAGTAACAGAGCATTGCAATAGATGTTTAGGGCATTCGAGCACTAGTAGCAGAGAAGCAGTGATCTAAATCAGCAGACGCTCGAGCAGGGAACGCACTAGCAGAGAGCAAGTCGTGCAGTAGCACCGCGAGCGAGTGCTAAAGCAGCAACTCCTGTAGCTGCCGGAGGTCGTGTAGCAGCAGGAGCAGCGCAAGCGAGAGCAAGAGCAGAGCAGCAGCACGAACGAAAGCAGGAGCAGTGCAGCAGCGCGACCGACAGCAAGAACAGAGCCGCAGCGCGAGCGAGAGCCGAAGCAACTGCAGCTAGTGCCGTTGTGGAAGTCGCCACCGAGGAAGCAACGACATGGGGGAGAGACGCCATGGATGATGTGGCCGGCGACGGCACCGTTGATGGAGACGCCATGTCTACTCGGTATCGAGCACCGGCAGCCCCATGAGATCGAATTACTAAACAGTAAGACTCAACTACCTAGGATCCACCACAGTGTTTTAAGCCTCTCAGCCGTTGGATTACTCTAACCTACGATCTGATTGAGCTAGATCGTCCCAGTTCATGCCGCACGCGATCGAGGCGCCATCTTGCGGGCCGCTACTCCACAGAACGAGCTTCAGTTTCTCTCCACCATCGGGCCGTCAAAGCCCAAGTACTCCCATTCGGTAACAAGCCAGGTCGTCATGTTTGCCCGAATGAACACTCCACGACTCATCTGCTCCTTCCTCCGTGATGCGCCACCGCCGTCGGCGATATTCTGCAGCATGTCTGTCTCAGCATAGGTGCAGTCCACCCGCCTTCTACTCTTCCTCCGTAGGCCCCTTCTTCAATGTTTTAAATTTTGTGTCTTGCAAGTTTCCACCATAGCGGCTGCAGCGGCCGCGCGCGCCATCGGCGTCCATCACCGGCTGTCAGGTACCGGCAGTTCACAAAAAACTCATTTTTAATCAATACATTCCCCTCGGCCTCGAAATTTTTCCTGTGTCCGTTTGAATTTATTTTCTTTTGGACTGGTGTCTCAGTAGGGTTCTTCAAGAACAAATAAGAGGTTTCAGCAAATTGGGGGTGAGTGAAAACAAGAGGAACCAGAGGTGCGTGCTCTCTTGGCCTGATTCTGGTGATGGGAATTATTTCCTTGTGCTTCCTTGATTATGCCGGAAACAACAAAGCCACAAAAATGTTTGGTAGTAATCCTTAATATTCTTAGTGATTGATGCAGTCAGAGAAGGGGAAAGAGAAATACACTGAAGAAGCAGCGACATGAGCCAGAAAACAGCCACCCCACTTATATTGGGCATATCCCCCATGGCTTCGGTGAAGACCAGATGCAAGGTAACTCTATATTGGTAGAGCTTACAAAGTTTTGGGATGCATGCGGTGGTCTGGTCCTTCTTTTAACTTTGTTAGTTTTGTTTTCATTGCAAATTACCTTCAGCAAATTATCTCTTTTCAAAAGGCCAGGATTGTGTGGAACTGCAAGGTATTCTATATAGCTTTACATGGTGTCTTGTGATATGTGTGTACCCTCTGAACATCTTTTGATGTTATTAGATCGGAATTATGAATCCATTGAGTCTAACAACCTTGAGGTAAGCTCGTGCATTAGGATATACTGGGGCCAGGCTGTATTTGTGTTCCTTGCTTACAATTTTGGGTATATTCTTGGTGTATCATGTGCCAAAGATTGTAGCCGACGAATAACTACCTGTTGTTTGACCACATCTTTCAAATTGTTCTTTCCAAGCATCGCTTCTAGCTAGGTAGATTTTACTTGTTTGGGCATGTACAGCCATCCCGCATTTTGTTGTGCTTATATGGGTATGCATTGGCATCTGCCAAAAACGATGATAATAAGATTGAATTAGCAACAAAGTTGACCCATTTTTCAAATAGTATTGTACTCATGATTGTAAGTAATTATTTGATATAGTTCTGCACTCTATTAATAAAACTGAAATCCATAAAAGGTTCTCTCATGTTGCTTGCTACTGCTGATGGGTGCTCTTCTTGCATACATAATAGGTTAACTTTGTGCATCTGCTTTCGAACATGATTCGACTTTTGCTTATATGTCTGTGTCCATCTTCTACCCAGGTTACATTGATGTGTTAATTCTCTTCCCCTATCAGCAGGCCAGAAGTTGTCCCTGGAGCTTCAGCATAAGGACTTGGCTCTCCAGGGAGAAAACAGGGCAGCTCTTTTTCTTCTTCTAATTATACTCTTTGTGGTGTGTTTGCTCCAAATCAAGAAGCGAGTATTTTTGTAGCATTTTGGCCAACAATTAATAAGCTACAGTGAAGGCAATATGTGAGGATCAAGCTCCCTGAGTATTTGTTTCCATGATTATGTGCTATTATGCAGTCTCTCCAAATTCGTAAATGAAGTGAAGTACAATTAAGGATTTTTTTTATGTTCTATTCGTTCTTTCCTCATGAACGTGCTAAAAAGAAAATGTAATACAACTAATATTTTTTTGCAAGTGGATCAGCTGTATATAAATTAAAGAAATATGGCCAACCATTGACATCGTGCCTCTATAACTCGAGTGATTCAAATGATAGAAATTATAAATTGTCTGTACATTCAATTATTTGTTGGATCAATTCCTTCACAATGGATGGGTGTGGCAACGCGTGCCTTGATGTTCTAGTAAAAGATAAAATGCAGCGGTGAGTGCAGAATTGGCCTCGGCTTCATCGGAGGAATTAGTGAGGGTGTTGCGGTTCCGGTGGGGCAGGTCAAGACGGCGCTGTGGAGGACGGGGCGGCTGATCTGGCGGGACGACGAGATCGACAATGGATCCTCATCCGGTGCGGTGGATGAGGGACGGCGAGCTGTTGCGGTGGACGACGTAGTCGGGGAAGAGTCTCCGGCTGGGCGGCGGTCGGGAGGCCAACGGAGGAGCATGGGGTTTCGCGGGTTTTGGCGGCCTCGGTGTACGAATGGGGGGGCAAGGGGGGAGCCAAGCTTAGGGACGAGCTTGTCTGAAATGTAGGGTAAGTTACCAGTATACCCCCACCGGTTTTCACACCGCGACGTGGAGCTTCATTTCCGGCTGAGGGGTAGAAGGGGGATTTCACGTGTCTGGGCTGCGGGAGCGATTTCGGATGAGGAGGGAGTTCTCGTGCGCGTCCAAATTTTGGGATAACAAGGCGCGACGCGGGTTGAAGAAGCGGGAGTTTCAAAGCAGTTGAGACAAAAGATACTCGAGCTTGAAAATTTTGGGATAACAAGGTGCGGATTCCTTGTGAGGCAGAACAAACTTAACGTGTAAAAAAACAATTCGTACAAGACACAATAGAGTCATGTCCCCTTTTACTATATTGCTAGAGATGCCATTGAAAAAACTACAAGAAAAATGTAAAAAAATCGGGAGAACAATATTACCCTGCAAAGTACCAAATCGATTCACACTTCCCTCAACAACAACAAAAAACAAATCAATTCCCACCAAAGAAAGAGTAATGTCCCTTTTTATATGATTACAGATGCCATGATCTCAAATTTCAATTTTTGAATCCACGTTATGTTGAATTTGAATATATCATTAGGTGACCTTGCGGTTTATAATTGATGTAGTCGTACATTTTGATCTTCAATCATATATGAACATTTTACTCCACCATGTGAACATATATATTGTCGTCTACCATATGGACTAAATTTGAGTCAATTTTCCTTATTTGAATACGATTGTTGTCAATTTATACAATAATTTAAATATTATCTTGATAACATAAAGACATGCATATATCAGTAATCATATTTCACTATGAACTACATGTACCATACGCTCTCCAATTCAAATATTTGTAGCCATTTTATGTTTAATTCAAATCATAGTACATTATTGGTCTAGGTAGCGAGATGTTTGGGATAATCTAAACCATGTTTTCATACGTATAATTTTTGGCTGAATTGGGACAAGTTTTGGTATGAGCCTCTTGCAAAACTGGAGATTCTCTCAACAAGCCTCGTGGTTCCGAGAGGGAACGCACAAATATACGCTGCCTCCCCCCTAATTTTATTTACAGAGGCAACATAGAACTCTATGAGTGCCCTGTTAAATTTTGGAATTACTTCGGGTTCATTTGGCCTTTTTATACATTCATTGACTTTCTAGACTTTTAATGTGCATAATCTAAATATGAATTGCATGCACATGCTCTGGTGCACCAAAGTGGGTTGAAAAATCACATGTGTGTCCTTGGTTGAATTTCTAGGTCCCATGGAAGAAATAAGAATGAAATTCAAACATCTGGGCATCATGACTCTGCCGAGAACATCGAGAAACTTAGATTTTAAATTCATGTAAATCCAAAACTCGGCTAGAAATCATGAAACTTGGCATGGTGTCATGTCATGGTACTAACATGTTGTGGTAAAAAATTGGGCCGATTTGGAAGCTCGTGGTTCTAAGAGGGAACGTGCCACCTTTGAGTGTGAAACGATACACGTTGCCCCCCCCCCCCCTTGAGTTTCTTAACACAGGCAACATAGAACTACATTAGTGCCCTGTTAAATTTTGAAATTATTCCGGGTTCGTTTGTTGTTTTTTATACATTAATTGAGTTTCTAGTCATTTAATGTGCATAAGTCAAATTTGAACTACAAGCACATGCTCTCGTGCACCAAAGTTGGTTGAAAAATCACATTTGTGTCCTCGGGTGAATTTCTAGGTCCCATGCAAGAAACGAGAATAAAATTAAAACATCTGGGCATCGTGGATCGGCCGAGAACATTGAGAAACTTGGTTTTAAAAATCTTGTAAATCCAAAACACGTCTGAAAATCATGAAACTTGGCATGGATGTCATGTCATGGTACTACCATGTTGTGGCCGAATAGGAACAGATTTTGGTATAAGCTTCTTGCAAATCGAAGCTTCTCTCAAGAAGGCTCGTGGTTCTGAGAGGGAATGTGCCACCTTTGAGTGCGAAACGATATACATTGTCCCCCTTGAGTTTATTTACAAAGGCAACATAGAACTACATGAGTGCCCTATTAAATTTTGGAATTATTCCGGCTTCGTTTGGCCTTATTTACACATTAATTGAGTTTTTGGTCATTTAATGTGCATAATTCAAATTTGAACTACAAGCACATGCTCCCGTGCACCAAAGTTGGTTGAAAATTCACATTTGTGTCCTCGGGTGAATTTCTAGGTTCCATGCAAGAAATGGGAATGAAATTCAAAATTCTGGGCGTCGTGGCTGGGTTGGAAACATTGAGAAACTTAGTTTTTTAATTCCTGTAAATCCAAAACACGCATGAAAATAATGAAACTTGGCTTGGTGCCATGACATGGCACCAACATGCCGTGGTCAATTTGCAGTCCGATTTGCGAAGGCGCACACATTAACAATCAACAAAGTCATTTTGGAACAAGTGCTGTCATGTTACAATCGGAAACACAAGTATTATTGAAACCTTGGGCGTTCTACTTACTAGTACCATTTACATGTCGCCACGCATCCCCATTTTTTATTAGCTAGGAGGCGTCGTGCAGGGTAGCTATTTGAGTACGAGAGGCGTGCGATCAGACCCCTGCGCGTGCTTATCAGGAGGAGAGCCCTTTGACCTCCATCTGTCGTCCATCTCTCTCCCAAGGTCTCCACTAATAGCACCCGAGCCTCTGTTTAATGGCATGGCTATGTCTAACTCGACTGAGATTTAAGAGAGAAAAAAGAAAATCTGAAAGCACGGATCTTGATGTAAGATCCGATGGACCTATATAGCATCTACTGCGACTTATAGCAAGACTGATGAATATATAAGGACGATTAAAAAATTGATCAAAGAAGGGCTTGCCCCTTCCGATTTTCATTACTGAAAAGTGAAAACCACCACAATTCACAAGAAGTTCAGCACAACTCCAGCCTAACACGAAGGACTAAAAGCTACCAGATTGAAATCGCAACATCCCAAGAGGCCAACAAAGGCCAAACATCTGTGCTAGAACCCAACATTTCACAACCGACGACACAATCCACATCCTAAACCGAATATTACATCAAAAGAAACCAGGAAACTGAAGGAAACCAACAGCAACTAGAAGAACAGCAACGCCAGGGTCGCCACAGCAAGAGTTTTCTTCATTCTAGCCTCGCAACATTGATCTTCCATAGAAAGATAAGGACGATTAATTGTCTTACATAATTAGAAAGATAATTAAAAAAGCCACATGTGGCTATGCCCGAAATACACAAGGGCAAAAGAAGAAGGAAGACAAGGATCTGGCTCGCTGATCTCTACTTTCTTGATGCGTTGCTGCAGGATGCGGGAACTAGTCTCCGTTGCGAGCGGCGATGAGATCTTTCGTGTCCTCAAGACGCTGCTTGAGAACATCCACGGATTCCTCCACCAGCCTTTGGTGCTTGTTGCAGAGCATGTCATTCTCGTCTATAAGTTTCTTGATGATGATGCTGGTCCTCTTCAACAAGGCACTGGTCTCCTCCTACTGGTCTGCACTTCGGACGATCTTCTCCCTCAGCAGGTCGTGCTCGGCCCGGAGCCTCTCATTGCCCTCCCTTAGTTGCCCGGTACCCTTTTCAAATGAGGCTTTCACGTCGTCCTGCAACCTTGCTAAGCCGGAGATCTGATCCATCTGGCTATGGACGATCACATGCATGCGCTTGTAACAGTCGTCGCTTGCCCGCGAGAAATTTTCCCAGGTCGCCACAGCGCGGCGGGACATCTCTGCTGCATCTGTGGTGCGGCGGGACATCTCTGCTGCTTCCGCGGCGCGGCCGGACCAGTCTGCTGCATCGACGGTGTGGCGGGACCTCCGTGCCACTTCAGCGGCGCAGCGGGACCTCTGTGCTACTACTTCCGCACGGCGGGACATGTGGCTGCTCTCGCAGCGAGGCGGGATATCTCTCGGGCTTCCGCTTCCATGCTCGCCTCTCCCTGGTGACAATCTCTCGACCCAGAACTCGCGCTGGCCATGGCAGACGCAAGGGAAGGATGCTGAATGACTTGTTTGTTTTTGTGGATGAGGAGTTGAGGAGGAATGTGCAGTCGTCTTGGCATACTAGTATTTATAACTGAGTACTAATACGCTCCTAAGTGCGAAACCATTTAGGTTGTGATCGTTGTGAACAGGTTTGGAATTCAATATAGCGTGGTACTAATACGCTCCTAAATGGGAAACCGTTTAGGTTGTGATCGGTGTGAACAGGTTTGCAATTCAATATAGCGTGGAGTAATTTGGAATGTGACGAGACGCAAGCTCAAAATTTATTGACGGTTCTAGTTTCGAAGTGCGGCACTTCCCGAATGGAGTACTTCTTTTTCTACTTCCTCCTTTCCGGTTTTATAGGGCTTATCTCAAAATTTTAGTTTTTCCATTTTATAAGGCTCAATTTGGTTGTTCCCCAACACATGTTCAGATTCCATGGTGCATTAAATCATTGCATGCAAGTATTAAGAGAAAATTGACCAATGCATGTACTTTATGCATGCATCCATTGCAATTAATGCATTGATAAACATAAATTTTTGAGAAAAACAAGAGAATTAATTAGGATCGTTTGCTAACTACAAAAAATATTCCACCACTCACCATCTTGGTTGGTGAGATTTTTGAATTAAGCCCTATAAACCGGAAAGGAGGGAGTACTGCTGTGTGCGTGCAATAACTGGCACCATCGTATACATATCTTACGGTTAATGGGGCGTTCGACAGCAATAGCCGCGTGGCGAGCTCTAGGCTAGTCCTTTTTCAGACGCATTAAACCTATCTCTCGGGACTTCTCACACGCACCATCGTGCCACCCACAAAAACTTGTACTCTGAGTTTAGTAGTACGTTATACAGGAAGAGAAGAGGTGCATGCATGCACTCGTCCTCTCACACACGCGTCTGTTTTTTCTCGAAAAGGAGGATGATGACCCCGGCCTCTGCACCTGGGAGTCACACACGCATCTGTAGCTACGAATTGTAGTGTTCTCAACCATCCGATTGGCTCTATCATGGATGTACCTATATACTAAAACATGTCTAGATACATCTATATTTTGACAAATGGAAGGCATGTATTGTGGAACGGAGGGAGTGCTTGTCATCAAAATGCATAAAAAGGATGTATCTAGAACTAAAATACGTCTACATACATCTCCTTTTATCCATTTTGATGACAAGTAGTACTTCTTACCCCAAAGGGACTTTATATCCAACAGACACAAAATATCCGTTCGACTATTTGAAATTACCGATCTGATGTCGAAGTAATTACTTCATCGCCACCAGAACCCACCATTTCTTAAGCTAAAGTATACCAAGGTAATCCCTATATTAGCATATTACTAAGATAAACAGAAGGCACTGTCGAAACATTTAGGACATGAGCTTGTCAATCTGAATGTGGAGGGACACAAGCTTAGCCCCGGCCAGCAGCTTGGGCAGAACTGTCAGGAAGGTCAGCTCCTATACGTCGACGTCGCAGGGATCCTTGCTGCTTGTCACCTCCATTTCCACCTTGACGGCATCGGTCGTGCCTTTGGGCTCCCTCGGCGGGCCGTTCGCCCACAGCTTGGCCAAGTAGTGTGGCAGTTGGGTCGCCCCCGCTGTGATGCAGACGACCGACACGACGATAGGCGCGTCGATGTTGAGCATGCCGCCGACCAAGAAAAACACCCGGCGGTCCTCCTCCGCGTATAGCAAGAGCCGTGGCTCCGACAGTGGCACTTGCAGCTGGAGCACCTTGCCGTACTGGATCCTGTGCACGGGCATGGGATGCGCGGTGCTGATGTGGTGGTAGAGCGCCAGCGGCGGGCCTTCATAGCCGCAGACGGGCACGGGGCATTTGCAGGGCGCGAGCGGACACACGCTCTGGTGATCGGCGCGCATGTGGTAAGTGATGTAGAGCCCACAGCCTTCGTGCGGGCACTCCACCCTCACCGACGAAAGGACGGAGTCTACCGCCGTCTTTCGCACGTTGAAGCCACCGCCGCGCTCGCACTTCTGGCACTGCCACTGGTTCTCGGGGCGCTCGACGCGGCAGTCCGCGCAGGCCATGTGCCCTCCCTTGCACTGCAGAAATCAATCGAACAGCACATCAATCAAGAAACCTGCACCTTGCTCAATCAGCCGAACGGACGAGGTGTATTCGAACCTCATACACTGGAGGCGTCAAGGGGCGGAGGCACAAGGGGCATTGGAGCACGATGAGGTCCATCGAGACCTTAGAGAGCTCCATCATCGGGTTCTATTCCTGTTCGGTCTGCATGATCTCGCCCTCCTCGTGCACAACCATCTCTCGACTTGGGCCGGGGTATTACAAAGCTTTACCGTCACATATTTTATACTCCCTCCGTTCCTAAATGTAAGTCTTCATAGAGATTTCACTAGGTGGACTACATACGGAGCAAAATGAATGAATCCAAACTTAAAATGCATCTATATACATCCGTATGTAATTCATAATGGAATCCCTACAAAGACTTACAATTTAGGAACGGAGGGAGTACTACTTCAAGGTGCATTAAATCAACACATGCAAGTATCAAAAGAAGAGTCACGGCATGCATGCATGTGCTGTAATTAATGCATCGGTAAACGCAAATTATTGAAATATATCGAGTGCAGTGCTTTGATGTGTCGCGTCAACTCGTACATCAACGAGAAGTTTGATTATCCTCTCCCTCGCGGACTTAACAGCACCTACCTTTAGTTGTATGATAGGTTGGCCACACACCTGTCGGGCCCACCTGTCATACACGCAAAGGCAGGAGCGTCCCTCCCTCGCCCATGAGCGTGGTGGCTGGCAAGACTAGGAGAAGCTTTCGCTACACGCTGTCCCTCCCGCACGCGGTGGACATGCAGCAGTTCAATCGGTGTCAGATGGCCAGAAGCGTACTGTAGTACTCCTCCAGTGCAGTAGTACACCATCATTGTTCGACTTCCCGAAGAGGCGAAGAGCCAAGCGCAGCCCGGACGCTCGTGTGGCAGTTTCATGTGTAGAGTAGTCTAGGATAGCGTGTACCGTGCATGTAAGCTTAAAATCGTTGGGGTTGGCTATGCTATGTGGCCGTCTCGAAGTTTTTAAAATAAAAAAATATTCTTCTGGCCCTACCTGTCACCCTGGTGATTGTCGTTTGCACGCTCATCTGGTCAAGACAGGAATATATATTTTAATTTGTTTTTTTTTCAAAAAGGGGGGACTCCCCGGCCTCTGCATCAGAATGATCCATACGGCCACATATATTTTAATTTGTGGTGGGTAAATGTTAGAGGTTGCAGCAAATATATTGTACACTGCGGGTCTTTCAGCCAAGTTTAGAGGCAAGCATGTGGGGCCAGTGCTATGATGTGTCGCGTCAACTCGTACAACAAGGAGAAGCTTGATTTACTACACGCCTTCTCCCTCGCCCATGCGCGCGGTTGCTCGCAAACGAGGACACGCTTTTGCTTAGTAGTACTTCTACAACAAGCTATCCGTCCCGCTCGCGGTGGACGGACATGCAGCGGTGGATTCGACACTGTAGAAGTAGTAGTAGTAACATCATTGTTCGTCTCCTTGAAGAGGTGAAGAGCCAAGCGCAAACCGAAAGTTGCAGGTGTGAACATTGGAGCACGCATATAGCCAGGCTCTTGCATGAGACAAAATTGCTATGTGAGCCCACTATTGAACTAGTACATACAACTACTTGCTAGTATAGCCTTGTAAAGCAGAAAGGAGTATTTTCCCTTCTAGAGATTTCAACAAGTGACTAGACTACACCGAGACGGAGTACATATGGAGCAAAATGAGTGAATCTGCACCGTAAATAAATACGTACTAGTTCTATCGTTTTCCTCTCCGAGGTGCACAATATTGAGTATACTGACTAGTCACTTTTTGACACGCATTTACGTTTTTTTGATACAGTATAGACGCAAGCGCTCATATACACGCGCATACACTCACCCCTATGAACGCACACACGCACGGCACTATCATCTTGAAATTTACGAAGTCACCATAGGCACCTCGTCGTCGACGGGTCCATAGGTGCTTGAATGCCAAGGAGGAAGAGGGTAGCGATTCCCGAGACATTGAACGGTCAATGATGCATCCTCAATTACATGTAGAGGGAATTAATTGGAGAAGCAGAATAGAGCCAACACGATGTGAATGCAACAGAGTTTGGACTCTCATATAATAAAGGCGCCCCACCACTCCAATCCATCTACTCCCAAGTCTCTGCGCATCACTGCTCACTCCAATCCAAGACCAAGTGACTAGAAGCCACAAGCACCTATGGAGGCGATGGACGTGAGCGGCAGTCGGCTGTGCCAAATAATCCAAGGCGCCGGCCTACGGCCCCACACCGCGCAGCGTTTCCACACGGTGCTGGCGACCGCAGGCATCGTAGCCCTCGCCGACGTCGGCTTCGCCTCTCGCATGGACAACATGACGGTCAACTTCATCCGCAAGTTCAACGCCGTCAAGAAGCGCGCGGACGACCTTGCCATACTACTCCAGCCCGCGCACCCAGGCTCCTCATTACCTGCCACCCTCATCAGCCTACATGGTGACGAACTCTTTCAAGCCCTGGTGGCCCTGCAGGTGCTAGAGGTCGCGACGAAGAATGTGCACCTCGAGGCCGCGCTCGCCGCGCAGCGCCTCGCCATGCAAGAAACCGTCGACCTGCACATCCACGTCTACGAGTAAATCGTGTACATAGGCCACTACAAGGCAAGCGAGGACAAAAATACGTTGGCCTTCTTCCAGTGGCTGGAATCATTGGACGCCATTGTTCAGAAGCACGTCGACCTGGCCACGAAAGCCGCTGCTACTTAGGCGCCGTTCGGTGGGTCGGCGCCCTGAGTCGAGGAGGTGGACGTCGTTGATGGATGCATCTCTTATTCTTGCCTCCTGTAACCAGCACTGCATCGCCTCGTGGCCTTAATGTTTTATTAGTACAGTACTCCCTCCGTTCCCAAATATAAGTCTTTCTAAAGATTCCAGCAAGTGACTACTACATACGGAGCAAAATGAGTGAATCTACACTCTAAACTATGTCTACATACATCTGTACGTTGTATTCCATTTGAACTAGTATCTAAAAAGGCTTATATTTCTGAACGGAGGGAGTATATGGCATTTTTTATTCCAGTCGTAACGTTTTCACTGTGAGGTGGGGCCACAGTTGAGCAAACCGACCCCACCCACCGGGCGTCGGCCGAGTTTAGAATTAGAAGAGAGAAACGAGGGAGGAGAGCTAGCTGTAGCACGGACGCTGTTGTTAGATGGGACTCGTGTTTATAGAATAGGAGTATGAGCACTCGTGCCTCTCTTTTTTTAAGGGAAAAATTAGTCGTATGTCTAGTACCACTAGTTGGGTGTGTGCGACCTATAGCTGTCATCACTTTAGGTCTCCTTTTCGAACCGTGGCTACGCTTTACAGTACATATTTTTCACGCATTTATCCTCCTATATGTACTCCTAGGCTATTTCCACGTGCTCCCATTTGCCGACATGTGGGACATAGAGCATCTGGGTCGTAGTGCATGCACGACTCGGAGCATATGCCGATGTACTTTACATTTCAGACCTCACGAATTACATGTAAACCCCCCGCAGAAGAATAAATAAATGAATGAATTACTACATGAAACCGGATTATTTTCATGGAAACCGGAGCATGTTCATTAAATTTTGGACATAACACGTTTATAAAAAATGACCGGACCTAAACTAGTCTAAGGGCCTCTTTGATTTTTCCTGCAAAATAAGGGCCTCTTTGATTCGCAGGATACTGAAAACACAGGAATGGGGAAAGTATGATGGCGATGAACCGAGACGAGGAGAACTCTAACTCAGTTAGAGGTTAGAGTTAGATTCTAACCCTGAACTAACTCTAAACCAAAGAGGTGTATGGATGGCAGGGTTAGATTGACAATAAATGATCTATCTCAATCATTTGACTACTTTGGACCCTATTTTTAGTCAGACTAAAATAAGTCCCTTGTATCCAAGCACCCTGTTGGTGTGGTCGGCTCTTCTGTGGCCTCCTCCCGCTCACAATTGACATAAACGAACCATCTATACAAATCAAGCATGCAAAACATGATAATTTTTACTTTGTCCATACAAATGAGATATCCCACTTAAACATACAAGTCGTCAATCAAGCTTCACAAAATAAAAAACACTTCATGAAACAAAGAATGAGCTAACTCATCACGGAAGTCATTCACGATAGGGAGGGAGCCCGGAGCCCCTCACGCACCGAGGGAGGAGCTCACCATCGTCGCTCTGGAGGAAGGCTCTGTAGAGCCCAAGCCCCGGGAACCCCTCCGATGCCGGCCCTTGCGAGTTGAGGTCGACACCGGCATGGGTAGTAGGTCCGCTTGCCGCCGACTGGGAACTTAATCTTTGGGCCTCTAGATATAATGCAAGCCTTTAACTAAAATACCTAGAAAGGTGAACTAAATCTTTGGGCCTCTAGAAATAATGCAAGCCTGAAACTGAAATACCTAGAAAGGTGAACTGAATCTTTGGGCCTCTAGAAATAATGCAAGCCTGAAACTAAAATACCTAGAAAGGTGAATTGAATATTTGGGCCTCTAGAAATAATGCAAGCCTGAAACTGAAATACCTAGAAAGGTGAACTGAATCTTTGGGCCTCTAGAAATAATGCAAGCCTGAAACTAAAATACCTAGAAAGGTGAACTGAATCTTTGGGCCTCCAGAAATAATGCAAGCCTGAAACTGAAATACCTAGAAAGGTGAACTGAACTTTGGGCCTCTACAAATAATGCAAGCCTGAAATTGAAATACCTAGAAAGGTGACCTGAATCTTTGGGCCTTTAGAAAGATTTATTACCTCCTTAAGCGGCATCAAACAATTCCATGCGTGCACCACAAATCTATAGCAAGTTTGATCAGGATCTACTTTTCCAAATCATAATTAGCGCTAGAGCAAGCAAGATCAATGATATGGCCGTGAGACAGAGAAGGAACGAACAAACTCACCCCTCTCGCGACCTCCCTGGTAGATGCACCGCCGCCGCGCACGACAGAGGGAGAAAAACGACTGGTGAAGGGGGAGCGGGGCGACCTTCGAAGGCCAGAGGCAGAGGGCGGCCGGAGTAGGGCGGCCGAGGCCGGAAGGAGAGGGCGGCCGAAGGAGAGAGAGGGCGAGCGGCGCTTGGGCGAGCGGCCCTATGGGGAACAGAGAGGAGTCATGCGAGAGGGGGGAGCGATCTGCTGTGGGCATGTGAGATTTTTTTAGTTCTCTTTTAGCGGGCCCGAGGATAACTAACCCAATTAGAACCTCTCCACCGGGTTAGTTTTTTTAGCTGGGTTAGAGCAAACTAGCTCAAACTAACCCTTCTTGTTTCAATAATTTGAGGCTATTTCAACCCAAAACTAGCTCTAACTCAGGGATCCAAACAAAGAGGAGTGTTACTGTACATGCTACAGTGTGGACCGTAGCACATTGTTTTTTATGGCCATATCACCATGTTGTTTTCTACTACTGGTTCACTGGGCTACCGTGGTTCGCACTGCTGGTTCACTGGGCTGCCGTGGTTCGCACTCCTCCGACCTGAGTACTACCTCCGTCCTGGTTTATTGGTCCTCATTGTATTTCGTGTCAAATTTTGACTATAAATTTAACTTATAAAATGTTAATGCTTGTCAACAAAAAATGCATCGTTAGATTCGTATTTGAATGTAGTTTTCAATGATATAATTTTTTATAACATGCATGAACATTTTTTAGTTAAATTTGTAGTCAAAATTTAGCACGGAATATAATGAGGACCAATAAACCAGGACGGAGGTAGTAGTAAGTAGGAGTAGTATAGTACTAGTATATACCGCATCATTCTTTGCTCCTTCTTACTACTCCGACATGTGGGAGAGCCAGCATCCGGGTCAACGTGTCATGCACCAAATTAGAGCACGGAAGGGAAGGGTGGCATCACCCCGGTCGGAGCGCCAGTAATTCATGACTATAGTGAGTAGTCATATCACAAGTCTTTCCAGCAGTAACGTGGCGTCAAATCGCAGAGCCCAACTCGCTCACCCTTCTCGCCTCTCTGTCAAACCGACTACCCGAAAACTGCCGCGCGTACTGCCCAAGAAAAGCCCCGCCCTCAACTTTTAACTACGCGAAAATAGTTCGAGCTTGTTCGTTCTATATAAATACAGTACTTGTTGTATGTTTATTCACCCGTGGGGTTGTTCAATGAATGGAGGGGCGGGGAGCACAAGTGAACAATATACTGTAGTAGTAAGTAGGAGTCGTAGAGTAGTCACCTTAAATTGAGAGTTTCTTTTCTTTAATGCCACGTACACAAATTGAAACGCTTGTTGTGGAGAGAAAAAGGATAATCACTCCACTATATATGGACGCAGGGGCCTGAGCGCTTGCTTTACTAGGGTTTCTCTCGTCATTCTCTCATCCTCTCCAGATATAAACAAGACAGCGGTAGCGACATTTTCTCTCTGCTCACCGCTGGACACAGATCCGGCCAGATCCCTTCGTCCGGTGTGTGTAGAGGAATAAAAGGTGCATCGTTC
Organism: Triticum dicoccoides; assembly: GCF_002162155.2. Classification (NCBI taxonomy): domain Eukaryota; kingdom Viridiplantae; phylum Streptophyta; class Magnoliopsida; order Poales; family Poaceae; genus Triticum; species Triticum dicoccoides. Next base: position 198,650,477 of record NC_041387.1, on the reverse strand, counting down.
ACGCGGTCATCACCGCCGAGGGAGGAAACCCACAACTGCCCGAAGGGCCCGATCCTCTGCCTGTGGCGTTCTCTCCGACACAGCGCCGGCTCGGGAGGTCCTTCGACCCTTCTTCCTCCCTGTCGTATTGTCCGCAGATCCGACCTGCCGCCGCCGACATCCCGGCGACCCTCAGGTATAAGTTCTTCGAAAGCGGCCTTGCTCTACTGCCCCAGCTCCCCACGTGTCTGCATGTGCATCTTTTTCTACTCCCATCAGCTCTTCCAAAGCCACCTAAATTTTTAGTATTATTAGAGGTAAAGCGACTTCATGCATTCGAATCTAGGGCTTTGTTAAAACAACGAAGAAAGGGGGGAAAGTTGTAGCATGAATCTAGGACTTGATTCAAAGAGGAAATAATATGGTGAAAGTAGTAGAGACCGGATACCCAATCGGTCTCTTGGTTGAAAAGGGAAATAATGGGAAAACGCAGTACAAACTGGATAAGGAACAGATCTATTATTGGTTGAAAAAAGGATGGAAAGTGGCGGTTGGTGGACAAGTCAACAGAGTATGTCCAAAATTAGATTTGCTGCCATCACATAGTAAAATGTCTCCAGGATTAGATTTGCTGCCCTCACATAGTAAAAGGTCTCAGGATTAGATTTGCTGCCCTCACATAGTAAAAGGTCTCAGGATTAGATTTGCTGCCCTCACATAGTAAAAGGTCTCCAGGATTAGATTTTGCTGCCCTCACATAGTAAAAGGTCTCCAGGATTAGATTTGCTGCCCTCACATAGTAAAAGGTCTCCAGGATTAGATTTGTTGCCCTCACATAGTACAAGGTCTCCAGGATTAGGTTTGCTGCCCTCACATAGCGTGAACAAGCTCAGCTTCACAACTTTATGCCTCCTTGTAGGTACATTGTGCTGATGCGTCCACTGTCGCATGTCCTTATACCAACCTTTTGTTGTTGTTAATGTAAGGGCGCATGTAAAATGAAGTGATCACACTATTACCTTAGGGACATGTCTAACCAGTGTTATTGTTAATCTAATGCCTCAAGTGATAAGATGCAATTAAACTGTGTTACAAATGCCACTCCTGTTGTTTTCCCCAGTATGATAAGTAAGTTGCTCCTTTACGCTGCTGAGTGTCCTCGTGTCCAAACAGTCCCATGCCCTAAAACCAACTCTTTAGCTGCTGTGGATTTACTGTGTCTGGTAAACAAGCAATGCCACCATTAAAGTAATCCCATATTTGAGGAATCTCATTGTTGATCGTAATGCTTCTGGTAACATGAAGCATTGCTGACATTTTAAAATTTCTACTGTCCTTGCATGATTGCCATGAACATAATTAAGATGCTTATTTTCATTTTGTATATGTTTCGTATATTCTTCTTGACCAGCAACTGTTTATTTTCTATCATTTTGTGCAGATAGGGATATCCATTTCACCTTGTTGCTATTGTGACCTTTTGGTGAACTGCACAAAACACTTTTTTTTGGAATGAGTGTCTTGTGAAGTTCAACTAAAATGTCACGTGGGCAACATCTCTCAATTTTGGTGGAACTGCACAAAACGGTGATTGGAGTTTCCAAAATCTCCGTCAAGTTCTGCTGGTAATCTCGTGCAACATTTTATTAGCCTTTGCAAGATGGAGCCGTCACTGTCACCACAATGGCACTTTATTTTAGTGTTACTGCACAAAAGGATAAGAAAATTATAGTTGCACCTTACATGAGCCGGATAGCCAACCTTAATGTTCCTCAATTTTAGTGCAACTACTAAAGAAGAACCTGCCAGCTCACAAGAGCAAGTACTTCTTGCTAGCTAAATGATGCAATCTTTGCTTGATTTCAGGTGAACTACAGAAAAAGGCGCATGAATTGAATCATGGATCTCCAGGCAGACCTCATCCAAGTAGAGGTGGAGGTTGAGTTCAAGGAGGCCGCTATTAAAGCGAAATCATGCTCTCCTGTCTCCTTGTTTGTGCTGTGCAAACATGTTGTGCAAACAGGAATACTCAACTACAGATGTTGTGACGGTCAAGAGCATTCGCCAAGTTCTTCAATTGTATGACATGGCTAGCCAAGATGGATTTAATCTCGATATTCACTTTATCAAAATGCTCTAATGGATTGGTTCTGAATCTTGCAAGCTGGGAATCAGTGAGATGTGTAGGCATCTTTGTTGTACTTATTATTTGAATATTATTTGTTGGTTCTGAATCTTGCAAGCTGGGAATCAATGAGATGTGTAGGCATCTTTGTTGTACTTTGGATCTTATTTGTTGGTTCTGAATCTTGCAAGTTGGGAATCAATGAGATGTGTAGGCATCTTTGTTGTACTTATTATTTGGATCTTATTTTTTGGTTCTGAATCTTGGAAGCTGGGAAACATGACATGATGATGCAGAGGACAACAACCATAACAAACAGTTCAAACTTGGTAGTATTATCTTTGTGAAAGTGTGACAAATGTGCTGATCATGTGCGTCCTAAGAATAATAATTCTAATTGTTGTGCATGTTGCTCCTGTGGCACTGATAGAATCAGCGAATGCATTGCTTGTTTTAAGTATAAATTTCTATTAAAGCTAATTAAATTTAAGTAAAGTGACCACTAACTCCTGTTATTACAGTAGCAATACAGACCCGCTCGTGAACCGATGTGGCCGGAGTAGGTTTCTTAATGGAGGCGTTTGAATGCGCCGAGGGTTCATCTTCTGCCGGGCGTGCAGCGGACGAGGGAGGGGTAGTAACTGTTGTCGCCTATACACACTCAGCTTACTGTTAAATCCAGTTCCCCAAGAGCTGAAAAATGAACTGCTGCCGCCGCCTACACACTCGTTCACTCGAAGAGACTCCAATGGCGATCCGAGGGGTGAGCCTGCTGGATATGGACTTCAGCAAGGAGTTCCGCTTTGAGTTCGCCGTTCAGTCCTATGGCTGCACCAAGTTTAATATGATGTACACCAACAATACGGACTCGGTGAAGCTCTGCCTCGCCTCAGTCCTATGGCTGCACCAGGTTCTGGAGCATTCGCCCGTTTCATCGACAGCGTCGACTGCACCTTCGCTACGTTGGAGAGAAGGAAGAACGCGATGATTCGGCCATCTAGTGCAACAAGCTTGTCGACATCCAGAAACAATACAAGATCATCAGCAACGGGCAGGAGAAGGACTCTGTGGTTGACCTCGCTGGGACCATCATCGACCCCTGATACGCCAACATGAAAGAAGACGACCTGAACATGTGGGAGGTACCTCTGAATCTAGCCTACATAACCTACACGGCCAAGGACGCATACACATGCTACGACATGTACAGGCAGATCTTGGACATGAGGGCGTGTCTGCTTCCCGTAACCGACGAGTATACGGACAGCCGCAACATCATGATCAAGTGTGCCAGGAAAGTCTAGAGGTTGTACTTTATCTGTTTATAAGCACCTTTATCATCTGCGTGTTTCATGCATTAGCCTATGTGTCGTAATTACCTATTTTGTCCGAAATATTTCTTTTAAGAACCCATTAACCTGATTGCTTTTTTTAATGGCTATTTGCTTATGTATGTAAACTAGTTCACTTGTCCGTAAAAAAAACTAGTTCACTCGGCTGCTGTGCTTTGAATCTCCTTCCTCCCAACATATTCCTCTCCTCGGGTGGACCCAGCAGGTCTCTGAATTTTCTCCCACTTTCTTTTTCGATGTAAACTGAGTTTTCTGCCAGTACTTTCCCCTAGAACCAACTCAACTGTCCCACGTCTAGCCTAAAAAATAATAATACCCCACGTACTATTAACTCATCATATTAAAATGATATTTTATTTCGTAAGTTGAAAGTTCTTACAAAATAATAATAATAATTGTTTATATATAACTTGCCAAGTTAACTCCTAGTGATTGTGTACATAAGCTTGCAAAGATTTTACTGACGTGCAATCATGTGTTTATGTTTTTATAACATTTCTCCGTCTAGCCCAACATGATATTTTCACCCAGCCCAGCAAGTCCGCGGATTTCGAGAAAAATGCAAATGGGATTTAAATGGGCTGCATAGATGCTACATCATTGTTTCACCCAGCCCACCAAATGGACTAAAAAAACAAATGGACTGGCTGACATGTGGGCCAGTAGGTCGAAGCCTAAGAAGGCGTTGGATTTACATGCAACGGTCGGCATTCTTCTTCAATCTCTCGTCTTCTTCCCCCAGCACTGCCGGAACCGCCTGCTCCAGCCTTCGGCATCCAGCGGTGTTGTTTTGCGCTCCTCAGCGAAACGCTACCCCGCTGACGGCTAGGCCATCCCTCCACTCCGCACCTCCTCTTATTCTCTGCCGAGTGTAGGGCCCACCCCGCACCCGAACCAGTCAAGTTTCCACTCCTCTCCGTCTGCGACTCCACTGCCTTGTCTTTCCCATCTCCCCCTCTAGCGGAAAATAAGGGATATTAAGGCCTCCTTTCAATAGAGGACCGGAACAAAGCATTAGAACATAGTGAATACATGAACTCCTCAAACTACGGTCATCACCGAGAAGTATCCCGATTATTGTCACTTCGGGGTTGTCGGATCATAACACATAATAGGTGACTATAGACTTGCAAGATAGGATCAAGAACACACATATATTCATGAAAACATAATAGGTTCAGATCTGAAATCATGGCACTCGGGCCCTAGTGACAAGCATTAAGCATAGCAAAGTCATAGCAACATCAATCTCAGAACATAGTGGATACTAGGGATCAAACCCTAACAAAACTAACTTGATTACATGGTAAATCTCATCCAACCCATCACCGTCCAGCAATCCTACGATGGAATTACTCACGCACGGCGGTGATCATCATGAAATTGGTGATGGAGGATGGTTGATGATGACGACGGCGACAAATTCTCCCTCTCCGGAGCCCCGAACGGACTCCAAATCAGCCCTTCTGGGAGAGATTAGGGCTTGGCGGCGGCTCTGTATCGTAAAACGCGATGAAACTTTCTCTCTGATTTTTTTCTCCGCGAGACGGAATATATGGAGTTGGAGTTGAGGTCGGCGGAGCCTCAGGGGGGCCACGAGACAGGGGGGCGCACCCAGGGGGTGGGCGTGCCCCCACCCTCGTGGACAGGGTGTGGGCCCCCTGGTCTTGATTCTTTTGCCAGTATTTTTTATATTTTCCAAAAAGTGCCTCCGTGGATTTTCAGGACATTCTAAGAACTTTTGTTTTCTACACATAAAACAAAATCATCGCAGTTCTGCTGAAAATAGCATCAGCCCGGGTTAGTTTAATTCAAATCATGCAAATTAGAGTCCAAAACAAGGGCAAAAGTGTTTGGAAAAGTAGATACGTTGGAGACGTATCAACTCCCGCCAGTCTAAGGGCACTGTCGCGTGCGTGGGGCTGCGCCACTTCCATTCAGGGGCGAAGGAAGGCACGGGGAGGAGTGAAGGTCGCGGGGACAGAGGAGGAAAAAGGCGAGTCAGCGGTGGTGGTGCTCGTCGGTGCAGGCGCTTCGGCAAGGAAGGCAAGGGCAAGGCGGCTCTCTGGGAGGAGTGGAAGCTCGTGGTGGCGGTGGAGAGGCTAGGGGAGGCTCGGAGCACATCAAATCCGAGCTAGGACGACGGCGGCAATGGCGGACAGGGCACGAGTAGAGGAGCTCCGATGGTCGAGGGGGAACAAGGAGAGACTTGGGAGCTGCAGGAGGGGCCGAGGGTCCTTAAATAGAGCCAAGGGAGAGCTTGGGGATGCTCGAGAAGGCTCGACCGACATGCCAAAGGATGGACAGAGGAGGGACGCATCATGAGCGAGCTCGATGCGACCAAATGCTGACGAGATAAGGCAGGGCAGTGATGCAGGGCGGTGCAGGCGATCACGAGCTACCTCCAGGACAAGGAAGGACGTTGAGAGACGGAGGGAAACAACGAGAACAGGGGCAAGAACGTGCCAGAGCACGAGTTTTGGCGTGTCCACCCTGTGGTCACCACGTAAACTGGCATACGTGGTGCCAAGTGATCGGCCAAATCATGTCTAGTAGATAGTCCTTAGTGCCTCCGGTGGCAATGAAGAAAGAAAAGATCTCAGGGGCAAAGAAGAGATTTGCAGATGGATACGAAGCAGAGCAGCAACAAGGTGTTTGATGTGATGAGAGGGAGATTGGCTTGGAGCTAAACTCTGATCTTTGGCATGGTGTAATCAGATGCTAAGACCATTGTGTTAGGGTTTGCTGAGGAAAGGGTCCCACTGGTCAGATTTGGGAATTATGAAGTTGCACTCACATAAGTGCTTGAAATGAGCTGAAAATGGTCATGGCCCAATGATTTGAAGATATGAAGATGCCCAAAAAGTTTCATGCCACTTGGACTTGCCAAAATAGCACTTGCTCCATAAAGCATCTTCCTAGACAGAAATTTGGAAACATTGCAAAGGGCAAATGGTTTGATGAAATGAGCTGAAACTTGGTAGAGGGAGTTGATATAGATAGGAGAATGCCCTGGTAAATTTTTAGCTGAAAGGAAACAACATAAAATATAGTTGCTTCACAAGCTGAAAATCTGACCAGAAACCAACATTTGGAGTTGGGCTCACATGGATGAGTTTCATGAGCTCAGATTTGTGGAGAGACATGATTTGATCAAATGAAGGATGTGTCAAAGTTTCATCTCATTTGGACATGCCTAGAATATACTTCCTTCACAAAGTTCCTTCCCAGACAGAAACTTTGGAAAATTGCTGAAAAATATTTACTAGGCAAATGAGTATGACAATTTGCATGAGGCCATGATATGGACAGGAAAAGATGTCCAAAAAGTTTGGAGTCAATCAAGCAAATATAAATATCACTTGCTTCACATAGTGCCATTTAGGGCGAAATAGGAAAATAATTATTGGAGAATGATTTTTGAACATGGAAATGAAAAGTTTTGCCATATTTGAGCAAGATAGGACCCAAACAAATTTTGAGAATTATTTGGGGAATTATGGAGTGGCAGAAATATGGGTTGTTTCACAACGTAGGGTTTAAAAGGGTTATTCCTTTAATAGAAAAGGAATATTCCCAATAAAAGAATACTGGGATTTGGGCTTGGATGAAAATGACATGAGCTAGGGATGGTGATGAGGATGACAAGCCACTACAAAACCTAGGAAGGCAGGATCTTCCCAAGTTTCAGAACCACATAACCATAGAAAAACAATTCAAATCAAGAAATCCAAGAAAATCCAAGGAAAAAGAAAAGGGCAGAATCCAGGGTGTTACATGTTGTTATTGTTGTGTAGTTTCCCACACTTATATTTTGTCTATGTTGCTTTCTCTTAAATAGATATTATTTGAACTGTGTCTCTATCTTGATTTGGCAACAAAAACTAGAATGATATAGACCATTAAGTGACCATGGTACATAGATATATGTTTGTTTCATGCTATTATCCTATCCACTTTACTACTGAACTGATTTACCAAAATGAGTTTCATACACAACATGGTAAACCTGTGATGTGTCTGCTTGTTTCTCTTTTAGAATGCGGACAAAACATTGGACAAGAATACCCCGTTATGCAATGGTAAAGGAAGTAATGCAGATATTGTTCAAGATAGTGAGACATCCCTGTTTGTCTCCAAGAAAGTTGATAAAAACTATCTTGACGACAGTGAGACAACCCCAAAGTCCTGTCTTGATGTACTGTTCGAGTTACTGGCCACTACTACTGGCACAAGCTCTTTGAACTCGCTGCCTGAATCAGCTTGTCTTCTTGAGTCTCAACTCCAAGTTGAAAGACATCCGTCAGATGTGCTGCGATAGGAAGCCGAAGGACTGAGGAAGTCACTGCAGAATTTACATGCATACTTTCTGGTGCAACAGCAAGCACCGGAGGATTTAAGCACCAAACAAGAGAAAGTTAATAAGCTTGCTAAGCATCTTGCCAGCATGTTGGGTACCCAGGATATTGTTTCTTGAGCTCTTCTGAAGTGGTTTCAGTTCTAGAATTGTTTTGCTACGGCGTTTATTTGCACTCGTTGCCAACTTTGACAACCAGTGTATCTGATATGTTGCTTTGTTCCCTATATTTGCACTGGTGGCGAACTTTGATGCCTAGTGGATGTAATGTGTGTAATAGCTGTAATAGCTTAGCGTTAGTTGCTTTCTTATTTGTTTCCTTATTGTCTTGTTTAATTGTTTGCTTGTAGTCACTGCGGTTCTTTTTCCACGTTTTTGTAGTGGCAACAATAACCTATTTTTTATAACTAGGTCACAATAACCATGGGCAACATACAGACCGTTGTAACCATGGTCCTGCTACCTGTTGTAGTGACCATGGGCCTCCTATGGTACATAGGATCCATGGCCCCTCGACGGGTCGTGTAATCAATGGGCCTTCTACGGGTCACATGATCGATTGGCTAAACATGGTCCGTACTATTCGTGGACCAATAGGTCCGCAAAATGGGTCGCAAACAGGCTAGATTGGAAATCGTCTGTTTATAGCCCGACCATAACTAGTCGTTAATTGGCCAAAATTTATAACGGGCTTAATTCTATCGACAGTCGTCATGGGTCGTTATTGGGCCATATTTGATGACACTGTGAAAACACCCCAATGGGTTAACGGGCCACAAATGGGTCGACTATAACCACAGGCTGAATTTGGCCCACAAGCGAACATGCCAGTAATGGATCATAAGTAACCGAATGCTGGAAATGAGCCCAAGAGTAAATGGGCCCTTAAAAGGTCGAAAAGTAACACAGGCTGGAAACAGCCCAATGGAATAATGGGTCGTTAATGGGTGTAAAGCGATACACTGTTCATTATGGGCCAGTTTCACCATGGGCCTTTAATGGGCTTAGAGTTACAAAGGGCCTCGTATGGGCTGAAAGACGTCATGGGCCATACATGGGCCGGAAGTTATAATGGGCTGGAATCATATTGACGGCCCACATGACGCTACTGGGCCCAATTTGGATAGGCCATAACAGGTCGTGAGTTAGCGGGGTGTAAATGGGCTATATGCGAACAGTCCATTATTACGCTTTCCGTGGGCCGGCCCGCTATCGTTTGACCAAGTCAAATGGCCGGCCTTTTCACCTAAAAGGGCCTCTGTTGGGCCATTCCAAATGTCGATGTATCATACGCGCCTCCTGTCCAATGAGTGGATGACATCTGTCCCAATGCTGAGCCGACACGTGGTTGCTTTGGCCATTGAGAATTTTACACGTGGAAAATCCTCATTGGTCCGGGCTGTTAACGAGTTATCGGATCAAAACCATAACCCAATAGCTTAACGGTGACCCATTACGGTGAATTCCACATGTCGGTTACCTTTGACAAAAGCACTTCCATGACGCGCCATTTATCGTCATGGAAGTGGACACTTCTGTGATGATAATTTTGGTATTGTCATGGAACACTTCTACGACAGCACAGGTATGACTATCTTGATTTTGTCGTAAAATCTTCATGGATGTACATGCATGACAGAAAACCTGACCTACTGTGACAAACACGTATCATCACGGAAGTGTATTTTTTTGTGGTGCTAGTATGTTTCCTACTTGTCTTGTTTCCTAAGTAAGAAACTTCCTTTGGTGTGATGGCAGGCACTAGCGGCTTATACTTTTTGGCCATGACTCGGCACATCCGCCGACTCATATCTTGGGCTTTGAACTCGTGGTCATCTCAGCCCATCATCAAGCATGCCTTTGTTAATTCGCCAACGAATGACTCGGCCCTAAACGGGCTGGTCATACCGTGGGATTATATCCCCCAACAAGCTAGGAGCCGGCTAGGTCCTCGCAGACAAGGGTCGTCATGGCCTCCACCTCTGCCCTGTTGTCGGTGGACTGCGTCGCGGCCATGACCACTTCATTGAGAAGAATAGTACTACTGGCTTTTACATATTCCCTTCACAAAGAATGGCATCTGAATTCAGCACTTGTACAACCATTGCATTGTTTGTACATGTGAATCTCAATGGTAGTTATGATTGATAAGATGGGTCATCCATGGATGCAAAGGGTAGAGAGCTTCAGACTTTTAGTTGCCGCTAGCTCTACTCTGCTATGTTATCTGGTTATGCCAATGCAGTCGTTGTATTGTTTATGACTGCGGTTGGAAATAGATAGATGAATGATTTCAAAACATGGATTAAGCTCGGTGGCAAGTTATGTTCTCAACTTTTAATCTCACTGCCTTCTTACTTCAGGGCGAACCTTACCAGCAAAAAGCATAATAGTGGCCTCTCTTTCAATGTCTGAAGATTGGTTATCTCATAACTGGTCGTCAGAGGGAAAAATTCAGCTCCATAACCTCCATGTAAATACCATCATCTCTATTCCCTCTTGCCCACTTCTATTACATATTTACATTTTGGTTTTGACATGTTCTAGAGAAGCTGCACCTTTTTGCGCTTGTGAGTAAATTGTTAGAAATCTAAACTCATGGGGAAATGAATTGTTTGATACAGTGCTTTGCCAGATCAATAGCAGAATATTTCTAAGTAGCTCATGTCATTAACTTTTTAATAAGGATGCAGGTGAGATATACTCCAAGGTATGGAGACGGGTATTTTTGGTAGAATAGGTAGTGGTAAATCAACTCTCATGCATGCCCTTTTCCATATCATGTGTCCTACTGTCGGTTAGATATAGCAGCCATCATCAACATTGGCGCCATTGGGCTGCACGATCTAAGATCTAGATTGACCATCATCAATGTTCGATTGAACTGTGAGAAACAACCTTGAACCTCTAGGAGAGTACACTAACAATCAAATCTAGGGGAGTAGTCTTGATATTCACATGCTCATTGCTTGTCATTTCTCAAATTACTAAACAATCACTTAAAAACCTGTTTGCCATGGCTCGCCATATGAATCTGTTACTTGTAATTGTTTTTTAGTTTGATATGTCTTCACATTCCTACAATCCTATGAACCTACATGTTCCCATTGATACTTTGTAAACCTTGTATTGGCTACAACGATTGTGTGCATTTCTCAAATACAGAGGCCCTCCGATCTTCTTAACTTATCTGAGAAGGACCAAAAATTGTTATTCTACATTTTAAGCATCAGGTCACTGTCAATTAGGAGTTGAAGTTTGGAGAAAGGGGCTAAATCATGACACGCCAGCTCTGCTTTACTCGTACCATGGAGTTCACATTCTGGTAGTTTTGGTGCTTCCGAAATTGTTGATAAATTTGACATTACCCTCGAAGTGGTATATAGTGGAGAGAATCGGTGTGTGGGCCAGTGTCAGCCCATCTATCTCAGTAGGGTGATTCTGAGACAAACCAAGATACTGGTCCTGCCACTGTTTCGATGGACATTGCAACAGATAACCTGATACCGAACACACCACAACAACATTACTCATGGGTGATTGGCATGACGATCGCGAATCGAATCACCTTGGTCCTTCAGAGCGAAATAGTCTAGCCTATTGACTATGGTGGGACAGTAACATTCTGGGGAACGATCTTCTGTACAGAAGGAGGAGGTCAAAAAAGACATTGCTTATTGTATATTAGATTTTGAAGGTGCGGGGACGTTAAGCTTTGTAGTACTCCTGATGTTTCATGAATCTTCAGATTAAATTACTACATATATAGTAACTTCATCAAACATTGGCAACGATACGTAGTCTCTCCAAGGTCTATATAGGTATGTTTATCTTGCTGTTTCAGGTTTGAATAATCATTTTAAGCCATTTAGATAACCTTCGCCATGTTGCTAGCAGGAGTAAGATGTGTGGGTTGGCTGAGGCGGTGGCCGGTAGCAAAGCAAGGGTGTTGTGTTACAAGTTTTTCATCAAGAAATTTGCACAGGAATAGACATTTTTCTTTCAAGAATGACACTTAATATTTTTGAGTACTTTAAATATTGTTTCGCTCAAATAAAAGTATGTATTTTGCTACGTACAAAATTGTTTAAGTTGTAGATTATCTTTAGGTTTCTAACCACATATTTATTTATCTGTACCAGTTGCAATTGCACGGGCCATTTTGCTAGTAAGGCTAATGATTACTATCGGCCAACGAGCCAAAAAATTGGCCAATTGCCTCGTCACTTCGCGTGGAAAAATATGTGCTAGTGGCCCAAGCACCGCTTGCTGCATCCTTATCTCCTCCCGCTGCATCTCTCAACTACCCGTCTTCCTTCTCCCTGGGAACGGTTGCCACACCACGCCCTCACTGTCCAAGTTGACGTCCACGTGGCCATGCCTCTCCACTCTCTCTGCCCCACAGTCATCGACGCCCCCCTAGTGATAGCTGGGCCAGCGTGCGATGGCGGCTACGAGGCTGCAACCGTGGTTGGCGAGAGTTGCAACCGCGGACCGGCAAAGCTGCCACCGTGGGTATCCGGAGCTACGCCACCATTGACGGGGGGACGGGGTTTCTATGACCGCCTCCTGCTTGCTGCTGGGACAGCGACAAATGATGATGCAACTGACAACTGCGGGTACTGGATGTGGTGACCATGTGCTGGAACCAGCAGCATATTTTGCTGCTACCATGGTGACCATGTGCTGGAATTAGCAGTGTTTTTGCTGCGACCGTGATTACCGCAAGCTGAAACCATCGGTGTTTTCTGCTGCGACCGTGGTGACCACGAGCTGGAACCGTTGGCATTTTTTCCTACAACCGTGGTGACCGTGGGCTAGGAGCGGGCGGGGGGTGATTTTGCAATCGTGACGACCGCACGCTGGAACAAGGCGACACGAATGCTGGAACCATGCGGCAAAATGCTGGAACCAGAATCGACGACCTCTAATCGGCCAGTTTTTTTGCTGGAACTATCATTGTTCAGAGTTGCAAGCATTTTTCTTTTTGCTGCGTCTGGCGCGACCCGCCAGAGCTGCAACGGCCAAATCCTTTAGTGCTATGGTCGGTGAAGAATTTTTGCTGCGTCTAGTGTTTACTGGAGCACGACAGGGACAAGCCATGGTGTACGCTCGAAAACCACAGCGAACGTGCGCCATGAGTTCAGTCGCGCGTGCTGTGACCGAGGCGACATGGGGCAACAAACTCGCCCGTAGTGTGGTCGTAGCACGGCAAGTGCAACAAAGTGCTACAAACCAGATTCTATGCTTAAACGGTGGCACACGTCGGGGCCTAAAAGTGCGGTGAGTGCACGCGAGCACGGAAAT